>NC_028637.1:31882539-31933119 GCF_001406875.1 Solanum pennellii | reverse complement strand
TTCCCCCCCCCCCCCCAATAGGAACATTCATCCCCGAAGGACACTAAAATCTATTGAAGTGAAAGTATAGACTCAATGATAGCAACACAACCAACAAAAATAAGAAAAACATCATCATAATGGATCAAAACTCAAATAAAAATAATAACATGGAATTTACACATAGAAACTCAAAACATCAATTACTGTATATAGGAGCACCATATAACAACATGAAGAATTTCCTTCTCAACTTCGACATGAGCTCAACAACACATAAAGAGTCACTTATGCAAAGACTCATTTAAAAACAAATAAGCATGCTCAATATAATTTTATTAAAGCAAAAAAATACCAAATATCACTAATAAGTGAAATTCAAGTAAATGAACATCTTTCCATGAAAACTCGTTTTAGTAAAACTTTTAACATATTTATACACATCTTTGCAAAACAAGTAAAATTCAATTTTAACTCATTGCATTAGTTATAAATAGGAAAAACTAGCCTTAATTAGCAAAGATATCAGGATAACGAAACTTCATGTTAGCCTCGGCCTCCCGTGTTGCTCCCTCAACTAGGTGGTTCTTCCATAACACCTTTACGGAAGACACCTCCTTGTTCCTCAACTGCTTCACTTGCCTATCGAGAATTTCAATGGGAACCTCTTTATTGGAGAGATTCTCTTCCACATCTAGGCCTTCAATAGGAAGAATGGACTTGGGGTCAGCAATGCACTTCATAAGAATGGAGACATGGAATACCGGATGAACCTAAGCTAGTTCACTAGGGAATCTCAACTCGTATTCAACGTTACCAAACCTTTGAAAAATTTCATAGGGACCCTCATAGCGAGGAATTAACTTCCCTTTCTTGCCAAATCTCATTAACCCTTTCATAGGTGAAATTTTCCAATACACTTTATTACTTTCCTCAAACAGTTACTCTCTTCTCCTATCAATTCCGTATCATATGAACTTTCTCCAAATCCTTAAAGATAATTTCAGGACCAAAGAGTGAAGACTTGCCTACAACAAACAATCTAATCGGAGATCTACATCTCCTACCATACGAGGACTCAAAAGGAGCCATACATATAGTCGAATGGTAACTATTATAATAAGAGAACTCAAACAAAGTCAAGTATTCGTCCCAACTTACCTTGAAATCAATTGCACAAGCTCTAAGCATATCCTTAAGGGTTTAAATAGTACTCTCTGCTTGACCATCTGTTTGGGGATGAAAAGAAATTTGTAACTTCACTTGAGTACCTAACCCAATTTTGTAACACCTCCAAAATTGTGACGTAAGTTGAGCACATCTATCCGAAATGATGGATTAAGGGATCCCATAATGACTTACAATCTCATTAATATAAATTCTTACATACTCTTCTGCCAAATAAATAGACTTAACGGATATAAAGTGAGCGTATTTCGCCAACCTATCCACAACCACCAATATAGATGCATTTTGCCTTCATGTCCGAAGAAAACCAACTACAAAGTCCATATTAATGTATTCCCACTTCAATGTGGGAACTTGTATTTCTTGAAGTAAGCCACTTGTCTTTAGGTGCTCGTCTTTTACTTGTTAGAAATTTGAACACTTTGCAACAAATTCCACAATGTCCTTTTTCAAGCCATCAAACCAAAATTACTCTCCAAGGTCGTGATTCATCTTTGTAGAACCTAGATGAATGGAATAATGGGAACTATGAGCTTCCTCTAGGATCCGGTTTCTCAAATCATCTACATTGGGCACACACAACCTCTATTGGTACCTCAAGACACCATCCCCTCATAAGGAGAATGAGTCATTGAGCTTTCCAAGAACCGATTCCTTTAAATCCATCAACAACGAATAAAGGTGTTGCTTAGACTTCTCCACATCCACCGAAGATGATTCAGAGTTCTGATGGATCATAACACCACCATTTGGAGAATCTTCCAATCGAACCCCCAAATGAGCCAAGCAATGGACATCTTTTACTAGGTCTTTCTTACCCTCTTCAACATGAGGCAGACTTCCCATAGTCAGATAACTTAGAGAATCCGCAACCATGTTGGCCTTGCCGAGGTGTTAGAGAACACTTATGTCATAATCTTTAAACAATTCCAACCACCTTCGTTGTGAGTGATTTAACTCCTTTTTAGTACACATATATGGAATACTCTTGTGGTCACTATACACATAAACATGAACACCATATAGGTAGTGCCTCCATTTTTGCAAGGCGAACACCACGACCTGTAATTCAAGATCATTAGTTGGGTAATTGTTCTCATGCACCTTGACTTGTCTAGAGGCATACGCTATAACCTTCTCGTGTTGCATAAGGATGCAACCCAATCCCATCAGGAAGCATCAAAATATACAACAAAACCCTTGGTACCCTCCGGTAAAGTCAACACCAGAGCGGTGGTAAGACTATCATTTATGATTTGGAAGATCCTTTCGCATGCCTCCAACCACTTAAATTTCACATTCTTTTGGGTCAATGTAGTCAAAGGAGATACAATGGATGCAAAGGAATCCACAAACCTCCTATAGTACCCATGTACACCCAAGAAACTTCAAATGTCAGTTAGAGTAAATGGTCTAGTACAATTTTTAACCGCCTCAGTTTTCCTTGTATCGACCTCAACTCCCTTACTAGAGATGATATGTCCAAGAAACTCCACCGACCTCAACCTAAACTCACATTTGCTATACTTGGCAAATAGTTAATTTTTCTTAAGCACTTATAACAACACTTTCAAATGGTCTATGTTGTCACCCTAATTTTTTGAATATACAAATTTATCGTCAATGAAGACAATTACAAATAAATTTATGTAACTTCGAAACACCCTATTCATGAGGTACATAAAAGTCGTCAGGTCATTAGTGAGACCAAAGGACATAAGTCTACACTGATAGTGACCAAATCATTTTCAAAAGGTCGTTTTGGGAATAGCTTCATCTCTCACTCTAAGTTGGTGATATCCCGACCTCTAGTCAATTTAAGAAAAGTAGCTTGCCCCTTGGAGTTGACCAAAAAAGTCGTCAATTCGTGGGAGAAGATACTTATTCTTGATTATCACCTTATTGCACTACTGGTGATCAATACACATCCTAAGCGATCAATTCTTCTTTTAAAAAATATAACCGTAGCACCTCATGGGGAAATACAAAGTAAATTGAAGCTTTGTCTTGTAAATCTTAGACTTGAGACATAACCTCATTTAAATCGGCCAGAGCCATCCGATAACGAGGAATTGAAATGGGATTTCTATACGGTAATAATTCAATACCAAAACCAATTTCCCTTTCAGGACGAATTCTAGGAAGATCATTAGGAAATAACTCCGGAAATTCCCTCACTACGAGGACTAAGTCAACGGGAGGAACTTCGGAGTTTAAATCTTTAACTCTCACAATATGGTATAAACACCCTTTAGAGATCATCTTACAAGCTTTAGACAAGAAAAGATATGACCTCTAGGAGTAGAACTTCCCCTCTTGAACTCTAGGACGAGTTCATTAGGAAACTTGACCACTCTTGTCCTACAACCAATGGAAGTAAAGCAAGCACGCAACCAATCCATTCCCATAATGAAATCAAAATCAACCATATTATGTTCTTATAATTCAACATAGATAACTCTATTGGGAAAGATTATAGGATAATTTTATACACCCTTTTTGCAATCACCGACTCACTTATCGTAGTAGTCACCATAAAAGGTTCATTAAAAATAGCGGGCAAAATATCAAACTTTCTATCTACAAAGGGAGTAACAAATGACAAGGTAGTACACGTATAAAGTAAAGCATAAACATTTATAGAGAAGACTTGTAACATACAGGTCATCCCATCGGTGAACTCTCTTATTTACCCCTAGAGCGGAGAACATAAAAGCGATTCTCTCTTGGAACATCAACATTTGAACCACTTTCCTTTTCTTACCCATTACTCTTGTCTTTCACATTTCTATTAGGGCAATCCTTGACCTTGTGACTACTTTTACCACCCCCAAAGCAATTGTCCATCCCAACTAGGAATTCAGAAAATGCTTCTTACCACACTTCCAACAAGTTGGTTTCTTGCTTAGTTAACTAGTACCTCTTGCCTTTTGAGACTTACATTAGACAACCTAGCATCATGAGCCTTGGGAAATTTGGAAAGAACTTTATTGGAAAACCTCTTCTTTAATCTAGGCTTGTCTTTAATTTCCAACCTCCCCTTTGAAGAATAACTTAAAAAGACATGACCCTCTTGGCCTCTATATTCTTCCTCCTTACCCTACTTTCTTCCACTTGTTTAGTATGAACCATTAGACGACAGAAATTCATATAATGATAAAGCATAGCCGAACGACATTGTTCCACCAAGTCATCAGACACTCTCGTAAGAAAATGACTCATCCCATCCCTTGGGTTAGCAACCAACGATGCTGCATACTTGGACGACTTAGTAAGCTTCAAAGAGTAGTAAAGTACACTCATACCTCCTTGACAAAGGTTGATGAATGCTTCCACTTTATCTTCCCTCATCTCTCTAATAAAGAACCTATCAAGGAAAGCCCTTTTGAAGATCTCCCATGTCACCAGACCACCTCTTAGAATGCTATTATCTCTCCATTGTGTGTACCAAACTTGGGCAACATCTTTGAGTTTATAGGCCGCCAACTCGACCTTCTCAATTGGAGTGACACCCATAGCAAATAGGATCATATAGACCACATCAAGGAAGTCTTGAGGATTTCCTAAGCATCGCATAGTTTCTTATTCATAAGTGTGGAGTTCTTCATAATTATGAATAAGAATTTACATAAATGTCATTTAGTGAGATATCGATCCTAAATATATTCAACCTCATTTTCTGCTACCAAGTTTGTCACATCTGGGGAGAACCTCCTCAATGTAACCGGTGTCATCTTCCTCGAAGAAGACTAAGAATAACCTTTTAGAATTAATCATTACATTTCATAGTTTAAAAAGGTAGAAAATTAAAGCATTTCATCTACATCTACTTCATGAGGTCTACATAGACCTCTCACATACGCATAATATACACATAAGGAGCTTACATAGACTCCTCGCTTAGGAAGCACTACATAAGCTTCTAAATTTATTTCATATACATAATATGGAACTATAATCTCATAGGAAGTCTAGGATAAGTCTCATATATAAACCATCTCAATGGAATGCAATATCGGGCATAACCCTTATTTCAATACAACAAAGGCCACATATAGGCATATACAAGAATCATCTGCAAATCAAAAGGAATGAACACAATTTATTTTAACTAGAACAAAATCAATAACTTTATGGTGGCATCGTCCACGGATGGTGAGGACCTACGGAACATGGACAAGGAGAGTCCAAGTTATCTTCAAATGGACCTTCTAGAAGCTCAACAGTCGGAACGTAAACAATTGTAGAAATATAGAAATATGGGTTAGTACACACTTGTACTAAATATGGTAATATGCTTATAATACATTTGAAATCATTCTAAATGAAACATTTGTTCAAAACCTTGCTATGCTACTTTGAAAAAGCCTTATGCACAATCAAGAACACTCATGAGTCAATAAAAAAAAATATTCCTTAAGATAAAACCATGTCCAACACAAGCCAACATCATCAAGTAAAACCAACTCAACATGTACCATTGCATATTTGAGTACAAAACCAAACAATGTTCAACATCGTGATATAACCATAAAGCGTATATAATATGTTTGTAACACTTCAAAAATCGAAGATGTGTCTAAAAGACTAACAGAAGGGTCATGCAGTCTAGACACTATTTTAAGGCCTATTGTAATATATTGTAAGTCATTTAGGAAGTCTAGAAACCAAAACATCCAAGAACGTCCATGACATCCGAAAATTAGTTCTAGGATGTACTAGCGTGCCTAACCCTATTTAACTAGCTCTTAGCAGTCGAAAATCCATGAATATTGGTAAAGGGTAGCTATAAACATGTGTGTAAGTTAATTCATGCTTGAAACTTCTGGGTGCGACTCTCCAAGGCCCATCCAAGGGACCTTGAGGAGGACCCTTGTCGGTGTCAACACTGTCTGGGCAGTGTGCACCCATGAGAGTGCAATCGATGGGGCGTCGATGCCAACCATGACCAAAACTTAGCAATTTTGTTGGAGGCCATCACCTGCACACATTTTGACAAGAATGATGGACGTGCAGCACCGAAGGGCACAGTGACCGCCGACTCTCAGACGAACGGTCGATTATGGTCTCATCTGAGACTGTCCATTTTCCGGCACGTTTCAAGTTATGTCCTAGGTAATTAATTAAGTCATTTGGAGGTTTGTAAGGGGTTTATGGAAGCCTAATTAACTAATTTACCTCCCCATATAAAGAACCCAACCCCATTAATCTAATTACAACTCCCAAAACAAACTCTCTTTCTTCTCTCTTCTTTCTCTCTCTATTGAAGACTAGCTAGGGGAGGGATTTGGGGGCTGAAAATGGATAAATTCGCCATCAAATATTCATTGAACGTTGAGGTATGGGTTCCTTCTATGTATTTTCAAAAGCTGAGTTTTCAATTGGGTCATTTTCAATCTCGAAAATTATGTCGTGAATTAGATTTTTTATGTTTTATATTGGATAGTATGAATTTATTAACATGTATTCTAACCTAATATTGACATATCTTGATGGTTTGGTCTAGTTTGTAGAAGATAACCATCAACCCTTAACCCTAGGTTTGATTTTGATATTAATTAGGTTGTATTTTGGTTGAATTAACTTGGTTATTGATTGAATTACCATTATATGATGTTGTTACATTAATCATTAACAAATTAGAGTGAATTTTAGACTTTCATGCAGTCCTGAGAAGATGATCTAGGTTAGGAGTGAATTGACCTAAGTAATTTGTTTTAAGCTATGATCTAGTATTCAATTGTGACATAGTGTTTCTTCTAGTCTTGTTATCATGTTGATTATTGATTTAAGATGATGTATACATAAAATTTGGTTGAGTGAGTGTTTTTTGTAAGACCTTGACGATAAACTATGAAGGAGACTTGGTAAGCCTTATGATCTCTATCATTTACTTTAAATTGTGGTTAATTGTGATTAAGTCATGATGTTCTATTGGAGTATACCTTGTATTAGGACTGATAGGGTGGTATGATGTTGAATTGAAATTTCTTGACTATGTTTTGAGGTTGATTAAGGTTTATATGTTATAAGGATGGTGATGACTACCAATGTGCCTTATCATGATATGAAATGCTAATGTGCTAACCTCACCGATTCGTATTGTGATGAAAGGAATTATACTCATTAAATTCTTATTGAGCTATCATGATGATGATATTATACAAGGGTTAGAACCTATGACCCAAACTAAGCTATAATTGATAATTAAAGATTTAATGACATTTCAAAAAGGGACTCTAGCTTAGTACCGAGGGAACTAGAGTGAGGAGTGTCCCTTACCACATAGGGGAGGTAGGAGAATTAAAGTACTCTTATGATTGGAGACTACAATGCATGTAGCATAAAGTGGTATCTCCTAGTTCTTCAACTATGTTGCCTCCATAGGAATACTAGCTAGTGGATCCACGTAGTTTCTATGTTTTATGTTTTTGTACTACCTTGGCCAGTAGTCCACCTACACCTGACTCCACACTAGATCATGTGGTCTATGTCGGTTAGGGAATGATTTTCCCAAAATGTAAAATGAATAAAAGGATCGAAATCTCATTAGGACAACCTAAGGGGTCTAGCTTTGTCTTGGTAGGGGTCTGTGACTCTACCTAAGAATTGCAGTAGTTAGCCTTGAGGGGAGTAGGAGGAGGATGTTTGTTATGTATGATTATGCTTATAATGATATATGATATGTATATGATGAACTTGCACATTGTTGATACTATATGTTCATTAGTTCACTTATAAATATGTGTTGTCTTATATTGTTAAAGTAGGATGAAATGTATATCTAAATTTCATGTTATGTGAGGTAGGGTGTTAGTCATGGTTCTTGTTGGATTACTTGATTGAGTAAGGAAATGGGGCTTAGCTTTGTCATTGAACTTGTTGACTTGATAGGGGTCCATGGGTAATTGTCTTGTTTTTTTATAATGAAATGTTTTCTTATTCGTGCTTATTGTTAATATGACTTGATGATAGAGTTATATGGTATGAATGGTTGATTTGACTAGACTTGATGTTGTAATATTGTGATGAACATGCCTATGACTTCATGAATATGCAATAATATTCCGTTTAGTCTTGTTAAATGTGCATAAGGGTTTTTAAATGGAAAATGCATACTTTATGAAATAACCTTTTTCTTAGCTTATTTTTCAGGAATGTGAGCATATGGTCTCATACTTAGTACAAGTGGCGTACTAACTACATTTCTTCATTTTCCCAATCATTTTAGGTTCCGGTCATTGAAGAGTTTTTGAAGGAGACTTCAAGAAGGCTTGGATCCTTTAGATAATCCAAGTAGGGTAGTTCCTCATTGTCCGAGGGCGATTCCTATATCAAGAAAATGTTATTGTTGTTTTAGTTCTAAGGCTCCTATATCCTATCTTCTTTTATTTGAGTACAGATTGTATAAATCCTATATGTGGCTCTCTTTACATTAATGTATGGGCTATGCTCAAATTTCTAATCGTGTTAGATGGTTATGAGATGAGACAATATTTGAAGACTATGTTCTATCTTATATATATATGTATGTTCAATAAAATTAGAAGTCTATGTAACCTTCCTATTCAAAGGGTCNGGGTCTATATATACTCTATATATATATATATATATATATATATATATATATATATATATATATTATGTGTATGTAGAGGTCTATGTAAACCTCCAAGTAGAAGTAATGAAAACTTTTAAATTTTACGCTAAATTTGACCTATGAATGTAATGATGTAATCTAAGAGGCAAGTCTTAGTACTCAAATAGGACGACGACGCCCGTTGCGTCTAGGGGGTAAACCCGGATATGAAAAACTTTGTATCAGAGTATGAGGTTGAATTATCTTAGAGTGAATGTCTCTCTCAACTACGTCTATGTAAGTTTGTATTCATAATTCTTACGCACGCCACACTTATGAATAGGAACCTACGTGATGCCTAGGAAACTCAATTTCTTGGAAATCTTATATCGTGTCATTAGAGTATACTTATGGTTTGCTTTTACATCTAATCCTATCGTTGTAATTATAGGAAATATGAACACTCGAAGGAATGAGGTACAAAGGCTTGAAGAGGAGATTTCCAATGCGGGGATCTCCTCCCCGTGGCGATCAAATTCCTTCTCTTGAAGAAGAAGCTAATGTTGAACAAGCTCCGGTTAATCCTCCACCCGTGACGGATGATGATATAAGGGCATCCATATCCAATTGGCCCAAGACGTCACTACACAATCCCAAGCTATGACGGCCAAGATAACCGGGAGGTTGTACCCCGTCAATATCAACAAGTTATTGGTATTGCCTCCCATCTAAGGGACTTCACTCGGATGACCCCTCCTACTTTGTATAGGTCAAAGGTTGAAGATGAGGATACTTGGCTTTCATGGGTGCTTCTACTTCCGGAGTAGCTCCCTCTACGGACTGACTTCTCCACAAAACCTTGACTGTAGAGACTTCTTTGTTTCTCAACCTTCTAACCTGACAGTCATGAATCTCAACTGGTACATCCTCATAAGAAATACTATCTTTCACTGCCACACTCTACAATGGAACTACAGAGGCTGGATCACCCATGCACTTCTTCAAAAACTAGATATGGAAGACTGGATGCACTGCAACTAGTTCTGGTGGCAATTGTAACTCATATTAACCTTTACATCACTTTTGAAGATCTTGTAAGGTCCTACATATCTAGAACTCAGCTTCCAATTCTTTCAAAATCTCCTTATTCCATTCATAGGTGACACTTTTAAGAAAACTCAATCATCAGCTTGGATCTCTAGTTCCGTTCTCCTTACATCGACATAAAATTATTGACAATTCTCGGTTGTCTTAAGTCTATCAAATCTTCTTCACCTACTTCAAACCAACCAACAGTAGATGTACATTCACTCCCATAAAGTTCTTTATAAGGGGCCATCTGAATATTGGAATTGTCGTTATTATTATTGGAGAACTCAATAAGAGAAAGGTGATCATCCAAACTACCCTTGAAATCGATCACACAACCTCTCAACATATCCTCTAGGGTCTCAATGGTATGCTCTGTCTTTCCATCCTTCTACGGATGAAATGTTATGCTAAGGTTAACCTGAGTACCAAGACCCTTCTGAAATGACTTCCAGAAATGAGATCCAAATTGAGGACCTCTATCTGAGATGATAGACAAAGGAACCCCATGCAACCTCACAATTTCATTAATGTAAAGCTTGGCATAGTCCTCAACCAAATCTGTAGTCTTGACTGCCATAAAGTGAGAAGACTTAGTCATCTTGTCAACTATCACCCAAATGGAGTCATGTTGTCTATGAGTTCGAGGTAACCCTGTGATGAAATCCATATAGATAACTTCCCACTTCCAAGTAGGAATGTCAAACTCTTGAGTCATACCCCCTAGTTTCTGATGCTCTACCTTGACTTACTGGCAGTTGAGGCACTTACTCACAAAATCTGCTATATCCCTCTTCATGCAATTCAACCAGTAGACTTCCCGCAGATCGTCATACATCTTAGTGGCATTTAGATGAATGTAATATATGGTGTTATGGGATTGGTCAAGAATGTGTTGTCTCAACTCACCCACATGACAAATACACAATCTACCATCGTAGTGAAGTACACCATCTCCCTCTTTGGAGAAAACCTGTACTCTCTGATTATGGATTGCACCCTTAAGTTCAAGCCAGATTGGATCACTGTCTTGCTTTTCCTTAAAATCCACAACCAAAGAAGATTTCATAAGGCGAACTCCCAAGCGAGCAAGCCTATGAACATCCTTCACTAGTTCCTTCTTTTCTTCCTAAACATGCGCTATACTACCCATATATAATTTTCTTAGGGCATATCCTACTCGATTTGCCTTATCAGGATGGTAATGCACACTCATATCAAAATCGTTAAGGAACTCAAGCCATCTCCTATGGAGAAGATTCAACTCTTTCAAGGTGAACACATAGCAGGATTTTATGGTCCATGAACACATCTACATGAACACCATACAAGTAGTGTCTCTAAGTCTTGAATGCAAACACCATTACTACAAGCTCGAGGTCCTGAGATCAATAGTTATTCTTAGAAACATTAAGTTATCTGGAAGTATAAGCTATAACCTTATCTCGCTGCAACAACATATAAACTAGGAAAACTACGGATGTATCGAAATAGATCACATAACCATCTCAACCCTCTAGTAGAGTAAATATAGGAGTTGTAGTCAATCTAGTTTTCAATTCTGCAAAGCTCTTCTCACTATCATCTAACCATTGAAAGTTTACAATCTTCTGAGAATCCATTAGGATCCCCTCCTTAGATACAATATGAACAAGGAGTTGTAGTCAATCTAGTTTTCACTTCATCTATCTTCTGGGAATCCATTCGGATCCCCTCCTTAGATACAATATGACCAAAGAAATGAACGAATTCAAACCGAAACTCACATTTTCTAAACATAGAAAATAACTAATGATTATTATATGTCTTCCGAACAATTCTCAAATGACTCACATGATCTTCCTCATTCCTAGAGTAAATGACGATATCATCAATGAAGACGAGAGCAAACAAGTCCAAATACTTTTTGAACACTTTGTTCATCAAATCCATGAAAGTTGCAGGAGCATTGGTTAGTCCAAACGACATAAGTACAAATTACAAAATTTAGAAGGATGTTTTCAGAATGTAACTATCTCTGACTCGTAGTTGATGATAACCTGATTTGAGGTATATCTTTAATAAATAACTAGCACACTGAAGCTAGTCAAAAAATTCATGAATCCAGGGATGAGATACTTATTCTTGATTATGACCTTGTTCAACTTTTAATATTCAATGCACATTCTGAGAGAACCATCTTTCTTCTTTACGAACAACACTGGTGCAACCATGGTGAAGGTCTCATGAAGCTCTTATATAGAAGGTATTTCAACTACTCTTTCAATTACTTAAGATCAGCTGGAGCTATTCTGTAAGGAGGAACAGAAATAGGCTGGGAATCTTGATGGAGATCTATTCCAAAGTCAATTTCACTTTCGGGGGGAACTCAGGGAAGATCTTCTGGAAACACTTTTGGACACTCACTAATATTGGAACTGACTCATGAGTTGGCGTTTTCAGAGCTAGAATCCTTAACCAAAACTAGATGATACAGATAAGCCTTAGAGATCATCTTTCTACCCTTAAGGTAAGAAATTAATCATCCAATAGATTTTATGCTACTACCCTTCTATTCTAAGAATGGTTCATTTGGAAACTGAAAACAAACAATCTGAGTTCTACAATCGACTGAGGCATAAAAAAAAGTGTAACCAATCCATGCCTAGAATGACATCGTAGTCTATCATTTCTTACTCTAATTGATCTTCTGAGGCGACTTTCTAAGAGACTGTGCTAGGGCAATTTTTATATACCCGTAAAGCTATAATTGGGTCACCGAGTAGAGTAGAGACTGAGAAAGGTTCTGAGAGATTTTTTGGGCTAACATTGAATTGGATTGCTATGTAAGGAGTTACAAAGGAGAGAATAGCCCATTGAACATTCCATTGAGTGTACAATATATGAGCCACATCATTCAGCTGAAGAATGCCAACTCAACTCTACCATTAGAAATCATTTGCATCAATCCAAATATTTTCTTAAGCTCATCATTGATGTTCTTTGGATCCTGACCAACTTGCGACCTTAAAAACATAGGTAAATTTATCCTAAAAAACTCTTTAACTCTAGCTGCTACTGATCGATCATTTATATTAGTAAGAACTGTAACCTGCTTATTGTTCTTGTTGGTTATACTTTTAGACAAAGTAAACTTGCATTCAAATACTATGCGTTCAAAACCTCATGGTCAGCGACTAGAAGAAGTGCGTTAACATTTCGTGCATCAACATTCCTTTCATAAGCTTTACAAGATGGTATGATCTTAAGCCCATGACGATGGATTATAAAAAAAAGAGCATACAAACGCACAATGAGAACATTGAGAAAGTGAAAATTTCCTAATGTACTTTATAGGTTTGTGAGGAAGAAAGATGGTTCCCTTAGAATGTATATGTATTATTTCAAGTTAAATTAGGTCACCATATAGAAAAAATCCAAAACTATGTGCATAAAGATACCTCACAAAACCTTGTCATCACATGTACAAAGTTGTGCTAACATAACAGAGTAGAAGTTTTAAAAGTGGACCAAAACAAAGTTGTATAAACAAGAATAAGATGAGATATACAAGGTCCATAAGGAGACAAGCCTATCAAAGATGTCAAATGCTCACTCTCCTCTCTAGTCCCCGCCTCCAATCAGACTAATCCTCATGAATTATTAAGCTCAACCTAGTTTAAATAGAAGTTGTAGCCTACCATTAGGCCGATCGTGCACGATCCAAATAACAAGGCATAACTTAATTTTTTTTCAAACGATCTCCGAAATCTATAACACTATCAAAATTAGGATCACAACATCATTATAATCATAAAGACACTAAAAACACATAAAACTTAGATGAAGAAAGTTTAGAATCAAAAGACATTTGTGGTACCTGTGCTGGAATTTTTTGATTCGGCTCAATCCAGAGGACCAATAAAATTCCTCGAATTTATGTCCAGAAAGTGAACTCAATTCGGGGCCTAAGACAGTTAAAACAACAATCAAGCAATAAATTAACAATAAAGCACAGCTAAGGCAAAAACTTTAGCACCAAATTTACCCCAAACATAAATTTATCGACTCAATTCGGCCACCCAACCACATATACCTGCAAAATTGAAAATGTTTGGGACATTGAATTATTTAAATCGTAGCTCAGACGAGTGAGAAATTGTAAATTCATTTTAAGAGCAAATATGTCTTCATTTTCATATGATATTTAAATATTGGACACGACTCTTCATCGGAATCACGTAGAACAAGGACGGCGACCACGGCCTCGTTGGTAAATTGGCCACCCATGAATGTTATGGGAGACCTAGTGAATAGGAACATTAGCAGATTCCTGGTCCCGTCTACATGATTAAATCCTCAAAACTCAAAAGCTCACGAATGCGGATGAGACTAACGTGAACACAAAAGATACTCCCACTAGTATGTGAATACGATCCTCATGTATGATGAAAAAAAATAATCCGCACCAGCTAATGCATATAAGCTACATTGTCAAGTTCCAAATTCTCCAACAGGGCACTCTTAATTCGTTTAGAACTCTATAATTGTAAAAGATATATACAAGCCAACCAAATTCGATATTCTCGACTCAATGGAGAAGTCACTATTTCCATACAAAGTCACCTCCAGAAAAAGTAGGTCCAAACCCAAAACTATGTTTAAAGTGAAAATTCACAAGAAGATTCAGAGTTAACCTAGTAGCCTCGCTACCTAACAAATAGTCGTTGGAGACCAAACTCAATATTTGGATGCTAAAAATTGTGAAAGAATTCTCATGTAATCTAAAAGTTTACTCGTAATGTTGATTAAATTCAAAACTAGGCCTTAAGTTAAAAGTTAAAACACTTTTGCATAGACTCATACAGAAAGCCTTGGGAGTAGTGTCAGTTATGCTACTTTTTTAAATTGTCCCTTTCAGAGGTGATATAATTGTCAGAATTTGATTTGAAGGTCACCTTCTTCAATTTCTGATAAAAATGACTTTTCAAGGTTCAAAATCTCCAAAATACATAAACTCATATAAAAACCAAACGAACGACTATATGAACAAACTATAAGTCTCAGATAGGAAAACATTAAACGATGAATAAGAGGCATAAACACATTAATTACATGGAGTTTATTACATTTTTGAGTTTTACAACTATAGTTTTCATATTAGATGGAGTTAAATCCACAATATTTTTTGATAATTCACTGAGTTTTATAAGAACTTTATTTGTTAATTTATAAATAAGTATTTTCCTACTATTTATGTAATGATTTTGCTTCTAAAAATTATTGATGGGTTTGATAGTGTTACGTAATTGGTTATCCACCTGGTAGCTAGCGTGGGTCTCACTCATGATGGTTTGGGTTGTGACAATCAACCTAAATGTTATACGAGTTTACGTGACCAGAAGGTATAGTTGTATCTTATGTGAATATGGTGAAGTAAACAAATATGATATACTTTAAGTTTCATTTTATTCTTATAGTTGTATCTAATGTGAATATGGTGAAATAACAAATATGATATATTATTATTGACCACAAAAATGGAAAACAAATAAATTGTAGCTTCCCCTCGAAATTAAGTTCACATGAAAAGAGAAATAGACATATTATCTACAAGCTAATGTAATAAATAGTAATTGACGAATTTTAATTTTGAAAAATGTCCAAATATGGGGAATACAATTATCATATTTTCGTAAGAGTAAATTCAACATTAATGATCATATTAAATGTTTCAACACCTATATTCAATATTTATTTCATCATAAGTTTACCTTGTACCCGTAGACAGAATGACTGCATTTGGGTGATAGTTTATAGCATGACTAAGTCTTCTCGCTTTTTAGTGGCCAAGATTACAGATTCGGCGGAGGACTATGCCAAGCTTTACATTAATGAAATTTTAACTTTGCATGGGGTTCTTTTTTCTATCATCTAAGATAGAGGTCCTCATCTTACCTCTCATTTCTAGAAGTCATTTTAGAAGGGTCTTGGTACTCAAGTTAATCTTAGCACAACATTTCATCCGCAGATGGATGGATAGGCAGAGTGTACCATTCAGACCCTAGAGGATATGCTCAAAGCGTTTGTGATCGATTTCAAGGGTAGTTGGGATGATCACCTTCCTCTTATTGAGTTCTCTTATAACGGTAGCTATCATTCCAACATTCAAATTGCCCCCTTAGAGGCTTTGAATGGGCGTAGATGTAGATCTTTTGTAGGTTGGTTTAAAGTAAGTTAAGCAGCTTTGATTGGACCAGATTAAGTCATTTATGTATGGAGAAAGTTCAACTCATTAGAGAGAGACTTAACACAACCTAAAGTCGTCAGAAAGCTTATGCAGATGTAAGCAGAAGGGAACAAGTGTTCAAAGTTGATGATTGGGGAACAAGCTCAGTCCTAGATACGCAGGACCATACAAGATCTTGAAAAGGGTTGGCAAAGGGGCATATGAGTTATAGTTGCTACTAGAACTAGCAACAGTGCATCCAGTCTTTGACATCTTACTTTTCAAGAAGTGTATGGGTGATCCAGCGTCTGTAGTGCTATTGGAGAGTGTGGCTATGGAAGATAGTCTTTCTTATGAGGATGTACTAGTTAAGATTCTTGACCGTCAGGTTAGAAGATTAAGAAAAAAAGAAGTCGCATCACTCAAGGTTTTGTGGAGGAGTCAGTCCATAGAGGGAGCCACATAGGAAGCAGAAGCAACCATGAAAGCCAAGTATCCTCACCTCTTTCCTTTCGATTCCTCTCTAGCTTGAGGTAATAGTTCCTCTTCAGTTTTTCAGTCATTAATGCATGAAATCGGTCTTATAATCATGTTCCCTAAGTTTGTACTTGCATTTTCAGTGTAATTGCATGTTCTTCGAACTCAATTAAGTCAGAAACTCAATTCTCAGTGTTTAGTGGTAGACATTGCAGCTCACTCCCTCTATTTAAGCTAGTTTAGTCAACATTCCAGGACGAATGGTCCAAAGGGGAAATAATGTAACACCTCATATCCAAATTAGTAAAAAAATGAAGACTATCAGAAGGTGCAGGTGCCAACGACGGAGCCAACTACGGATCGTCAGTCGATTTACGGTCCCCGTTAGTCGACTCCATAGATGGGCCAGCTGACTATCAGTTCTAAGTCTCAATGGACGATCGACTAGTACGGACCGTTAGTCGACTTATTGTCTGTCAGTTGACTCCATCGAATGATCAACTTACTTCTAATTCTAAGTCTCAAAGACAGTCGACCAGTACGGACAGTCAATCAACTTATGGTCCGTCAGTGGACTCCGTCGATTGATCATCTTACTTCCAGTTCTAAGTCGCAAATGACGCTCGATCAATACACATTGTCAGTCGACTAACGGTCCGTCAGTCAACTCCGTCAATTCACCAGCTGACTTTCAATACTACGTCAAGAACCACAGTCGACCACTACTGACCATAAGTCGACTTACGGTCTGTCAGTCGACTCCGATAACTTTTAAGTCAACGCTCTTTTAGTCTTTTCCTACCTTGTTTATCCCATAATCTATGTCGTTTGGACCTTAAATTATGAGGTTTAAGTCAGTTTAAGCCTAGAAACATAACATAAAATTACCTAAGTCAAACCATTAATCAAAACATAGAAATTAGAAGCAAGAGAGAAGAAAAAGGTCAAGAACCCTAGTTCAAGAACACAATAAGGTTCCATTAGTTCTAGACCCAAATATACAGATTTATCCGTGGAATTTATCACCAGCTATGTGAGATTTCACTAGTGGGTGCCTTTCACCCATTGGTTCCCTAGAATTCAATTAGCTTCTTGATTCCCATATCATGAATAGATTTAGGGTTTCAAGAATTTCAGCATATTACCATGTATGAGTTAGTTATATGTTCAAAATAATATTACCTTGTTATTTTTTAGTTTATTGATGTAATTTGAGAACCCTAGCTATGTATTTCTTTAGTTTTTGAATTACACATGCTAGGTAAAATATTTCAGTTACTTGCGATATACATGCCTCGAATATTAATTCATCATTATTAGATTAATTGTTGCATTCTAAATTTTCATGTTAAGTTTAGAGACATTTAGTTATTACAGAAATGTAGTCATAGGCAATTAACTGCTTAATTCATTTAGAGTAGCATAATACCAAGTAGGTTGTAAGTGCCCTCTGTGGGCATCATTTAGTAATCATGCCAGAATGCCTTTATACCTCTAGCAGGGTATATTGGGTCCTCTCAATGGAGCGTATACATCGAAATCCATATTTAGGTCATGTGGTTTTATTATCAGTTATTAGTACCTCTCATAGTTCAGTATTATTCTACTATATTAGACATATTTATAGTTCAGTTAGTATTCAGCCTCAGCATGTTACAAATTTGGTAATTGCATCTCGTTATCTAGCATTCAATATTTTATGTTTAGAATATTATACTTGCTTTTGTGCTTGTTCCGTTATGTATTATTTCAACTTTACTCTATCCTATATGTTCAGTACCTTTCAATTACTGACGCATACGTGCAGTACATCTTCTAATGATTTAGGTTTAGGTTCTCAGTATCCAGATCAGGCTTAGATCGGTTCCCCATCTCCACTTCAGCAGAATTAGTGGTGAGTCTAATTCTCCTAGGACAAACGTAATGAGTTTCTTTCTAGTATTTTTATTCCTTTAGTTCCAGTTGTGCTAGACTTAGTAGGGGCCTATCCTATCATTTCTAGTAAGTTAAAGTCTATTTCCAGATATAATTAGTTTCAGCTTAGTATTGAGTTAATATTTTCTTTCTATTAAACTCATCACTTTTGAAATAACTCACTTATAGTATATGGGTATTCCCCTTCTTTTCATTTTAATTATAATTTATCTTCCGCATCAGTTTATTATCTGTAGTAAGCTCATGATTATGCTTCCAGGGTTAGCTTGGGATCATTTGTGGTCCTAGGTCCCGTGTCTGTGTCTCGGGGGTATCTCGGGGAATGATTTCAAACAAAAACTTTTGCTTGTCCTTAAGTAAAAATCATGTTCAGAAGCTCGAAAGGTATGCCTCAAAAGTGGTGCACAAGGCTCAATATGAATACACACAAAAAGACTCAACCTACTTATGCAAGAATCAATTGTGAACTCATGAGTTCAAGTTGTGACTCGCCATTACAAAAGGTTCTCAAGTTCACAAGACTTGATTCAGATTAAAGTTCAAGATCAACAAAGGTACTCAAATGCCGTCACAACAAAGAATGGTTCCATATTCACACACTACACTTCAACAATTTAAGCTCCAGAATCACAAACAACTTTCACACTCAAAAAGTTGAACACATGCATGCATGACTTCACCAATGGATTTGCCCTTATTTTCCAGCCAATATTTGTATAAGCTCACGCAAGATCAAAAAGGTCTTTCATGACTTGTAACGAGGCTGAGTGCGAAGGTATTTTCATTTATCTTGGTGGTTGTTATCGTCATGAAATATTGTATGAACAACTTTCCTTTCTTGTTTTTAGCATTTTCATTTATGTCAAATTCACCTAATTATTCGATTCTCATGGACTACCGGACAACCCATTTTCATTACCAACTTTCACTACTTCATTTCACAATTTTTTTTCTTTTTCTGTGTTTTTATTCTTTTAAATCTCTCCCTTTTTTCTGTGTGGAGGGGTTCCATATTTTTCAAGTTCATGTATCAAGGGGGACCTTTTAACATTACTTTATTTTTCTTCTATTTTAACCACATCCGCAACTTAGGCTTTTGGCCTAAGTTGTCTATTCAAAGACATTACACTTCATGAGGATTAAGGCTAAATAGGCAATGAGGGATATCATTTTCTCAAGATTCTTCAAATAAATGCGATAAGGCTTAAAAGGGTTCAAGAAAGGTTCACACAATCACAAGGTTGGCCGCAAAAGAAGTATAAGGTCAAATTATTACACTCATTGATATTTTTGCCAAAGATCGTTTGAAGAGTTTTCATCACTTAGTCGACTGGACAATTGGGAAAAATTCTAGGTATCATCACATATTGTTAGGTAGGCTCATCACACAATTCATTTTCACAAATATCAAACAAGATTCCACACTTTTGCTAATGTGCACTGTTCATCAAAAGAGACCCAATTCGATAATCGTTTAGTCACAATGAGATCTAAAAAGTTCACATATTGTCTATGAAACCTCATTTGGCCTCATCGTAGCCACACAATAATTTTTTGTTCGATTAAGAGTACTATTTAAGTCATCGATACTCAAATTAGCACATGAATAGCCATATTCAAACAAATCAAAAGGAGGCAAAAAAAGTTCTTAGAAGGGTACAAAAACCATTTGCAATTAACACAAGGAGCCATAAGCTCAAACATACACATGAAAAAAAACAATTTATAGTATATAACCCAACCTATAAACAAAAGCAATAATCACAAGAGATACGTATGGAAATACCTCCCCATACCACAAAAAAAGCAATTTGTCATAAAATGCAATACAAACATTAAAAATCAATAGAAATGACATAGAGTGAGGGAAATAATGGTCCAATCTAAACAGTCATCAATAGAAATGACATAGAGTGAGGGAAATAATGGTCCAATCTAAACAGTCGCTCCATCAGTCGGGGCATCAGTGCCCGGTGCAATATTACGAATACTAGTTGAACTTGACCTTACCATGGTGGTGTCTCTCAAGGAAGTCTGGCGCACAGTCTCAAACATCAAATCCTAAAGGTCATCTCGATCATCGTAAATAGTAGTATCTCGCTCCCTAAGGTGCTCTTCATCAGTCTACGCCTCTTATGCATTGGCTGCATCAAATAAAGAGGTGAAGTCTGTAGACTTTAAATAGTCTACATCCTTTATCAAGATGACAACCTCGACTCTCAAATCCATCATCTCTGAAGTAACCCGTACCTAATCTCTCATGTCTGAACTCTTCCTTTGAGAGTTTCAATAGATTCTCTTAAAGGTTTCAGTGTAGCTAGGTTATCACTCTTGATCAACCATAGTACTGCAACCTCCAATCGCGTAGCCCTCATATCCACAGAATGGGCTAAGTAACCCATTTTCAGGATCATAGCGTGTGTAATCCTAGCGAGCTGGGATATAGCAGAAACACTAAGAATCTAGGATAAAGTGGAAGTACGTGAATTCCTTGAGGTCAGAGTAGGAAAAGAAGCCTCTATAGGTATAAAATCAACATACACATCCGGGGATGTCTCCATCGGTGGATTCTCTCCTCCTGTCTACCTCCTCTTGAGTGTATTTGTGTTCTATACACCGGATGTCTGTGAAGAATATAGTAGTGAGCTCGATATATCTCATCTCATCATGACGAACTCCATCATATTGACACAACTCTAATCAAGAGCTTAAATAGGCTACTTTTGCATGACGTAGAATTGATTCATTTTTTTAATGCATGATGGAGCTAATGATGAACCCGAACTACTACCGTGAAGATGCATTCAAACCCTTATCATTTATCTAGACTCCCAGCTCGATCACCTTATCGAGATATAAAAAAAAAAGAGGGGGAGGGGCAAGCAAGACCTTGAGGTCATCTAGGGACTAAGCCGTCACAAGACCCTCAAACTCGTGCTCGAATCAGGCATCTCTTTCATGTATAACATTTATGTGGTTGCTCCTGCACCCCTTCTCTTCCTCGGACAATAACAGCTCGTCTGAAGGAACTGGAGTTCCTATCCACATGAGGAACTAGATCATCGTAAATAGAACTGAACTCAGGGACCAAATGGGGATCTATGGGCATCGAGCCCTGGTGAAGATGTTGTATCTTTGTCAATGGAGTATCTTCCCCCTAGACCTTCATGTATAGTAACTTCTTCTCAAGAATAGTACACAACATATAATCTTTTAATCTATTGAGTAGCCTAGAAGGAGGGACATGTACTGGTAGCAGCGGGGACACATTTGGTGCTAGAGCTAGAACTGTATCTGATTTAGGACGGTGGCCTCTGGAGTTCTTTATGTCTGGGTGAGACCTTGTATGGATCACGACTCTCCTAGACAGGAGAGTCTGATCATAATTGGGCTTAGACAATTCATCTTAGCAGTCAAATGATTCTCCCTCGCTGCCGAAGTTATGATCTAGAGCCTTAGAAATGGGCTTATTTCCCTTCCCCCCATATGAGGTGCGGTCTTCCCATTTTGGGTGGAACTGCTGCCACTCTATTTATTACTTTTATGCCTTTTTAGAGGGTGACATATATGGTTTAGTTTTACAAAATCTTCAAAAACATCAAAAAGAGTTAGATCCATTTCAAGAAAAAATGTAGAAAAAAAAAATTGTACACAGACTTGCCGAACTACTTTATAGAGCATGATCGGGCTAACCAAAATGAATGGCTCAAAAGTTCCTAGAAAAATTTGCATGTCGGTGATGGGAGGGGCTTTTCGGCGAATCATCCATAGAATTCGGCGACCAAGGACTAGCCTACAAAAATTTATAGTGTATTTCAAGGGTTAGTGACGCAGAAAGGTTGATCAAAGAAGACTTCCAACAATTCGTCGAGTGCGCATCGGGACTAAGGCTTCTCATGAAAATTACAAAACCTAAACACAAAATTTGCTTGAAAATATAGGATATCTAAGGGATTTTGGTGAACCGCCGAGTTCTTCGGTGAGCTCGAACCAGCTTGCCAAACTCCCTAATGTGCCTACATTCTACCCGAACTTCAAAAATCAACCTCGTAGCCCACAAAAATAAATAAAAAAACAAACCATACACTAACCCAATAAAACACAGACCCAAGAGACCCTAGCCCTAATATACAAAGACTTTTCCCAGTTTGGCCAATATTGATAATTTTACAATTTACACCGTTAGGATTAATTCCAAACACTCCATCGTCGGGCGAGATATTAAATTTAGCACAATTATGGGTTACTCAAACTTCACCTATCTATACCTAACAACATTAATGAACAACCCAAAAATTTTGATCAATTTTAAAGCATTATAATTTGGGAAATAAACAATATAGGCATTTTAGGAAATATACTCAAATTAATATCGACAAATAAACACAAAAACAATGATTCAGAGAGGCCCAAAACAAATCATTAATACCAAACAATTGCAAATGAGTAAAAAATGCGAAATACGAGTTTAGGTTCAGAAAAACATCCTGTAATTCAATATATATACTTTGAAATGTTAGGCGACAAAGATTTACAGCTCTGAACACATAATTGACGACTAAGAAATAGTAAACACACTAATATAGAAGAAAATATAGTGCATGTATGATTTATAGAATTTAAAAAGTAATGGAATGTGAACGAGTTTAAATGTTTCAACTTTGGATTTAAAATTGTCCATCTCTTTCCCCTTAGGTGATACTAATTTTTCTCACTTAACCAACTGGTAACACACCGAGTGGGTTCTTATATCTCCATGTTTAAAAGGACCTTCAGTTTACTTGGGGGTCCAACAGTGGACTAAGTCATCATCACCGACCTATTTGGAAATACACTGACTAGTCCATGGGCTCACCAAATTTGACAGACTCTAATCTTATAATTTCTAGAGTCCAATAGCGGTCCAGGTCGGGCTCGCTGACCGCTTTGTCTCTTCGCCAAATGGACATATTTCTCGCCAACCTGAACTTTTCAAACACACCCTACACTTCAATATGAAAATCAACACATGATTATTTCTAAGACAAAGTAAAGAAAATAAAAAATTGGGTTACCTCCAAAGACAAGGCCTTAGTTAACATCGTGGCACGATGCAAGTCCTTATTCAAACATTATTCTTTGGGTTTCTCGTAGTTTCAGTAGGAAACCCCCCCCCCCTTTTTTTTTCTTGTTTAAATGAGATGAGGGCTGACCTATTTGGGTTTCCAACTGCTTCATAGAGACGGAATGAGCATTAACCATCTGGCAAAGGGTTGATACATCTTCTTTCATCTCTGTAAAAACTTTATCGAACCCCTCAAACATATTGAGAATAGGAGAAATCACAACCATAGACCAGCCACCCTCAAAATATTTTGGCTTTTGACACAATTGGGAAAAATGTACTTGTCCTTTTCCCCATCCCATTACTTCAAAGTGGGGTTACGATCCCTCCACTGTCTATCGCGATCTCTCCATACATCATTCCTTCTCCAACCTTGGCTATCACCCTACCTCTGATAGTTTGCGGGATAATAACCTCTTTGATTGGTTAGGAATTTCACCTTCTTGTTATATAGCGCTTCAAACATGGCTTCTTCATGGTTTGCACACCCGACACCCAAAACATTGACACTTCGAATACAAGCTCCCATAACATTTTGGACAAAATGTCAAGTTGGGTCATGATCTTTGGCATGTTTTTGTCCCTCTATTGGTCTTTAACATGTTTCTCCTTGGCGAATCTAAAAGTGATGGGGGTGACCGGATTCTTATGGGTGTACCATACCCGGTTAATTTTGGTCATACTATCCAAGGGTTGGGCTGCTATAACATAAGGTTGTTGCATCAAACCTCCCGGAGAAAGTTGGTCAGCTACTCCCTTGTTCATCGAATCAAGGCTTTGCCAAAAGTATTGCATCATAACATTGTTGGGCGAACAATGAGTATTACATTGTAGGACCAACTTCTGGAATCTTAACGAAGTCTCATTAATTGGTTCACCCCCCAAACACTTAAATTTTTGGATGCAATCCCTAAGTGTCATCATCTTCAAACAAGGGAAAAGTCACACTTGAAATTCGGTGAAAAGTTTTTCCCATGAAGTGATAGAGTCTCTTAGAAATTCAAGCAACCACTTGTACGATTATCCCATTAAAGTGAATGGGAAAACCCCAACCGGACAGACTTTTGGGATATGCCTTGAAGGAGAATGGCCAACAAATATCAACAAAGTTTGGAATTTGCTCATGGGGATCGTCATGAGAAAACTCACCAAAAAACAACTATAATTGCAACAACATCATCATAATAATTGTGATGTATAACAAAATGTTCCCTTCAATTGGAGGCAAAAGAGTATAACAAAATCGGCCCATTAGATTTGGGTCATTGACATTCAGCACATTGACATCGTTGAGGTAGCTGATGTTATCTTAGTGGTCAACATGGCTACCATTGCTTTTCTTGAAACTCATTTCCTCTGTTTCAAACATAAACAATCAAATCAAAACTGAAAGTAAGTAAATTCAAGTATGACT
The DNA here is from genome assembly GCF_001406875.1 of Solanum pennellii. Lineage (NCBI taxonomy): Eukaryota > Viridiplantae > Streptophyta > Magnoliopsida > Solanales > Solanaceae > Solanum > Solanum pennellii. Next base: position 31,908,146 of record NC_028637.1, on the reverse strand, counting down.
AGCAATAAAAAACTCAAAGTCATGAAAAGAATCTAAAACAAAACCACTTTTCGGCAACGGCAGAATTTTTATTTAACGTATCAAAGATACTTCACCCAATATTAAGTGTCAACAATCGCTAGTCAGTATGAAACCCAACTAAATGAGTTGGGGTCGAATCCTACAGGGAGTGGTACGTGTTTGAGAATCAATTGGGAAGTATGAATATTGTCAAATCAATCATAAGAATAGACATTATCGAATGAAAACATTATCCAAATTAGGGGGTGACACGAATGTCAAATGAAGGAGGGTTTGGTTATAGTTATCAACTACAACAACCACAAACAATAACAAATACAATAATTAGATAGGTTCTTGGGAAGTGATTTGATTATAGGCTGATAAAGACAAATGGGTAATTGAAATTATTAGGAAATAGTTGTATATTAGTGAGTAAGCTAGGCCGTAGATGGAATAAATTTTTTCTCGAACAATTTACCCCAAACAAAGTTTATTTCTATCAAACATCAACACGAAGGAAAATAAGACCAGCTTACACCTTAGTCTATGAAATCTCTCTAGTTCAATATGGTAGGGCTAAGTTTAGGATTCACTCTCGAGCTGAACCCATGTCAAACAAATACCCACTAGGCATCGATAAATAATATTGGTTTTAAAATCTCTGTCTCGAGTAGGCCAAAAACTCAATAGTAGAACTGTATATGCAACTATAATTCTTAATTACTGATTAAAATCACTTCTAAACAACATTTAAATTAACAATTAGAAATACCCATAAAGTAAATTTACCCATAATCACATAACGACACCCCAATAGTTGGAGTTTTAGCTAGACATTATAAAATGATAAAAATCGTTAGAAAATTGAGTTTCCATCGGCCGGTAAGATTTATTTCCTTCTTACAATGTTCCAATTTGAAGAATCTCAAATACCCACATTCAATTTGTCAAAAAAAACCTTAGCTCTACAAAAATTAGGAAAAACTAGAGAAAAACATGTCTCAATGCTCAGAGTTTCACATAAAAAACAAAAATTGAAAATTCAATAATAATCTCCTCAAAAATAAATTCTCATAAATGTACTTGTAGTCGCCAAAAGTATGTTGCGAAGGTCCATTCAGTGCTGTAAGTAGGGCTCGCCGATCCACTCAGCTTTCCACCCTTTGGTCTATTTTCTCGTCCTTATTTCTTGGCCTTCAACTTCCTCAAGGTCTGCAACATTGGACAATCCAACATTACATCGCGAAACCAATCAGGGATCCGCCAGCTACTCCTTTTTATTGTCATCCTTGTTTTCTTCTTCAAAGATTGGCACACTGGAACTTTAGGACTTCAAATAGCTATTCGAAGACTTGCCAAGTGAACAAGGCAATCACCGAGTTTTCTTTTCTTCACTCGTTCAGCTCGCTTCATTCCTTTTAACAAATTCGTCTCCTTGCTTATCTCCTCAATCCATACACCTTGAGATCAAGGGTTTTACATTAGTTATTGGCATAAAATAAGAATTTGAGGACACTAATTCATTTCAAAAAATACTCTAAATAAGTCCAAATTTCAGACTTATCAATGCCTTTGTTGGTGAACCTTTGTTGAACTTTTGTCTCCCTTGACCCTCAAATTTACCTTTGGAAGAATTCCCATTATTGGTCCTTGCTCTTTTTGCTTCACGATTTAGTTATATAGCTTTTGTTCATCAATATGTTTGCATAAAACATGAGACGTGAATTATTCATAAATGGGATTGCCAAACGACTTTCATTGACTACCAAGTAAGATACCCCCATCGCACATTTGTTCATCTTGGCCCTACAATTCACCTCTAAGGTTAGAGTATACTTCAAAAATAGAGTGAATATAATGGCATACTCTTTCACACTCAAACCCCCTTGCAGAAGATTTATTGACTGTTGCATTTTTTGTTCCCTCAACTCTAGGGGAAAGAATCTATCAAGAATGCCCGACTTTAACAATTCCCAATCTATAAGGCCGCTTCTACGGGTCTTCTACCTTTCCATTGCTCATACCGTAAGAGATCCACATCCTTCAATATGTAGGCATATAATTCTGCCTTCTCTTGTGAAGACAATCCCATAGCATCAAGAATTTTGTAACCTTCATCATAAACCATTGTGAAGCCTCTTCCACCATGGATCTGTGGAATTCGGGAGGATTTATTCTAGAACATACCATATGCTTGAAGCATTTTACTAACATTAGGGTTACTGTGAGTCCTAGTATCCATATTGAGTTGGGCCGTCAGGACTTATGTTAATATTTTGGAGAGCCAACATTACTTCCACATTAGTCATAGCCCCCGCATCAATAGGAGTTTGAGGACCTTCGAGACTTATGGGAGTAACTCCCTCATTCACATTCTAATATTCAATACTTATTGTGTTCACCCTTCTTGTATTCGTATCCTAAAGACAAAAGAGAAAGGTTAGGAAATTCATTTCAAAGTTAAAACTTTAAGGCATGACTAAAGAGTAATGAACGAACTGAGATTTCCTAACATCTTATAACCTCTAAATCATAAATGTGGCGCGCTTCACACTCATGAACAAGACTCTACTTGACGTGGTTTATGAGAGATAATCCTAGAATGATACTAACCTTTTGCTTTTATACTAAGTTTATCGCGACCCAGGGGTGCCCCATAGATGTAACACAATATACTCGACTCTGAAGTGGTCTTATACAATCCCTTAGCGTATCATAAACATAAATAATAGGAATGATGTAGAATAAAAACTTTTTACAATAGAAGTCTTTTCATAAAAACCAAAAGTAAGTCAAGACATTGTCTCAATTAATAATCTAACAATCAAGTATGAATAAGGGTCAAAACCCTTTACAACATGGTCTCAAAAGAAGAAGTAGAAGAAACTAGATATGAACAACTTCAATCCTTGAATCATGAGGACTCACCAAAAGCGTAGAGAGATTAAATCCAAGCTTTGCACAAAGGTAGAAGTACACCTTAATGATCGAGACCTACACTTAAAGAATAATGTAGAAAATATTGGTTAGCACAAAGTTTAACTAAGTATGATAGTCATACATAAAAATTCCTACACATGCTAAAAATGTTATTTCGTTGGAACCATTCATTTTATCATGTTTAAGAGTCATCATGCACATATATGAAAAAACATAAGTCACACCCTTTCATAAGCAACCTTAATCTATACCTGTTCAATGCATAGATAAGATCCCATAATCCTCTCTATGTACTATTTTAGTCCAGCGTAATCATATATATTATACTTTGTCGTCATGCATATCCAATACTCATAGACAAGGAAACATTCACGTTCATAACTTGTAGCAAGTAAAGTCACTCTTAGAAACAATTCATATCGTCCATGCATAAATTCATATATCGTCATAGCATAATGAAACCACACCATAACCCTTTTCAATGTCTACTTGTGCAATGCATAAGTAAAGTCACATACCCCTACTCACACTAACTAGATATAATTGAGAAGTCATGAGTATAGTTCATGTTCGTGTGCATAATACATGTTCTTTTCACGTAGGGAAATATCCTTCACTGATAGACCATGTAAGCTACATGGAATCTTGTTTCATGACCCCACACCAAAAAGATGTGTCCTATTTTCCTAAGGTAGAAGTCATGTTTTATAGCTTAGGTGGATCCACTATCTAAAGACCTATGTGGGAACATAGTTACGAATAAAAAGATTGCAACTAGAAACCTTGATTGAATGATGTAAAAGCTTTCCTTGTCATAAAATAATGATTTGTGAACCAAAACTGACTGGCGTAAAAGGAACCCATTCGGAGGGCAGAGTAAGTGGCGTATAAGCTTCCATCTCATATTCATATCCGCTTGGTGCTAGACATAATTCCCTTTAAATTTATGTTAAGACTTTACTTAATTTCATGTTTAAGAAACAATGCCCTAAAACTCAAACAAGCATGATATCATGATAGATTATTGATTTATTAGGTGAGAGTGGCCATTCAACCTTAGAATCATTATTATGTGAGTAAACCTTTCACATCATATTCATAGTGTGTTCATGAGAACATATTTTCAATAAACACAAAAAATTATCATAATCATAGATATTTCATGCATAGTCATTTTTAAGGGTATGGGGAGAATGATCTTTCAATAACTACACTATAGTCATAGGATCTTCACTTTCTAAGTAAATCATAAGATCATAGACTATTCTCATAAACATGTACAAACCCTCATAATTTTCCCTTCAAGGACCACAAATAACATTCAACCCAATCTACTAGAATTACAACATCAGATATGGAGAATCTCATGATTCAATAACCTCAATCAATACATATATATTATATTAACATGATTTTTATAATCAATCAACCCACATCATAAAGTCACATTTTAGTAATATAGGGAATTCATGGGTTCGTGGGAGGATTTCATCATATATAAACAATTAGTCATCAGTAGAATCATTATGGATCATAAATTAATCATTAAAAATGTTTTGAAAGAGAACCCATGACTTAGATTGAAACCCTAGCTTTTGGGGAAAATGAAAGCTTTGAAATCAAGTTTTAGAGAGACTGTATGGGTGAAAGCTACGCATAGAGGAAAACCACCATCCATTGATAATGAATCTTCAAAGAATTTGAAAAAGAAACGTTGAATTTTTCAAACCCTAGCTCCAATTCTACTCTTTTTCTTCTTCTTCATAGAGTTATAGAGAGAAATATTGTGAGGAAGATAAAGTTTTTGGATTTTCTTTTTGATTCTAAGTGACTTATGAAATTTTAGTTCGAAAAGCTTATATACTAAATAGGAAAAGTGTACATCATTGTAGAATTAATTAAGAAAGAATAACTAAATAAATCAAAGAACATTATTGGTTGAGAGGTATGAAGAGAGACATTGCCAAGTTCATTTCCAAATATTTGGTTTGTTAGCAAATAAAGGTAGAGCATAAGGTCCTAGTTTATTTACCACACCCCTTGTCGATGCCAGAATGGAAACGGAATAGAATATCTATGGACTTTGTTTCATGACTTCCTCGCACATGATGCAATATGAGTGATTGTGGAGAGGCGGACCAATAGTGCTCACTTTTTTGGCAATCAAAATAGATTACACTTTTGAGCGTTTAGCCGAGTACTACATAAATAGATTGTAAGACTATATGGGATACATTTGTCTATTATATTGGACAAGGACCCAAGGTTTACATCTAGGTTTTGGGGCAGCTTGCAGGATGCTTTTTGCACTAAATTGAAATTCAGCACTTCATTCCATCCTCAAACTGATAGCCAGTAATAAAGAGTACTGATACAAATTTTAGACGATATGCTTCGAGCTTGCGTTATGGAGTTTGAGTGTAGTTCGGACAAACACATGCCTTTGGTAGTAAAATGTCAGATCCCTGTTTGTTGGAGTGAATTTATTGAAAGAAAGCTTATTGGTCCTGAAATTGTTCATCAAATACCGGAAAAGGTAAAGATTATCAAAGATTTCTTAGAATAGAAAAAAGCCTTATGCTGATCTTAAAAGATGTGACATTGAATATACAGGTGTATATAAAGTATTCTTAAAGGTGTCTTCATGGAAAAAGATTATGTAATTTGGCAAAAAAGGAAAACTTAGTCCCTGATTTAGTGGACCCTATGAGATACTTGAAAGGGTTAGGCCAGTTGCATATAAAATGGCTTTGCCACCTGAATTAGAAAACATCCACAATGTCTTCCATGTTTCTATGCTCAGAAGATATTATTTTTATCCATCTTGTCTTCTTCCAGTTCAATCTATTGAGATTAATCCTTACCGGACGTATAATGAAGCACCTATCCTAATTCAAGCTCAGGAAGCAAAGCAGGTTAGAAACAAGAGAATCCACGAAAAAAAATTCTTATGGCCTAGACTAGATTTTGGAGGTACATCAAATAAAGGAAGGTTTGATAATTCTAAGGTTGGTAGTGATAACAAGACACCTCAACAAAAGAAAACTAGACCAGCTTTTCTAAAACATGCACTCCAAATTATGCACAAGGCAATACTCATGTTCCCACTTGTCCGCATTATGGAAAGAATCATTATGGTACATGTGGGAGAGCCTCTGGGGTAGGTTTTAATTGTTGGAGCTTTGATGATAAAGTGAAGGGAGGTCCTAATGCTAATAATGCTCCTTCTTTGAAATTTGAAGACTCAGTTCATAATGTTAGAACAAAAAAACACAAGAAACTGATTTGAGAAAATGAAAATAGAGTGAACTTATCAAATTCCTTGTGTATATTAATCTGCAGAAAGTATGAATTTATACAATGAAAAAACATAAACATTAAAACTAAAATAAGAACATGTGACACTAACTACCATAAAAGGGGGCCACTAACAGCCAATAATGGGGCCACTAACTTCAGAAAGTTGAGCAACTAAAGTTGACTAAGTCTAGATAGAAAATAGGAACAGTAAATTGAAATAAGTAAAAAATACTAAAAATAATAATAATCTGAAAAAACGCCAATTATCTAATCTTTGAACCTTTTCTTTGGCAATGACTTGGTGAAAATGTCAGCTAGCTGGTTCTCAGATGAACAATGAACAAGCACCACTTCATTATATTGTTGGACTTCTCTAATAAAATTAAACTTGATCTTGATATGTTTAGTTCGACTATGAAACACTGGATTTTATGAGATTGAAACTGTTGAAGTGTTGTCACACATGGTCTTGGTAGCTTTTGTTTGTTCATGGCCTAAGTCCTTCATCATCTTGTTTAGCCAGATAACTTGATTCACAGCAGATGCAACAGCTATGTACTCAGCTTCTGCTGTTGATTGAGCTATAGTTTCTTGTTTTATTGAGCTCCAACTAATACAACTTGTCCCCAAAGAGAAAAGCTATCCAGATGTGCTTCTGGAATCATCAACTCCACAACCCCCATCACTATCAGAGTACCCGATCAGGGTCATAGTTACTTTGGCAGATGTTGGGAAAAAAATTCCAAACTTGCTAGTTCCTTTAATATACCTTAACACTCTTTTAGCAGCTGTGAGATGTGTGTCTCTAGGAGAATGCATGAACCTAGAGAGAAAACTAACAACAAAGAGAATGTCAGGCCTGCTTGCGGTTAGATATAGAAGACTGCCAATTAAGCTTCTATACATACTATCATCCACTTTTTTGGAATCCTCATCCTTGCCAAGCTTTACACCAGTAGATATTGGAGTACTCACAGGTTTGCAGTATTGAATTTTGAACCTGTTTAAAATATCCAAAATGTATTTCTGCTGGCATATGAAAATTCCATCACTGGACTGCTACACTTTCATGACGAGAAAGTAATTCATGACTCCAAGATCAATCATTTCAAAGATTTTCTCCATTTCATCCTTGAACCTTTGGATTAGTTCAATTTTGCTTCCTGTCACAAGCATGTCATCCACATAAATTGAGACAATTAAGGACTCACCTGCAGCATTGACTTTCACATACAAAGTAGCTTCACTTGGACTTCTACTAAAGCCAAGTTGGATGAGATGATTGTCCATCCTCCCATACCATGCCCTAGGGGCTTGTTTTAGGCAATACAAGGCCTTTGTTAAGAGATAAACTTGATCATCTTTTCCAGGAGTTGAGAAACCATCAGGTTGCTCTACATAGATCTCTTCAGCAAGCAAACCATTCAAGAAAGTTGATTTGACATCAAGTGAATGAATCTGCCAGGAACTATGAGATGCAAATGCAAAAATAAGCTTGATTGTGTCATACCTTTCTACAGGAGAAAATGTTTCCTGGTAATCCACACCATATTGTTGTGTGTATCCCTTCACCACCAATCTAGCCTTATGTTTGCAAATTTTTCCATAAGGATTGAGTTTTGTCTTGAAAATCAATTTTACAACAATTACCTTGCGATTTCTAGGTCTGTCAACAAGCTACCAGGTTCCATTCTTCTCGATCATGTCTAGTTATTCTTGCATAGCTCTCCTCCATGCCTGAGAATCTTGTGCTTCAGCCTAGCTTGTTGGTTCAGAGCTAACCAAGTTACACCACTGATAGATATCTTTTAAGGATCGAGTTCCCCTCATTTGTACATCATCCACTAGTTCATCTTCTGAAAGTTGAGGCTGCTCTTTTGAAAAGGAATCAGAAGAAGAGGTCTTTTGATTCTTTCAATCCCCACCAGTTGCTTCATCAAATTTCACATCACGGCTGAGAATTAGTTTGTCTGATTTCAAATAGGAAATCCTGTAACCTTTGGATGAACTATAGCTAAATATGCCTTTATGAGCCTTGTTATCCAGCTTACTCCTTTTTGTTTATGGAACTCGATCATAACATATACACCCAAAGATTCTGAGATGGTGTATCGATGGTTTGTTCCCACACCAAGCTTCATATGAAGTCATGTCCAGCAAGGCCTTAGTAGGCAATATGTTCAACAAATATACAGAGTTATTGACTGCCTGAGCCCATTTTTAATTTAGATTTGTAAGTATCATCTAGGAATTTGAACAATTCAACATAATTGCACAAGTGATGTGTGCAACCACTGTCAAGAAGCCATGAATCAGAGGATTCACTGATTGAAAAGTATAAAACTTCAAATAGTTGCTCTTCATATGCATCGTCAGCTTCTGCTACTTGTGCTTGCAAAGCACCAGAGGCCATTCCTCTTAATATGCAGACCTTGGATACGTGTACCGTCTGCTTACAGTTTCAACATATAGCATCGACTCTCCACCAACAATACTTCTCTAGATGTGTATTTCTTTTACAATGTTTGCAAGGAGGGAACTTCTGCTTCACATCTCCACTATTGTTTCCTCCATGATGCTTGCCCTTATTCTTTTGGTGGAATTGTTGCTTTCCTTTTTGCTTTTTTATAGAGAAAGCTCCTTCAATGAACTTTTCCCGTCTCATAGTCTTCCTTTGCTCTTGTGCTTGAAGACCACTTATTAGTTCACTTAATGAAAGTTTTCTCAGATCGTTGTATTCTTCAAGAGAGGAAATCTTAGATTCAAATCTCTGACGTTGAGTCACAAGAACTTTCTCCACAATTCGTTTATCTGTAAATTCTTCACCAAAAAGTCTAATGTTATTAACAATTAAGGATATTGGATCAGCATACTTACTGATAGTTTCATCCTCCTGCATATTGAATGACTCTCTTTTTGGGTTCAACACTTGCATTTGACGTGTTCTATCGCTGCCCTGATATTCTTCTTTCGACCTATCTTAAGCCTGTTTTGCAGTTTTGCAAGCCATGATTTTGTAAAACACAGTATCTGCCACAGCATTCTGCATAAGCGACTTGGGTTTAGATTTCTTTGCCTTCTCTTTGTTATTGGATTTGATCTGGGACAAGGTAGGATTTGCTGGTAGAGCAGCAAGTGGTTTATGTTCTGTCACAGTTTCCAAAAGTTCATAGGCTTTCAAAAGAGCTTGCATCTTCACAGACCAGATTTGGTAATTTTCACCAGTGAAAGTGAATGGTGGATTTAAAGGTTGGTTGTTGGATGCCATTTGTGTTGTAGGTTAAAACTTTTTTTTGTCCTGTAAGATGAACTAGAGGCTTTATAAAATTCCTTTTGAATATTAATCTGCAGAAAGTCTGAATTTACACAAAGAAAAAATATATACATTCAAACTAAAATAAGAAAATGTGCCACTAACTACCATAAAAGGGGGCCACTAACAGCCAATAATTGGGAAACTAACTTCAGAAAGTTGAGCAACTAAATTTGACTAAGTCTAGCTAGAAAATAGGAAGCACTAAAATGAAATAAGCAAAAAACAGTAAAAATAATATTAAGCTGAAAAAATACAACCTGTCTAACACATAAGCCTTCTATTAATCCTCCTCAAACTAGTAGAGGTGCAAGACCTAGAAACACCCGAGTAGCAGGTGAAAGTGGAGTTAACCAATCGAGTGTATAAAGGAATATTGCACGCACTTATGCTATGAGGTAGAGGGATTATCATAATGAAAAATACTTGGTTGTCGGTGAATTTCACTTATTTGGCTTATGTGTGTTTACATTGTTTGATCTTGGTTCTACACATTCCTATATTTGCTCATCACTTGTTCTTCCACAAATGTTATATCTCTGAGGCTTAATAATGATTTGTTTTTTTTAAGTCCCTTTGGATATCAAGTGGTGTGTAATTGAGTTTACCAAGATTGTCCTTTCATAATTCATTACCTATTCTTCCCTATTGATTTGATCGAAATGGCCTTCTAGGATTTTGATGTTATTATGGGGATGTATTGGATTTATAAATATTATGTAGTGGTATATTGTAGGTCTAAGCATGTGATTTTAAAATATCCCAGATTTTCACAATTCATTATACAAAGTGAAATATCATTGACATCTTGTATTATTTTTGTGGTCTTGGCAAGAAAGTTGATATGACAAGGTTGTGGGGCATACCTTGCTCACATTGTTGATACACAGTTGAAGAGTCCTTGTATAAAGGACATACATGTTGTATGTGATTTTCCATAAATTCGTTTCTACTAGCTTCTTGTTTATCAATTTATTCCCACATAAAAGCAGCAGACACTAACTTCTAAAAGTTCTCATGCTTCGAGATCGCCACATTCTTCCTAATGGAATCATTTAAACCATATTTAAATTTCCTCTACTTGTCTGTTTCCTCATTAATAATATCTCCAGCATAACAAGAGAGCCTTTGAAACTTTTATTCGTTCTCACCAACAAACATGCCTTGTTGCCTTAGATGTAAAAGTTCCTTTTTCTTCACATCACAATAAGCAGGTGGTACATACTTCATATGAAATTCCATAAGAAAATTTTCACATGTTAGAACAAGAGGTTTTACCTTTGCATTCGGAACACTGACCCACCAATCATAAGAATCTTTTTGTGTATTGAAATAGAATACTTAAATTTGGCAACATGTCAACACTCTAACTGCCGAAACACTCTCTCCATGCGCTCCAACAAATGTGGGATTACCGGTTCCTTCAAACACAACTCTACCAATTTTCTTCAATTTCTAAAAATTAAACCCGTTGGGTCAGGCATCGATTCAGCCATATGGTGGCAGAATTCAAATATTTGTTGAAAACTAGGATTCATGGATTGGGTACGAGGACTCATGTGAAGATATTAACCATCTCATAAACCCAGATGATTTCCCAGTTCAGACCCACTAATATGGGGAACATAATGATTCCAGATATGTTCTCCAACCCCTTCAAGTGCATGAGGTTGAGAAATAGAGGTATCCCAACCTTCAGGAGTAGCTTCCATAGGTCGGTGATAAGAAGAGGTCATAAATTAATTAGTTCAAAAGGACAAATCACATTACATTAGTGATATTTACTTGATGCATTTGCACTCTACAAGCGATAAAGTATTATAAACCAAGTAAGTGAAAAAAAAAATCTAAACAAAACCTTTTTTGAAAGCAAACAATTATACTAGTTATTCACAGAAAAAGTCCTAGAACCACTTGTCTCTAATACCAACACTTGAAGCGACCCTTTTGGAAGGATACTACCCTTTAATGAAGGGACCGAATTTAATACTTGTTACAATCAGAAGCGATTAAAAATGGAATATTGATTATAATATCGTAGAGGAATTAGTTTCATAACAAATAATTTTGTTAAGGATGTACGTCTTGCACATTTAAACATTTTCAGATGTAAAAATTTATATGGCGCGAAATTTTAACTTATGATCAAAAAAACCCTCCCAAATTTATTAAATAAAATAACTGATGATCTTTTCAAACATATATTATCCACACACTTAAGGATGAAATAACAAGAATATTACCAATTTCTGAGTATCGAAATTAGCCGGTTTATGCTTCACAAAAACATTCAAAACAAATAACAAATTTAGAATATTACAAGGCTTCGGTCTACATACCCATGAAATACAAAACATATAGTCATACTTATATTACAACACATGGTGACATGATCAAATAATTCGATAATCTTTCATGTAAAAATACAACATATAGATCATGTAAAAATCCCAAGGTTTATACAAAATATAGATGCCTATATGCAACTGTAATCTTTTTTAAGACTCTCAAAATCATCATCTCCAATGGCCAGCTTCACGCATCCCATGGAACATACCCTACGATAAAAATAATTATCGCTAAGAATATAACTTAGTGGTGTTAAAACTACAGCTTCAGAGCCCTTAGATTCTTCAATGAACTTTTCTCAAGTAATGGGCCCCACAATTGAAACTTAATACATAAATGTTTTAAACATTATGATAAGAGTATCAAGTTTGATATTTAAAGACCCAAAAATCAAGAACACTCAATGAACAATTTTCCAAGGGATAAAATAATAAGGCTTGCCCAATATACACATCATGTCGTCACACCAAGAACAAGCAGGTATCAAGAAGGGCTGACATCCTGTATCAAGAACGGTCTAAGATAAGTAATCAAGAGAACCAAGAACCATATCAAAAATGGTTTTCCAGTTCGTAATTAAAAAATGGACAATTTCAAATCATAAGACGGAATTAAAATCTAGAGGCAGGATGGAAAACTTTCTGAATGAAGAGGCATTCTAGTAACGACAAAGTCATAACAAAAAAAAAGGGCTAGGTCCCAACAAGAGTGATAGGTGATCAAACAATTTGTACAAGCGTACGAGTTACACAAGAGTCTTTAATGTCATAAAGGACACCAACACGACAATGCGAAGTTACAAGAGGTATCAAAGGTACAAAGATAAATTTTCAAATATACCTGAAAGTACAAAGAGTACAAATAAAATTTTATACACAGACCTCAGTAATGTAGCATAGAAATAGTCCAACATAACTTCGCGAGTTCAAACTGTAGACCAACCAATGTATGAAGGTCCTCAACTTGTTCACGAGTATATAACACCTTAAAAATTAAAATAAATAACTTCTTTGATTACTAGTGTCTCAATAATGTTGAAGTAAAATAGGGATATCATCAAAAGTAATCTTAACCTATTTAAATACGACTATGCTCCCAAGATAATATTTCTTGCAAGTCTTGTACCTCATGTCGCAACTTAGATTTGAAAAGGAAAATGTAAAAAATAGACTCTGTAACATTTATGAGAGATATAAGTACATATCATAAGGTTGCTACCAAACAAGAATAACTACAAACTATAATTTGTAGAAAAAGATATATTCAAAACACCAACAATTGTTCATACAAGATTCCTATGTTGTGGCCCATAATCAAATCAATAATAGCTAAAATAGAGTTTTACATTAGAATAAGAGTTATAGAAATACAAATTATCTTTCTATATCATATTTATTCACTGTAAAAGAACTTCTATAAGACAAGATATGCTTAAAATACCAAATACTACCCAGCTCAGAAACATATTTTACCACTTACATAAGACAAGTGGGTGTCTCGAATTCCAGCCTAAAGGACAAAGTATTCCTCTTTTGATTTTGAAGATACGTTTAGATATGTTTCTAAGACTCTAATACTCGAGGTAAATGAATTTACTAAAGGAGTTGTAAAAATATATAGTCACAAAATTAATGCTTATCACTTTTACAAATTTCCTTCAAAGGTGCAGCCAAAATATAAGTTGGCTGCCCAAAACACATACATATGTACATATATGTATATACATGATATCAACACTTAAAATTTATATGTACTACCCCCAGACAATACTTTTATTTAAGATCACAATTATGTTAACCTAGGTAGCAAATATTAAAAAATTTCAAGTTCCAAAAATGAGAATGAAACATATTCTAAATTTAAGCAATGGTCTATTGATATGCGAATGTTGTTTTAGTATTTTATGGGTGTTACATGTCGACTCTACAAAAATTTAATGTTACCGTTGAAAGTATACGTCCCAACAACGTATGTGTTAGAGCTTTTGATGGGTCCAAAATAGATGCATTTGTGAGATAGAGCTACTACTAAAAATAGGGCCTGTCATTTTCATTGTGAATTTGCAAGTGCTGAATTTCAATAAATCCTATAATCTATTGTTTGTGACACAATAGGTGAATAGGGTTGGGTTAGTCCCCTCTACATTGGATCAAATGATAAGTATGAATAGGACCGACAATAAGTCATTGTTAATGGTAAGGGGGATCTTTATTCTGCAAAGACTCTTCCCTTCTTTTTGTCAAGGAGAATAATTAGAATGAGGCACTACTGATAGAGATTTTCAATTCATTGGTACTGATGTCTAGCTGAACAATTGGGAGGCCACTTCTCTCTCATCAAGAAGAATTCTTGGTAGTTTGTCTTGTTTTTCTTTCCGCTATCTGATTATTCAAGGGTTGTAATTTAGATTGTGTTTTGTTGGTTTATTTCAAACATTCTATCTTTATTTTCAATAGAATGTAATTAAGTTTTATTTCCAGTCTATTACACTCATTTGTTTTCTTCTATAGGGTTCTTTTTATGTTGGTTCTAGTGATATGATATGCATCAAAAAAATTTCATCAAATTGTAAAATCGTATCAAATGATCAACCTAATCTTGAAATAACAAGTCAATAACTCAAATATGATAAGGATGAAGAATTTGAAGAAATAAGAAGGGATTTAGAACATTTTGAGAATAAATCAAACCCTAACATGAGTGTAATCAAGACCATAAATTGAGGAGATTATGAAAATATCAAAGAGACTAAGATAGGTTTACAAAAAAAGGAAGACATAATCCAGGCTTAGTTTGATTACAAGGATGTTTTTTGCATCATGTTATGATGACATGCCCTCATTAAGCACTTACATGGTGGTTCACAAACTTACTACTGACCCTACATTTTTGCAAATTAAGTAAAAGTTCAGAAAGCTTAAAATGGACATGAGTATAATAATTAAGGAGGAAATCACAAAAGAACTTGAAACCAAAGTCATTCGAGTCACTCAATATCCTTCATGGTTGAATAACATCATACTCGTCCCTAAGAAATATGGTAAAATTTAAGTATGTGTTGATTATAATGACTTGAGCAAAGCAAGTCCAAAAGATGACTTTGCAAGACTTAAGAAGATTCTTCGAAAGGTTTTGCATGTGTAATCTCAAGCTTAATCATGCAAAACATGTATTTGGATTATCGTTAGGAAGGCTTTTAGGATTTATAGTTAGTTGAGGAGGTATTGAGTTAGATCCTGGTCTTCACTACTTCTAGAAAATGTTAAAATATCATCTATAAAAAATAACCAAAAACATATCAATATAAAGCTTGAATACTCAATTCATTGAATCAATCAATACCGGATCATTTGTAAATTCGACTGTCATCACCAAAAATTCATAATGACCATAGAGAATTATAAAAGTAGTTTTAGGTGTATCTTACTCCCTAACATGCAATTGGTGATATGCATACATGAAATCAATCTTCGAGAATTCTTTCGCACCCTTCGGTTTGTCAAACAAATAATCGATTGTAAGTACTGGATATTTATTCTTGATCGTTATTCTGTTCAATTGTCTATGGTCAATACAGAGCATAAGAGTGTCATCTGTCTTCTTTACGAACAAAACAAGGGTTTCCCAAGGAGAAACACTAGGTCGGTTAAAACCTTTCTCAAGTAGTTCTGTCAACTGATCTTTCTATTATCTTAACTCATTGGATCCATTCTAAAATAGGTGATAAAAATAGGGGTAGATTCGTCTATTGCAATACTTCGATAAAGGAAATAAAAGACATCTTATGCCCTCGAGTAAAATGAGGACATACTTCAACTTCACTTGAATGATGCTACGATCCAAGTCTTGCTTCCAAAATGCTCCTCACCTACCAACTAATATAAAGATAGATAAAAGCATGGAATTAGTACAAAAACATGTACTAAGTAAGACATAATGCATACAATCATGAAAACGGAAATTTATTAGAAATATGCATCTTTTGTACTTAAATATCATATCATAGTCATAAGAATAACATTTAAAACCTTAGAAACACGTAAGATAACATTTACACAATTTAACACATTTTAAAGGTCACATTACAGTTAACCCAATTCATTGTTACAGTGAAGTCCCTTCACTGAACAATGAAGTTCCTTACCTTCAATTTAGATACTTCCTAGCATGTAGTTAAATCACTAATAGGTATCCTAAGACTCACTTAAGTAAGATAAAGAAAGACCGCCCATACATACTCTCTAGGAACACCTAAATTATCCTTTTACCAAAGGTGATTCTAAGTCTTACTTGACTGAGTTGGGAAGCGATCACCCATACAATCCCTTATACACACACACACTTAAGAGATCCTATAGACTACCTAAGATAGAATCATTCTCACTTAATACAACATCATATAGATAATATTACATTCTCCTTCCAAAGGCTATCAAAAGACTTACTTGAGTAAATCAAGAAGATAACGTCCATGATTGACCTTACAAGACTGCCTAAATAATCCTTAAGACTACCTATGGCTTATATCATGTCCACATAATAAACATCTTTTCTAACTAGAGTCATTCTTAAAACTTATCTAGGTAAGATACGAAGTGACCATTCCCATGCCCCCTTCAAACCTTAACTAGACAATCCTTAACTACTCTAGGTCGGTAGTTATTCATTTAACATGCTTCCTTAACTTAAATCATTGCATTCATTAGTTCATTTAAGACTCATTCATTACATAAAGACATTCAATTAATGGTCTTGGACAAGACCTTTGGACTCTAACAAACATCTTGAAAGCCTATTGTGCAATGTCTAGATAGCATCCCATACCACCACCTAAACTTCATAGAACTTCTCTAATGATAGTAAGTATCCCATATGATGAGAATAGGCAATAACTTATATATGCCATGATAGCTAAACATGGAATCTGGAGTTCTAGCCTACTTTGATGAGGGTGTTCTACTTGCCAATGGTAGAACTTGGACACATCCCATGTAGGCACATAATAAAGGAATATGAAGGGTGTGGTTTGTACTCTTGTCTCATCCTTTAACTAGAGCTACTTCCCTTACCGTATTCACTCGGTGCTAGCCTTTGTTCTCATAATGTAATTTACATTCAAGGTTCATATATAGGGGTTTCATATCAATTTCATAACACAATCACATATACCCTACCAAAGAGGTCACCTAGGGCTATCGAACAGTGGCGACAAGAAGCTCATTAATAACTTCCCTAAGAAATTATATGATGTCGTTCCAGCCAACAAACCTTCATTCTATCATTTCTTTACTTGAAGGATACCATTACGACTTTCGACTTCAACATACATAACATAACCTTTTCCACATATATGACCTTCTTATCATTTTTTAAGGTCTCACATATCATTTAGCCATACATGACAAGAGTGCACTAAGCCTACCAAGTAAAGACATCTCATATTCACTTATCATTCATACATGTATGAAGTAAGGGATACAAGTCTACCAAAGCAAGGCACAACGTTCTTTACTTTAAAACATATTACTTATCATTCTAGAAGCATATAGAAATAAACATTATAATATTTAAGGCATCCTATACACTACCATAACATCATTAATTTGACTATCAAAGACTCATATAGTCAATTAGGAATAACCAAGCATCAACCCTAAGACTATACGCGTAAAGATGTATTCATAGTTTATCATGATGACTTAATTAGCATCATTTTAAGAACACTTATACTTTCACATTATTTATCATGTATATAGATATTATCCAACTTCACAAAATCAACTACACAACTCATAATAATAATTCAAGTAGTGCCGACAAGGCCAAGATCATCATATTACATAAAGTAACGCTAACAAGTCCACATCAATTCACATAGCACCTCCACCATAAGTGGACCATAGCAATCACCATTGTAATATAAAAACTATACATAATATAAAGAGAGTTATGACAGCATACCACCCGTTCAATCTTACCACTTCAATACAAAGCCAAATCATCCAATTCAATACCATAAGGCCCTTACTCATGGCCATGAACATCATTTCAACACAGAAACTATAATATTCAATGAGTTTAAGTCAAGTAAATATAGATTTATCAATCTAAGACCAATTCCACATCAATTGAATACAATTCTTATATCATTCAATAGTCCATAGAAATTACACTTGAATTCATAAGCATTGGGTAAATATCAATTCAATAAGCTTAATATTCAATAGATCTAAGAATAAACATCAATTCAATAAGCTTAATATTCAATAGATCTAAGAATATACAATACTCAATTGATAAAATAGAAACAGCCTATAAACCAATCAATCATATCTATACATGAATCAAAATCCTATAACAATCTACACTTGAATTCATTAATAACCCCTATTTTAGTCATATTGAGAGATTTGAGAAGATCAGGGGTTCAAGGAGAATTTAATTTAGAAACTACATCAATAATATCATATCTTAATGTTTGATACATTTCATGCAACAACCCAATACTTAGAGTAGAAATTGGGATTTTTCATCTTTTTTAAAACTTTGAAATTGACTCTAAGGTGATAGAAACCTTAGATGAAGAAATAACATACCTTATTAGAAGAATCCAATGATAATATAAGAATAAACTACATTGAAGATTCATCTTTAAGCTCTATCTTCAATTTAAGCTCTCATGGAGGTTTTTGAAAAAACATTGGGAGGGTATGGGTTTTGATTTAGGTGCTAGTGTTCAAATGAGAGTTTTAGGACTTATATACTCTTAAAATACCTTTAAACACCCAAAATAACCATCCTCCTATTTTATAAGACTTGGGATGAATTTCCCAAAAAAACTCCAAGCCTTAGTGAGACCACGCCCCGTAGATGGGGTCTAATTGGTTGCTCCTTCAGATCCTTAACCTGCAGTCCATATGGATCCATCAACACCACCCATCGATGCGTCGTCGCTTGGTCGACTAGCCATCGTTTGGGGCAGTCGATTGCCTCTGCCTGGCAGTGTTAGGCTCAAAGTTGGGGTCCTCCTTCTAGGGCCTCTTGTGGGTCCTGCATGGAGTCGTACCTAGACATTTCAAACCCAAATATATTTTTATATTGGTTTAGGACCTACCACATAAATATCATCTAAAACGCACACGTAAAATTCCATGAAACATGCATATATATACAAGGTCGTTTCAAGGCAAACCTTTCGAACGTCATGGACGTTCTTGGACGTTTGACCTGCAAACTTCATGAAACTTGACACACTGCCTATTAAAATTATAATAAATCATATAATGACCTCATTAAATCATGAAACACACAATTAGGCACATATGTGACTTAGTCGTCGAACGCCTTGGTCGTCCTTTGATGTTTCACTCTCAAATCACCTAAACCTCTAGACACTGCCTCAATACTACAATTTAGACCATTGTAGTACCTTATACCACAATTAGAACCATATTATGCTCTATCTTCACCTAAGTCATTTTTGGAGGTGTTATATTCTCCCCACTCGGACAACATTCGTCGTCGAGTGACACTTGCCACTCTCCAAACACTTACAAGAGTAGAGACTCCACCTATCAGCACATGACTATACCACATAACACATTATACAACATACAATCAAGGAGAAACATTAGTTTCACATATTCAAGAGAATCACAACACAACAAAACACTAGAATAAATGCCATAACTCATTATGGCTTAAAACTCACATCCTTCATTTCAAATAACAAAAACTCATTTATATTAAATATCATGCTCATATACATATGTTCTAAAAATATAACGAATATTTTCAACCAAAGAATGAATTAGTCAATTTTTACAAAATCATACAGTGAACAGAAATCCCTGGCAGCTTTACAGTGAACATGCTTTACAATCTAATAATGCAATACATAAGAAATTTCTTTTAAATGCTCAACAAATCAATCTCGTATAATCCTTTAGACATGATCACTATTAATCTTCATGAAACAATTGGCAATCTAAAATAGATGCACATGAACCATAAGGAAGATACCATGCATGAATACTCATTTTGTCATTCAAAAACGACTCCTAAATAATGAAGTTACTAAGAACTCTTTGTTTTAGGATTGAATGAACACATAAAGAAAGGTTAGGGGTGCCTCACTCCCAACAACCATAGTCTTCATCATACTCCCCCACTTAGGAGAAACCCATTCTAAGGTCAACAAAGCATCTACTACAAGGAACTCCCTCAAGGCACATCAAACCATACTAATAATTTCTCACCCAAGGCCTATCTCATAAAAACTATAGGCTCTCAAATGTTTAATTATCTAACCACTAAATCCCCCTTATTAGGAAAAACCCACCTTTTCTCTTATAAATCTCATCACCTTCCTTTCTATGTTTGGGTGTTAAACAACTTCAAACCATCTCAACAACCACTATTTCACATTTCTAACAATATACCTTATCATTCTATTCCAACTAAACTACCCTTCAAAAGGTAAATTAAACCAACCTAAGGTCAAAAACACCATGTATCACACCTCATCTAACAAGTCACCACTAATTTCTCTCGCTCAACCCAATCTTCATAAATTCACCCTCAATGGAATAACACATAAGGGAAACAAGGAAAAGACACAATATACAAATGTCTTAGGCATGATTAGATGAATGAAAAAAGTGAAACTTTTCCTAGAACCCAATAGCCTTCTATTTATAATGTGGCGCGCTTCACATTACGAACAAGACTATACTAGATGTGGTTCATAAGAGAACAAAAATACTCCCAAACCATATGATCTGATACCAAGCTTTTTACTACCCGAGAACACACCATAGAAGATATGGCATTCTCGAAATGCAACCGACGTACTTGACCTCTCAGAGATCTTGTACAAGCCCTTTTCGTATCGTTCATCACATATACATAATGAAAAGTAGCGCGGAATTAAAAATTTTCACAAAACATTAAAATATCTTTAATGACATCTTTCATTAGAATTTATAGGGAGTGCTAAGTGTCAATCTCATCCAATCATTGACATGAGAATACTTTGGGACACGACTCATACTTAAAAATAAAGAAATATATATTCTATTACGATACTTAGATAAAGGAAATAAAAGACATATTACACCCTCGAGTCAAATGAGAACATACTTCAACTTCACTTAAATGATGCTACGATCCAAGTAATGCTCCTTACCTACCAGCCACTATAGAGATAGATAAAATCATGGAATTAGTACAAGCACATGCACTAAGTATGGCTTAATGCATAAAATCATGAAAAAGAAAAAATCTAGAAATATGCATCTTTTTTACTTATGTATCATATCATAATAATAAGAATAACATTTAACACCTTAGAAACACGTAAGATAATATTTAAGCAATTTAACACATTTTTAAGGACACTTTACAGTGAATGTTACAATGAAGTGCCTTACCTTCAATTTAGACACTTCCTAGCATGTAGTTCCCTCAGTAAAAGCTATCCTAAGAATCACTTAAGTAAGACAAAGAAAGACCACCCATACAACCTCTCCAGGCACACCAGAGTGATACTTAAGACCACCTATAATGAGATCAACACACACTTACAAGACATCATACATATGAACATGAGATCCTTCTACCAAAGGTAATTTTAAGTCTAACAGGAGTGAGTTGTGAAGTGATCGCCCATATAATCCCTTAAACACACAATTAAGAGATCCTATAGACTACCTAAAATAGAATCATTCTCACTTAATACAACATCAAATAGACAATATGACATTCTCCTTCCAAAGTCTATCAAAAAAATTATTTAAGTAAATCAAGAAGATAACGTCCATGATTGACCTCTTAAAGACTACAATGAAATCCTTAAGACTACCTAAGTCTTACATAATGTCCACATAATGAACATCTTTCCTAACTAGAGTCATTCTTGAGACTTATCTAGGTAAGATACGAAGTGACCATTCCCATGCCACCGTTACACCTAACTAGACAACACTTAACTACTGTAGATAGGTACTTATTTATTTAACATGTTTCCTTAAATTAATTCATTATATTCATTAGTTCATTTAAGACTCATTCATAACATAAAGACATTCATGTAATGGTCTTGGACAAGACCTCGGAACTCTAAATAATACCTTCAAAGCCTATTGTATAATGTCTAGATAGCGTCCCATACCACCACCAAAACGTCATAGAAGTTCTATAATGCTAGTACGTATCCCGTATGATGAGAATAGGCAATAAACAACGTAGACCATGATATCTATACATGGAATCCGGAGTTCTAACCTACTCCGATTAGGGTGCTCTACTTGCCAATGGTAGAACTTGGACACATCCCATGTAGGCTCATGGTTAGGGAATATGAAGGGCATGCTTTGTACTCTTGTCTCATCCTTTAACTAGAGCTACTTCCCTTACCATACTCACTCGGTGCTAGATTTTCTTCTCATATAATTATTTACATTAAAGGTTCATATAAAAGAGCTCCATATGAAGTTCATAACCTAATCATATTTACCCTACCAAAGAGGATCACTACGGCTACCTAACAATGGCGACAAGAGGATCATAATGACTTTCCTAAGGATTTATATGATATCGTTCCAGCCAACCAACCTTAAGTCTATCATTCCTTTACTTGAAGGATACCATTACGACTTTCGACTTCAACATTCATAATATAACCAGTTCCATGTATAGGACCTTCTTAACATCATTTCAGGTCTCACATATCATTCATTCATACATGAAAAAGGTGCACTAATCCTACCTAGTCAAGAAATCTTATATTCACATATCATTCATACATGTATCAAGTAAGGTACACGAGTCTACCAAAGCAAGACACAACATTCTTTATTTAAACACATATTACTGATCATTCTAGAAGCACATAGAAATAACCATTATCATATTTAAGTCATCCTATAAACTAACATATCATCATAAATATGACCATAATAGACTTATATAGTCATGTAGGAATAACCATGCATCAACCCTAAGACTATACAAAAAAAGACATAGTCATAGTCTAACATGATCTTAAATAGCATTATTAGATGAACACATATACGTTCACATTATTTATCATGTAGATATATATTATCAAACTTTACATAATCAACTACACAACTCATCATAATACTTCAAGTAGTGCTGATAAGGCCATGATCATCATATTACATGAAGTAACGCCGAGAAGTCCACATTAATTCCCATAGCTCCACCACCATACAAAAACTATACCTAATTTTAAGAGAGTTACGGCAGCATACCACCCATTCAATCTCACCACTTCAATCCAAAACAAAATTATGCAATTCAATACCATAAGGCCCTTCACCATTTCCATGAACATCAATTCAATACATAAACTATAATAGTCAATGAATCTATGCCAATTCAATGTAGATTTATCAATCTAAGACAAATTAGACAGTAAATGAATACAATCATTACATCATTCAATAGTCCATAGAAAACTACACTAGAATTCATAAGCTTTAAATCAATAGCAATTCAATAAGCCTAATATTCGATAGATTGAAACAACCTATAAACCAATTAATCATAATCTATACATGAATCAAAAGCCCATAACAATCTACACTTGAATTCATTAATATTAAAGCATGATTTCATAACCCTTATTTTAGTAAGATTGAGAGATATGAGAAGGTAAAAGATTCATGGAGAATTTCATTGGGAAACATAAATTATATATCAATAATATTATATCTTAATGTTTGAAAACATTTCATTCAATTAACCAAGACTTAGAGTAGAAATTGGACTTTTTCATCTTTCTGAAATCTTTCAAAATCATCTTTAAAATTGACTATAAGGTTATAGAAAGACATAGATTAAGAACTCCCATACCTTACTTGAAGAATCCAATGATAATTGGAGACTAAAATCCATTGAAGATCCATCTACAAGCTCTATCTGCGCCTTGAGCTCTCATGGAGGTTTTTTAAGAAACTTTGAGAGGGAATGTGTTTTGATTTAGGTGACATGGTTTAAATGAGAGTTTTAGGACTTATATACTCTTAAAATACCCTTAAAAACCCAAAATAACTGTCCTCCTATTTTATAAGACTTGGGGTGAATTTCCCAAAAAACACAAAGCCATAACAGAAAAGCTGGCAGTTTACACAGCACCATTGACGCCCAGCATCGACGGTCCGTGGGTGAGACCACACCCCGTGATGGGGTCTCGTTGGTTGCTCCTGCAGCTCCTCAAACTGAAGGCCACATGGATCCATTGACGCCACCCATCTACGGGTTGTCTCCTGGTCGACTAGTTGTTGTTTGTGATAGTCGATTGCCATTGCCTTGCAATGTTGAGCTCCAAGTTGGGGTCCTTCTTCTAGGGCCCCTTGTGGGTCTTACGTGGAGTCGTACCCGGACGTTTCCAACACAAATATGTTTGTATTCTATTTTAGTACCTACCACATGAATTTCAACCAAAACGTACTGTAAAACTCGATGCAATATGCATAGACAAACACGGTCGTTTCAAGGGAAACCTTTTGAAAGTCATGGACGTTGTTGGACGTTTGACCTCCAAACTTCATGAAACTTGACACACTTTCTATAAACACCATAAAAACTTATATAATGACCTGATTAATTCATGAAATAAACAATTAGGCAAATAACAACATATGAGGCACATAAGTGACTTAGTCGTCGAACGCTTTGGCCGTCCCTTGACGTTTCACTTCAAAATCACCTAAAACTCTAGAGACTGACTTAATACTTCATTTTAGACCATTTAGTACCTTAGAACATCATTACAACCAATTTATTCTCTAGCTTCACCTAAGACTTTTTTGGAGGTGTTATACTCTTGTTCATGTGATAGAGTTTTATTCTATAAAAGTTTTCTATAACTCGTGCTTAGGCGTGTTTTTCAAATTAAACCCCCAGAAGAGATACTCGAGGGTGTCCTATTAGGGGAAATGTTAATCCTTAATTTAAAGAATCTCCCAATGCACCACAACTGTAACCCACTCACATAAATGTCACCAATGCAGAATTAAGAAATGTTATCTAGATGATGACTCAGGTTGTGGAAAAGCAGGTTTGTCAACAATGAGTGGGTCATCACGATGTTGGTGATACATCAAAAATTCTTGAGTTTTTATGTAATTAACCCCCTAAAGCTTACACGGTCAAAAGTCACTTAGGAATCTAGAGAACTTTGTGAAAGAACTTCAGAAAGTGTTTGTGGTTAAGAGTGTTGCTGAAGCAAAAAGTAAGTAGTTATCCTCATAACAAATCGAAGGTGTTGTGAGGATGTTGTATAATC
This sequence comes from Solanum pennellii, assembly GCF_001406875.1. Lineage (NCBI taxonomy): Eukaryota > Viridiplantae > Streptophyta > Magnoliopsida > Solanales > Solanaceae > Solanum > Solanum pennellii. The sequence goes on along the minus strand of NC_028637.1, from coordinate 31,882,926 downwards.
AATTAAAGAACAACAGGGTAGAGGGTGCACCACCTTTGAGTTAGGTTGTGTTTAAAGATGCTTTCTTAGGGCGATTAATTCTTCAAGAGTTAAGGGAAGCAAAGGAAAGAGAGTTTATTAATATGAATCATGAGTTTTTGAGTGTTCATTAGTAAAGATTCATTTTCACTCAGCTATGACGCTATGCTCTGGAGATGGTGGCTTATATGAGGAGCAAAATGAGTTTGTTTGTGTAACGACCTGTTTAGTCGTTTTAAGCAGCAGATTTTATTTCTGGAAAAACTGTGTGAGTCGACGGAACCCACGACGGACCGTCATGGTCACGACGGGCCGTCGAGGGGGTCTCGTTCCAAAAGACTTAGACTTCTGAAATTTGGGTACTGAAAT
>NC_028637.1:31879360-31879563 GCF_001406875.1 Solanum pennellii | reverse complement strand
AAAATTCCATTCTTTCTTTCTTTCGTGCTATTACTTGAATCCAATTGGTATCTAGATGATACAAATTGGTATCTGACCATCTTCACTCTATATTCGCAGATGGTCAGAACTAGAGCAACGACTACGCCAACATCAGCACCGGCGGAACAGGGTGCGTCTGAGCCAGCCGCTGGGGCTGTAACTCGAGGAAGAGCAACAGCAAG
>NC_028637.1:31866406-31874536 GCF_001406875.1 Solanum pennellii | reverse complement strand
TGTTGATATTAAATTGAAATGTTAAGGTTTAGATTGGTTGGTTCGCTCACATAGGAGGGTAAGTGTGGGTGCCAGTCGCGGCTCGGTTTTGGGTCGTGACAGTTTGTTTCTGGGTTAGCCCGATTGAAGAGTAAGATAGGTAAGGCGTCTATGTTAATAGGGGGCATAGATGTAGCCAGGATCATGATTCATCAATATCGTCATCCAGACAGTAAAATCACATTATTCCGAGATGGAACATTTTTAGAATCAAATGAGAATTGCGGGAAGCATGCTAGAACTTTCGAAACTGACACCATTAAGAGGTCCTATAATATGCCTTGAATTTTTCTCCCAAAAGAGAACTCAATTCGAGGCCTAAAATAGTGGAAACAACAATCAAGCAATAATTTAAGAATAAACGCAAGCTAGGGCAGAAATTTATTCACCCAATTTACCTTATTCGGAGGTTTACCGACTTAACTCAATCAACCCACCACATATATAGCCTTGAAAAGTACAGATGTGTTCTACATCGAATTACTTAAACTTAGTTCAAACTAGTGAAATATTGTATATTCAATTTAAGAACAATGTTGACTTTATGGCCATAACTTATTTTAATATTGGACGCGACTCTTAATTGAGATCACGTAGGACAAGGCTCGCGACCACGTCCGCGTTGCTAAGTTGGCCACCATGAATTCAAATGAAACTCTAGCAAACATAGAGGCTAGCAGAGTCCAAGTCATGCACACAAGAACAGAAACCCGCAAACACAAAGTCTTACAAATGCGAATGAGACTCACGTGAATGCGAAAGATACTCTAGTCGTCTTTGTTAATACGATCCCCAGCCCGTGAATATGAAGACCCAAAATATGTCACACCTGCTTATGCATATAAGCTAGTTTGGAATGTTCCAAAAATTATCCAACAGGTGTTGTGAACTCATTCAGAACCTTATAATTGTTAAAGATATATGCAAGCACTACCAAATTCGATAATCTAGACTTAATAGATCATTCAATATTCCCATATGACGTCATTTCTATGAAAAAGTGTGTCTCACACCCAAATCCAGCTTTATGTTAAAATATACATGAAGTCTCATAATCGTCGATGAAGCCCCACGACCTAACGAATAGTCATTATAGAGCGATATCAATATTTCAGAGCTAACAAAGATGAAAGAATTCTCATCTGAGCTTGTTTACTCAAAATGTTGACTAAAGTCAAAATTAGGCCTTAAGTAAAAGTTAAAACACTTTCTCATAGACACATGCGGAAGACCTTGGGAGTAGTGTCAGCTATGCTACTACTTTAAAATGACCATTTTAGAAGTAATGTAATTGTCCAAATTTTATTTTAAGGTAATCTTCTTTAAATTCTAATAAAAAAAAGAAAGTTGAAGGTTCAAAAACTCCAAAATACTAAAACTCACATAAAAACAAAATGAACGATTGGATGAACAAACTTTCATCCTTAGCAAGTCATAATTGACTCGATGTTGCTGTAGGAAATCTTTAAACAATGAACAAGAGGCATAAACATGTAAATGACCTGGAGGTCATTACACTTTAGAGTTTTTGTACTATTGCTTTTATATTCTAGGGAGTTAATTCCACAATGTGTTTTTCATAACTGATTGAGTTTATAAGAACTTAATTTGTTATTATTTTAAAATCTATTTTCCTAGTGTCTATGTAATTATTTTGCTTCTAAAAAATTATCATTGGGTTCGATTGGGGTACATAATTGGTTATCCACCTCGCGGTTAGTGTGATTTTCACTCATGATTGTCTGGGTTGTGACAATCAACCTAAAAATCATACGAGTTTACATGCCCAAAAGTTGTAGTGTTTCTAATGTGAATATTGTGAAGTAAAAAAAGATTATATACTTCAAATTCAACTTTGAATTTTTTGTTAGTATTAGAAGTAAAATTTAGCTTGACATCTAAATCATGTTCACATGAAAAGAGAAATTATGAGAAATTGACATATTATCTACATGCTAATTTAATAGATAATAATTGACCAAACTTTAATTTTTAAAAACGTCCAAATATGGAGAATAAAATTGTCAGATTTTCAAAAGAGTAAATTTAACATTAATTATCATATTAAATGGTTCATCACCTATATTCAGTAATATTTTCCTATTCTTGATTTAGTTTTATATATATATGTCTCATTATTTTATTCGTCAAGCAAAATTTCTTCTTAACTCTCATTCGGGAGACTTTTTTTTTTGAATAAATTTGATTTCTTTACACCTTCATATATATATGGCTTCCTCAGATCTTGAAATAAACACTTGTCGCGAAATAGTCCCGTTTGTGCCTATTATCAGTAGTGCTCAAACTGCGGTACGTCATCTTCTAACATAGTTTAATTTCTCAATCTTTTTATTTGTTAATTGAGATGCATGAACCATTTGAGAAATATTTGGGTAATGGTTTTTATAATTGGTTTTTAGAACATACAGTCGTCCATATTATAATTTATAAAAATTGTTCACCAATTATAATGTTTTTGTTAATATATTTTTACCTGATTGTTTCTTTGTCATTGTTAATCTCTAAAACCGTTTTGTATGAACAATTTCAGAAAGCAAAAGAAATTATGAAATTTCTGAAAAGACTCATTGTGCTATTTCTTTTATTTAGAAAAGTCGAAATTACAAAATCAAAACAAAAGAGAGAATTTTCTTTACCTTTTTTTTCTTCATTATATTATTAAAAATCATATGTTTCATAAACAGGTTCTAAAAAACAAACTCTATAACAGAAAATTTATACTAGCACCCACTCAAATATCAATTCATCCAGTAAAAGTAAGATTTCGACAACTTTATTCCATATTTTCCCTTTGTCTCGTGATTTAATTTTTTATGATACTTTTACATTCTAGGTTATTAAAAAAATTTAGGGGCATTTAATAACACTTGATGTTTGTGGCATTTGACGTTTGTACCCCCCACCCCCACCCCACTCCCCACGGGCTCATAGATATGAAAAATTTTAATTTGTGTACTAGATTCGATATACCCTTTTAACATTGCGAGGATGGTAAAAAATAACCCTTTATAGATTTTATATTACTATAAATTTATGATATTTTATTTTTAGCTAATTCATCCGAAAGGATATATCTGCTCATTTGTCTCAAGGTAGGGATATATGTAAGAAATTTTTTAGCGAGAGCATAACAACTTTAATTTGCAAATTCAAAGGGTATATCGCGTATTTTAACTTAAAATTTATGTTAATTTGAAGTCCAGAATATTAATTTACAGTCATATTAACTTGTACATTCCCTTCTAGATTTATATCATGGAGTCAATATTATACTAAGGCATTATTAAAAGAAACAGATTGATAGTCTAATAAACTACTATTTTAATATTTGTGAGGTTTTCTAAATTGGACTATTTATAAATTATTTAAATTAAAGTATAAATATTTTATCTTTATTATTGTTGATTTTCTCTTCAACTTTTTTACATAGTGAGCTTACTATTGAGTATGATAGAGCATTAGGCGGAATATTTTCAAATACTAACTGGTTTGAAGTTTATAGTATTAAATATCACTTAATTGAGAGAGATAAACGTTTTTTCATATTCATTTAATAAGAAAATAAAATAAGATAGTATAAATATGGTCACTTTTTGGTGATGATTCAGAATAGTTTGTTGAAGGATTTCTTATATTTTGAAGCATAATTTTTAAAGTGAGGGGGAGAATTCTAGTGTTTCTATTACATATGAAACAGAAAACTTTTAAGTGTAAATAGAACTAATTATTGACGAATTGTTTTTTTATTGCAAATTTATCACGCGATTAAATTCTCTTAGTTTCTTCTTACGCAAAAATATTTTTCCCTTACTTCATTCGATGTGAACTTGATTTCTTAGTTCCTTTGTATAAAAAATAATATTTGTATGTACTTAAAATTAATTGAACTAAAGATTCTCATTTTTCATATTTAGTAACAAAACATTAACATATTTTCTTATGTGCAGAATAATGTTGGAACAATGGAAGTAACCCAAAATTTGACAAGGAAGAAGAAAGGGCTAGTTACAACCAAAGTCATAGAAAATACATTTCTTGACTTCGTTATCGTCCCTTCTACAGGTGTAGAGAACCTTTACACCATTAAAATAAAAAAGGTTAGTATATTTGATTACTAAGGTGTTATATTTTATGTAAAAGACGCTAATATTGTTTTACATTTCTATATTATCTTCCTTTGCCTTGATATATTATCATTATATATATTGTGAAACATTGTAATAAAAACGTATAATATACCAGAAAATGAAAAATTATTTCTAAAAATATGAATATTATGGAAAAATATTATAATAAGATGATGTTCAATATATGGAGAGACCTAACTATTTTAATATTTTATTATGGGCTGAAATGCTAGAATGAAGACGAGGCAACTGATCCCTACGGACTTAATTGCAAATATTATGACATGCTACATGGATGGAGAGCTGAAAGGAGACAACGTAAAAATGGAAAATGTGAAACGGTAATATATGTTCTTTAATAATTTTTGCCTTTTATCAGAATATCCAGTCTTACTTCTTTCCTGAAGTATAATCAGATTTACCTATCTATATTTATTATTTAAAAGAATGTTATTGATATACCCTTAACATGTATAATTTTTTCTTTATGTCATGCTTGGCAATTGGAATTTGTGATAGTCATTTCCAATCATATTATAATTTAGTTTCACTAATTTTCTGTATACTATTGCCTTTAAACAAAACTAAATATGGTAGCATCTGTTTTGCATGAATTCAATATTATTCACATGTTTCTTATGATTTTGATTATTATTTTTTGGGTTATATTACTTTGTAATTTAATTTCTTTATGGAAATTAAGAAAATTTTTCTTGGATTACAGTTTTACTTCCATGAGAGGAAACACACTATGTGTCGATCTACTGGGGATGTAAGAAGACATATATTCCATGGTTTTGAAAAATTAAAGGTAGAAGTTCAACAAGAAACCAATGCAGTAATAGAGTCAATCGTAAGTTGTAGTTATTGCTTAACTTTTTTTTTTGGATAATGATAGCCAATTTATTTATGTTTCTTGACACTGAATATACATATTTAGAGAGCTAAATTATTTGGTAAACATATTAAGAAAGAATAAGGACTTTTGTGTAGTATAGTAGTTTCATATTTTTATAATCAAGCTATATAAGTAGCTTCTTACCTTTTTAAGGTTTGAGCTGAGCACTAAATATGACTCTAATATTGATAAAAGTATTCTTCTCAAATTGATTAATCAAACACAAATTAATTTACTACATTCAAAAATTACCTTTTTTAAATATCACTTCTAACAACAAGAAACATTTCCAACATATTAGGGGTATGGAAAAGCGTTAAACCACATTGGCCTTATGTATGTGCTCTTCCTGTAATTATTTCTATAAGAAATTGTTTTCACATATTAAACTTTACTATAACCTTTACTAGACAATCGTAACTTTATTCTCATTTTAAGCACAATGAAAAGTACACTATTTTTACCAAGGTTTTCAAATTGAATTTTTAAGGTTGGGGTTGGAGAAAAGAAATCCAAGAAAAGAGAGAGACTCTTCAATATCAGAGGGACAATCTGCAACAAAGAAACACAACGGCACGAGCGAGGCTGAAAATTTTCTCGATGATGCATGGAACAACCTTATGAGTTGGGATGACGTACACAAAAAATGAGGTAACTCATGTTAAGGAAAGTATTACATAATAATTGTTATAAAAAAATTGCAAAAACAAAAAATAAAATAGAGATTCGTTATATAACTTTTATTTCTAACTAAAATTGTCGCACCTCATCCTATTTAACAAAGGACATATGTTTAGAATAATGAGCCTTATTTTCCTACTACTTGTCCGTAGTATTTACAAATATAAGATTATATGTTAGTTGACAAAATGACTTCCTCCCACAGATAATGGGTTCCATCCACAAAATGAAATACACAATATGATGCATGGAAATACTGATGAATATGAGATTTTTTCAGACCCTGAAGGATCCAGGATCTTACTTTTATGAGTTTTCACTATTTTTAATATAAACTTGTATAAACCAAAGAGCGTAATTGCGAGCTAGAATACTTCAACATAGGTCGCATTTTATTTTCAATTCACTGAAATAGAAAATTGGATTTATGGTTGGTTTATTAAAAATGGAGGAGAAACAATTTACCTTCACATACAATTGTAACTACAAAAAAGGCAAAGAAGAGAGGAGGAGCTTATTTTATCTTTTGAATTAGAGAATTGAAATGAATGCACTAGAACAAATTATTATTTTTCCTAGTTAAATTAATGATAAAGAAAGAGTTAATAGACATGGAAGATAATGAGTGTTTATATTTTTGGGAAACTATATTGATAAATAGACATGAGATGTGGCCGATCCAAGATTTTAGAATCTTAGTTACTTTTTAAGCAATAAATCATAAAAATAGATATACAAATTTAACAATGTCAAAAGAGAGACAATTACATCTGAAAATGAAGGCAAAAAAGAAAATCAATAAGAAAAACTAAGTTAAATCTTATCTTGCAAAGGAAATTTTGTTTAAGAAAAGTTAGCAAAATGACGGTTGGTGAAAAGGAGAAAAAGAAAAGTTAGAAAGAAAAGAGCTGGATTTTAAAATAAATTATTGTTTCTGCAGGGAATTAAGCTTGGGCATATGAGAGATAAATAACCTTCAACAACCACTACAAAAACTAATTCATTTATTCATCAGATGTTCACCTTTTATTTTATACCATATTTTCTTAATTATGATATAAGTATATAAAGTTCGATAGGAGGTTAATGGATTCTCGGGCATCCGAATATCCCTATGTGGGTCCGCCCCTGGTTTCATACATGCATAAATTTTCTCATTGATGGATAAAGTGGTTGTGATCTTGAAAAAAAAAGTTGGCTATAAGATTTTCCCATTCTGAAAATCTCACCCTTCACAAACACATTTGAAAAGATCATTATATGTCAATCTTCGAGCCTACACCTTGGCCATAACTGCCACTCGAGATCCATTTATGATCCCCAAGCAAACCCAAGGTCTTGCTCTTGACACTAAACCATATGTGGAATTTTAAAATAGGTGAACACATATACATTCAAACGAAATCTTAGAACATTATCTTCAGAAAATACTCAACATTATTTATAAATAACAAAACATCATGAGAAAACAATGGAAACATATAATACCATATATCTATGAAGCCTCAAAAAAATTATGGTAGGTGTAGGGGAAAGACCCAAGACACCTCCTAAACTGCTAAACTGAAAGGAAATAGAGACTCTATGAAGAGAGGACGATTAACCAAAATCTATCTTCTAATGGATAGGATCTCAACAAAGTGCATGTTGATGATCCTAAGTTCCTTTATTTGTATCATGAAATGATGCGGATCGAATGGCATCACTACATAGAATGTACTATTAAGTGATAACGTTAGAGTAAACAACTTATTTGCTTGAATGAATGAAAACAACATAACTAGATCAATACATGAGTATGGAATAAAAACCATTTAAAATTCACAACATATTATACAATCAAAAACAACATGAAAATAATATACATTACAATGTGGGGAGTTTCTCTAAGACAACCATAACCATGAGCCTAGGAATGATACAACATCCCGCCGCACGTTGCAAGGTCCCATATTGTACCTTGCAAAAGGTATAGGATGCTATCATAACTATGGATCTAATTATATGCCTTCTCAAAGACTGTGAGGATTCATATGAAGAATCAATGTTATCCTATCCTACGCGTACTACGTAGTTTTATGGGACTACCAAGTTATAAAAGACTCTAACTCAGTTAGATTCTCATTACTACTCCCAAAATCTTTCATATAACTTTATGCTTAATATTACCCCTTTAAAAGAAGAAACTTGTTACTTGTTGAAATACTTTTCATAACCATAGCCATAATTGCATTCTTTAAAACGTGCACTTGTGAACATATCTTTCAAGGTCAATGATCAACATATGTACATAGCTCTCTGTGTGTGTGTGTGTGTATAAATATATATATATATATATATATATATATATATATATATATATAT
>NC_028637.1:31805495-31863188 GCF_001406875.1 Solanum pennellii | reverse complement strand
ATATATATATATATATATATATATATTAAGATTAAAAAAGTTTTCGTATGAAATAGAACCTTTACAATTTTTCTTAAAACTCATTTTGAAACAAAATGATTGGTTTACAAAGACTCTCAATACTTAAAGATCATGTCATAGGGTTCATGCGAAATTATATTCATGAATGATAAAACTCAGGACTATTATTAATTTCGAAACAATCTCAAACTTGACTCTAAAGGACCTCTTAAACTTTTCATCTCAACTTTACTTTGATTTTGAAAACGAACAAAATTTAATTTCACATTATGGATTAGGATATGAAACATCTCCCAATTATTAAGGAAAATTGTAAGGATAAATATCAATAGAAAGCGAAGACAGGATTTGATAGAACTCACACTGAAAAGTGAGATTGTAAGACCTCGAAAATGACTCTGGTTAACTGGATCATAACATTGTATTCATGATGGTATAATGTCCTAAATTCTTCTATTATATTGTATTGAGGAAGTGTTTAAGAGTTTAGGTTATTTTGAAGTAAAACGTCAAGGGACGACTAAGACGTTCGACGACGAAGTCACCTATGTGCCTCATATAAGGTTCTAGGTGTTTATGTGTGATTTATAAGGTCATAAGGTCATTAAATGAGCTATTATTGTGAATATAGTCAATGTGTCAAGTTTCGTGAAGATGGAGGTCAAGTGTCGAAGAATGTCCATGACGTTCAAAAGTTTTACGTTGAAACGACCTTGTGTGTCTAGGCATGTTTTGTCTAGTTCTACGTGTTCGTTTTAAGTGAAATTCATGTGAGAGGTCCTAAAATAATATACAATCATATTTTGGTTTGAAACGTCCGGTAAAACATCCCCAAGGACCATTCAAGGGTCCTTCAGGAAGGACCCAAAGTTGGTGGCCAAGACTGTCCAAGACAACCCACCTACAGATGGCATTCGACGCCGAGTGGGTAAATCAACGCCCTGTAGGTGAGGTTTTGTCTGTTTACACTTAGGATTAGGATATAGAAAGCCCAACACAGGACTCATTCCCAGACACGGACAACCAGGATGGTCCGTTGGTCAAGGGACGGACCGTCGATGGGTCTGTCTCCAGCGTGCAGTTCACTGCCAAGTGAGGGGTGAACTTGTAAATTCACCCCACTTCCAAATAAGAGGTTTGGAGGTTCCTAAGGGGTATTTTGGGTATTTTAATCATGTATATATGTCTTTAACACTTAGAAGATTTTATTCTTCCAAATCAAAACCCCAAATCTCTTAGAAATTCCCTAGAACTCCATTGGAGCCAAAACTCAAGGAAGGGCTTGGATTGGAGAAATTAGTTGAGATTATTCATCAAATAGAAGAATTCGAGTCATTGAGGCATGGTTTTTGATCCTTGAAACTCTCTCCATAAAGGATCCCAACTTTCAAAGATGTTTTCTAAAGTTTTCAAAGTTGAATTGTTCAATTTCATGATCTATACATGGGTTCCTGCATAAATGGTTTTTTTAAGTATTCAATAATGATTGAATTGTAATTGTATTTATGATTTTAAACGAAAATAACCAATGAACCCATGAATTGGATGAACCCTCGTTTTTTACTAAGTTATGGGTTACTTGATATTGATCTAATGTTTATGAATTCTAATGTAGTTTCATATATGCTATTGATTGATGTAACAATTTTAGTAAATTGATATCTATTTTGTATTAGATTTATGAATATGTGGTAAATTATATTAGTTTCATGAATATTGTTATAATTGTATTGAATTGTTGGTTATGGCCATGGGTAAGGGCCTTGTGATATCAATTGCGTGATTTGGCATTGGATTGAGGTATTGAGGATGGAGTGGTGGTAGGCTGCCCTATTTCATTTCTTTTATATTAATTAGACTTATATTATGTTGTTATTGGTATGGTCCACTTATGGGGGCGGTGTTATGTGCTTTACTTGCAACTTATGTGTCCTTGTCGGCGTTATTTTATGTAATATGATGATTATGGCATTGTCGGGAAATACATGAAGTATTATGATGATTATGTGAAGTGTGATAATTTCTATCTAAATGATTAGTAATGTGATAGTATAGTTGTTCTTCTATTGATGTTATTTAGGTGATTATGTTAGACTATGAGTATGCTTTGTGTGTTTATTCTTAGGGTTGATGTATGATATTCCTACATGACTATATGAGTCTATGATGGTCATATTTATGATGATATGATAGTTTATAATATGGCTTAGAGATGATAAAAGTTATTTATATGTACTTCTACAATGACATGTGATATGAGTTAAAGTGAAGTATGTAGTGTGTTTGTCTTGGTTGACTTGTGTCCCTCACTGGATGTATGTATTAATTTAAATGATGAGATGTCTTGACTTAGGATGTTAATGTCTCTTAGTCTTGAATGCATTAATGATGTATGACTTTGAATGATGTTAAGAGGGTCCTTGATGTGAAACCTTTAACCTAGTTATAAGGTTATGAATGTTGAAGTCGTAAGCCATAATGGTACCTTCAAGTAAAGGAATGATAGACTTAAAGGTTAATTGTTGGAACGACATCATATTAATCCTTAGGAAAGTCATGATGAGCTTCTTGTCTCCAGTGTGAGGTAGCCCTAGTGGACCTTTCTTTGGTCGGGTAAATGTGATTGGGTTATCCAAATAATATGGAACCCCTATATATGAACCTTACGTGTAAATTACTCTATCAGAAGGAAGGATAGCACCGAGTGAGTATGGTAAGGGAAGAATTTCTAGTTAAAGAAAGAGACTAGATTGCAAATTATTCCCTTCATATTCCTTAACCATGTGCATACATGGGACGTGTCTAAGTTCTACCATTGGCAAGTACAACACCCTCATCGGAGTAGGTTAGAACTTTAGATTCCATGTCTTGCTATCATGGGCTATGTAAGTTATTGCCTATTCTCATCATATGGAGTACCAATAATCATTAGAGAAGTACTAGGAAGTTTAGTTGGTGGTATGGCACGCTATCTATACATTGCATAATAGGCTTTGCAAGTGTTAGTTTGAGTACCTAGGTCTTGTCCAAGACCATCACTTGAATGTCCTTTATGTGTTGAATATCTCCTAAATGAACTAGTGAAAGTAATGACCTAATTTAAGAAAGTATGCTAAATAATATAAGTACTTATCTAGAGTAGTTAAGGGCTGTCTAGTTAAGGTGTTAAGGGGGCACAGGAATGGTCACTTCGTATCTTACCTAGATGAGTCTTAAGAATGACTCTAGTTAGGGAAGATGTTGTTTGTGTGGACATGATCTAAACATAGGTAGTCTTAGGAATTATTTAGGTAGTCTTGAAGAGGTCAATAATGCACGTCATCTTCTTAATTTACATAAGTAAGTCTTTTGATAGCCTTTGGTATGAGAATGTCATATTATCGATATGTTGAAGTGTTGATGTCTTGTAAGTGTGTATGTGTCTTATTATAAGTATTCTTGAGGATTATTTAGGTGTGCTTAGGGAGGTTGTATGGGCGGTCTCTCTTTGTGTTGCCTAAGTGAGTCTTCGAATATCTTTTAGTGAGAAGACTACATGCTAGTATGTTTTAAAAGAGAAGAGAAAGCACTTCACGATAACAGTGAATTCCTTCACTTTGCAGTGAGTTGAGCTCACTGTTAAGTTGGTTCAAAATGTGTTAAATTGTTTAAACATTATCTTATGTGTTTCAAAGTTGTTAAATGTTACTCTTATGAATATAATAAGATTTTTAAATGAAAAGATGCATATATCCAATAAATATCTGTTTTCATGATTTTCATGCATAATGTCATACTTAGTACATGTGGTTGTACTAGTCCATGCTTTTGTTTATCTCTATAGTTGTTGTTAGGTGAGGAGCATTTGGGAAGCAAGACTTTGATCTTACCCTTATTCAAGTGAAGTCGAAGTATGTCGTCAATTGATTCGAGGGAGTAGATGTCTTTTATGTTTCCTATTGAAGTATTGCAATTGCCTAAGTATTTCTATATTAGTATTGTGTATGGGCCGTGTCCGATTCTCGTGTCTTATGTTTGATGAGATTGAGACATAGTATTCTCTATGGCTTTATATGAAAGAGATTTTAAAGACTATGAAGTGTTTTTTGAGAAGTTCTAATTCCTCACTACTTTTAATTATTTATATGTGATTAATGATATGTACAGGCTTGTACAAGACCTCCGAGGGGTCAAGTACGCATGTCGCAAATCCGAGATTGACCCTAACTTCTAGGGTATGGTTTCGGGTTGTGATAGAGACATGGGAGTATATATTCTCTCAACGATGAGGAAAGAGATTTAGCACATTGTTAACCAAATTTTGAAGTAGAGGACTCAGTATCCTCTCCGCCACACAGAAAGGGATCCTTAGTCGTCCAGAGAACACAGTATCCTCTCCGCCACACAGAAAGAATCCTTAGTCGTCCCACCCTAAAACCCAAAATATGCAATGATCTCTAATGTCCCAATTCCTTGGGATAGATTAGTTTCTTCCAATTTCCTTTTTAATTCAATAAACCAACACAATTTCATGAAATCTCACTCAAAATATAGCAAGGAACAACCGTTATTCGCAAAACCCTCACTTCAAGAACTCGAAACAACCATTATTAAAGGACGAACTTACAACTCAAGAATTCATCAAGAACCTCTACATAAACGATTTCATTAACGAATTTAATGGAATGACTACATGATTGGCGTGTGGAAGGAAAAATACATCAGAATTAGAAACTTCACATACCTAAAAGAACAACGTGCTTGATGAAACTTGAAGGAAAAGCTTTGAAGATGAATCATAGCCTTACCGTCTTCTTGATGTTATTGAGCGTAGAAATATTAGGATTGAATGAAAGGGTTTTGTTAATGAAAATTGATTATACTATGCGCTTACTGTAATTTTGATGACTTACTAAGGACATTTAGGATTAAAATATCCTTAAAATAAATAAAATAAGCTGGAAGACGAAATAATTTTCCAGCAGGCACTGAGGTCCGTATTGACCACGTAACGCGGAGCCATCACAAACCTGCTAATGCTAGCCAATTTTTGTATCTTTCTGGGAAACAAAATTTATTTATTTATAGTTTTGAATTGATTGTGAAGATATTAAGAAAAATTAAGGGACTTTTATGTAGTATTGTAGTTACAGGTTTTTAGAATTAAGCTATATAAGTTAGCTTCTTACATTTTAAGGTTTAGTCGAGAACTAAATATTGCTCTAATATATATAAAAGCATCCTTCTCACTATTAAACGAACATATAATTTACGAAGTTCAAAAGTTACCTTTTAAATATCAGTTCTTACAAAAAGAACCATTTCCAAAAATTAGGGGTACAGGAAAGGGTGGACCACATTTGATCTTATTTATGTGCTCTTGCCTTGAATTATTTCTTAAAAAATTGTTTTCAAAGCTTGAAATTTACTGTAACCCAAACTTACCAACTGGTAAATGGTAGTCGAATATTAAGGAGTCATGAAAATTATATTATTTTAACTCATTTTTTTCAAAAAAAATTTAAGACTGGAGTTGGAAAAAAAAATCTAAAAAAAAAAAGAGAATGAGAATCTTCAATCTTAGAGAGAGAATCTGCGGTAAAGAAATACTAAAGAAATGGACACTACAAGCATGAAAAGAGCGAGACTTAAAAATTTCTTGATGATGCATGGAACAACTGTATGAATTGGGATGTCATACACAACAACAAGGTAACTAATGTTAAGAAAACTATTAAATAATAATAGTTATACAAAAATTATCAAAATAAATATAATATAGATATTTGTGACATAGCTTTTGTTGCTAAACAAAAATAGTTGCATCATATCTTATTTTACGAAGGACGTACATTAGAATTGTGAGCTTTATTGTACTAATCTTTTGTTTCTATATTTTAAGGCCGGGGTTTGAGAAAAGAAATCCAAGAAAATAGAAAGAAAATGTTCAATCGAAGAGAGAAAATCTGTAGCAAAGACAAACAAAGGAAATGGACACTACAATCATGACAAAAGCGAGACTTAAAATTTCTCGATGATGCATGGAACAACCTGATGAACTGAGATGTCATACACAACAAGGTAACTCATGTTATGGCAGTCATTAGATAATGTTTATACAAATATTATACAAATAATAGTAAAATAGATATTCTTGAAATATATTTTGTTGCTAAGCAAAGATATCCTAGTTCATCCAATTTAATGAAGGACATATGTTCAGAATTGTGAGCCTTATTTTTACTATGTTTTTCTATTTAAATTATAAGGTTGGGGTTGGAGGAAATAAATCCAAGAAATGAGATAGATAATATTTAATCTCAAAGAGAGAATCAGTAATGAATAAACATAACAGAAATGGACACAACAATTATGACAAGAGTGAGATTTAAAAATTTCTCGATGATGCATGGAACAATCAGATGAGCTTGGATGACATACACAACAACAAAGTAACTCATGCTAAGGCAGCTATTAGATAATAATAGTTCTAAAAACAAATAAAAATAAGTTAGATAGTCATGACATAACTTTTATTGCTAAGAGAATTAGTCACATCTCATCATATTTAACAAAAGGAATATGTTCAGAATCATGATCTTTATTTTTACTGAGATTTTCTTTGTAAATTATAAAGCTACGATTGTAGAAAAGAAATCCAAGAAAAGAGAAAGAGAATCTTCAATCTCAGAGCGAGAATGTGCAGCAAAGAAACACAAAAATAATGGACACTACAATCATGACAAGAGCGAGACATAAAAATTTCTCGATGATGCATGAAACAAATTTATCAACTGGGATGACATACACATCAACAAGGTAACTCATCTTAAGGATGCTATTAGATAATAATAGTTACAAATAATTACACAAATAAAAATAAAATAGATAATTGTGACAAACGTTTGTTGCTAAACAAAAATAGTCACAACTTATTCTAATTTACAAAGGACATATATTTACAATAGTGAGTCTTATATTCTATTAGTTCTCCATTGTATTTATAAAAGTAAGCGTCTATGTCAGTTGAAACAATGATCTATTATTCCATATAACTTCCTCCCATAGAATATGGGTTCAATAAACAAATTAGAGTACACGAAATAATGCATAGAAATATCGATGAAAAAGATATTGTTCCAGACATGCCTAAATATTCTCATTGATGAATAAAACGGAGAATGTTCAAGAAAAAAAATTAACTGTAAGCTTGGATTAAAAAGTTGGCTATAAGATTTTCGCATTATCAATCTATCTCACCCGTTAAAAAGTACATTCCTAAAGATCACTAGATTTCTTTAATTAGTACTGGCACATTTATTGTTACTTATTTTATAACTTATAGAACACCCATATTTCTCTATAATTTCAAAGTCCAATTGAACTCATGTTTATTGAACAATTGATTAGTTTCATCTTTATAAAAAAAATAATACAATGCATTGTTTCTACGGAAAAGGGCCTAAAATACCCTCGAATTATTGAAAATGGTACAAAACTACCCTTCATACACCTATTGGTTCCAAAATACTCTTTTCACCCACCCATTGGCTCCAAAATACCCTTGTCATCCACCTTTGTGTTCAAAATTGACCACTTATTCAACAGTTTAAAATTTAAACTATATAAATATTTTTAAAAATATTTGGCGCTCAACTATTTGATATAATTTAATTTTAAAATTATTTATAAACCAACCCACTACCCACCGATTACTAATTAAGCCCCACCAAATTAACAAACCATTTCTAATATTGAAATCACCCTAAACACTACTAATGCAAGACGAAATTACCGATGCTTAAAAGGACATTCAAAATGATTGAGTTCGAATTGAAGCCCCAATTAAATTTAGGTGGAACTGCTTATTTAGGAGGAAACTTTCAATAGGATTTTGTTTCATGTTTGAATTCGAAATTTATGATTAAAGGTAAAGAAGTAGCATCTCTCGAATTATTTCATGCTCTTTTAAATATAATTCAATAAATATTTATTATTTGTTTTAAATGTTCAAACTTCAATATATTCTTTTTTAAAAAAGTTATCGATTAAGTAACATCACATAATTGAGATAAATGAATAATCAAGATGAACATAGTCAGACTTTTAAGTTTATCGATAATTTTTATTTAGACACTTGAATTGTAATTTTTATTAAGGACTTGTATGTATGATAATGTACTTCTATAGACATTTTCGCTTCAAAGTTTTAGAAACACTCATTGTAGTTGATTTCTTGTTCTGCTTTAGTAATGAAGCTGGTTTTTTAATTGGGTGTGATTTAATTAGTAATGGGTGGCTAGTAGATTGGTTAAAATTATATTAATAAGTTAAATTATAACAAATAGTTGAGCGTCCTGTATTAAAAAAATATTTAAATAATTTAAATTTAAAATCTATAAATAAGTTGTTAATTTTGAACCCGGAGGTGCATGAGAAGGGTATTTTGGAGCCAATAGGTGTACGGAAAGGGTTTTTTTGAGCCAACAGGAGGATGGAGGGTAATTTTGTACCATTTCTGATACTTCAAGGATATTTTAGGCTCTTTTCTATTATTTCTATGAAATTTCATCTTCATGTACGAAAATCTGTTTACACGTTTTCATTTCTATTCATGTGTATGTCACCTAAATCTCATATTTTTGTGGAAAGATTTCTGCAATGATTTTTTACTAAGAGTACCCATTCATATTTCTACTTTAAGGCAATTAAATATTTGTTTTATTTTCTAATAAAAGTAATCAGGTAATCCATTTGTGGCTTAAACAAAATTTTCAATTCATAGATGTAATACCTTGGCCCTCGAAAAGGGCTAAAGAGGGGTTCGTACAAGTCATCATAAATGTTATGTGTGTTGTCAATTTAGAATAATCATATCTCTCAGAAAATAAATAATTTGGTGCATAATAGCATACAAAATTAAATATCTTTGAGTGCTCTTTCCAGCGCCACCAATTATGTTTCATTTCATATTCAAAGTAAAACGATATGCCTGATTTAGTGAAGCCTCTTGTTGTAAGACACCTCAACAGTTTTTAAAGGGATAGTTTGGTCTTCTCCCGTTCCTTCTAGGCCTAAGCCATGTTTTCCCCACCCAATTACGGGACTAAATAGTGTTAAAATATTTTTTCACGTAATTCAACACTTAAAAGAATTAGAGCAAGGTTCAAAGAGGAGAAAAGCTAGGGTTCAATAATTCTTGAAGTATCAATCGATTGCACCAAGAACCTTTGTTTTTAACATGTATGTAAGAATATTCATAGTGTTGGACTAATTTTTCCTCAAACACGTAATTTCAATTGAATCAGAAATTGTCACATCTAATATATTCGTTCACAGTTCTTGAGAATTGAATTTATTTCTATAACAATTGAAGTTTATATTTCCTTTGTTTTTTAGAATCTTATAATATTATTTATGCTTAGTATCAAAATGACTTGTATGAAAGTCACTAATGTAATGACTTTGCGTTTGAAAGATAAATAGAATTTTGAGTTATCAATGGTTTTTTCTCGACATCTATCCTAGTATTAGAGGTTCCGTAGAGGTTAGAGTTATGAAATTTCTCAGTACATCATTCCTTTAAACACTTTTTTGCAAATTGTTATAGTAATAATTATTTTTGCAATTAAGTATTTTCAGACATTCATATCAAGTATACATTGAGGTAAATTTTTTATTTGAAGCCTATTTTAACTTAAGTTACTCCTCCACTAAGCAGTCAACCAAGCCAAGGGTTCGCTTGGGGATCATAAATAGTTCACGAGTGTCGGCAATGTCACTTGTGTAGACTTAGGTGTGCAAAACTTTGTCTCATAACACAAAGTCAATGATTCCTAGGACGTCTATGAAATCATGTCTAGTAGAGTCCTTCTTTCGGTGTGAAGCACGTCATATCTATAATTCGGAGGATACATCATTTAGGTACATTCATTTTTTTCTCACTCTTGTTCGTGTGGTAGAGTTCAACTCTAGAAAAATTTTCTCTAACTGGTTCTTACACATTTGTTTTCAGAGCATGCCTCTGTGAAGAACGGTTTGAGGATGTCCTATTAGGAGGAATGTTAAGATGATCTGATGCACCAAAAGTGAAACCCCCTACGAGAGATGTCACCAATGTGGAATTGAGGAATGTTATCCTGGTGCTGACTTAGGTTGTCGAAAACAAGGCTGGTCAACAAGGTGTTGGTCTTCATGATGTGGCTTATATATCCAGAATCCCTATGTTTTTGAGGATGAACCCCCTAAAGTTCACAAGGTTCATGGTCTTTGAGGATCCAACGAACTTTGGGGAAGAACTTCAGAATGTTTTGGACGTCAAAAGTGTTGCTAATGTAGAGCATGAGGAGTTAGCCTCATATTAACTCAAAAGTGTTGTTAGGATGCGGTATGATCAATAGAAAAAGAATAGGGTAGCAGGTACACCACATTTGAGTTGGCATGCGTTTGAAGATGGTTTGTTCGGGCGCGTCTTTCCCGAAGAGCTAAGGGAAGAAAATTAAGAGTTCATTAATATGAAGTAGGAGTATATGTGTTACGACCTGAGAGTACCCCCTTAGCGTAACAAAGTGTAGAGGTCTTATACATATCCTTATCATTCATTCATTGCATAGGTATGAAAGTTCGTGCGGATTTAATCTTTTTTATAATATAACACAAGACATAAAAGTCATATCTTTAAAAATCATAGATACTAAGTTATGTCTCTAAGTCTCATCTTGCCATCATGGACACAACTTCAATATAATAGGAAGACCACCCTTACAATATAAAAGGAACACTACTATTCTATTACAAGAACATCAAGAAACTCTTAACATAAAGGTCCTTGAATCATTAAGGATGCACCCGAACATGGGAATAGTTATCCAAGCTCTTCATTCTGGGAAATGTCCATTAGTCATCACCACCTACACTTGGTGTAAAAAGATGAAGAAGAATGGTATTAGTACAAGCATGCAGAAAGTATGATAACCATGCAAAAACTTATTTTTAAGAGGACATTTAGTTCGAAAACATGCCTCATATCATTTAGGTTAAACTCCTTAAGCATTTGATACAACAAGAATAATATAGTTGACATACATCATAAGACATGGATAACATTCACAATAACACATAAAGTCATTTATCACATTTAAGAAACATTCAATATCTCCATAACATTACCTTTCCATTGTACCTTAGATCCTTACCTCAAGTAACCCTTAAGTAATACTTAGTGCAATGCATGAATAATGTCTTATTCCACCATTCATACCAATGTATCACCTTAAGTTCACCAAGGGTGAGCATTCATATGACCTTCATCAATCCAACCACATATATTCATAAGGACATAGAATATCATGAAACATAATCTGTACATAAGAACCATCACCTATGACAACCCCAAGTAACACTAGTCCAATGTGATACTATGAAGTGTTACTATGAAGTCATCATCGACTAGGCACATCATACTCAATAAAATACAACACATGCATTTAACATTAGACATAAGACCAACATACTTCATAAACCTCATATACGGAATTATTCATTCATTATACCTTAGTCATAATACATTTGGTCTTTATGCACATCTCATGAAAAATATACAAGTCCATACCATAGGAAACACTATAATGACACCATAGTCAACATTGCATATTTGGAGTTCAGCTCATCAATACATCACAAGACCTTACTCATACCCCAAATCTAAATCTACTAATGTAACGTATATGTAAAGCCCATAAACTCACACATACAAAGTGAACTTACAAAGAGGTCACATGCATTGTCCTATACCTAATACATCATCTGAACAAGTATAGACAACAACATGCATACTAAGTGAGACCAACATCATGTATATCAAATGAGATTAACAACATACATATTATTTATATCAAGTATGTTAACATCATAATGCCATTCATAAGATATATACATATACATAAAGAACCAACCCTAGAACTCCTCTTAATACTTACTTGTGCAATGTATAGGCAAAGTCTCATTACCTTACCTACACTAAGTAACATATCTTAGGTAGTCCTTGTTAGTGTTCATAGTCTTACTTTCATTTGTTCATTTTAAGATTCGGATGAACCTCCCCTATTTTGTGAAGGAACACCTCTCAATGTCATGTTCACTCGATTCTCTGCTAAATTCCCTTTTTTGAAGAGCCTTTACGTCTTTCTTAAACATTAGTTCATAAGATAGGCCTTAGGGTATTAACCCCTTATATAAAATATACATGGCTCATAGGTTATATGATGAGAATGTCCTTTCATAAAAAAATCACATCATGTGAGAATGTACTTTCACACAATCATAACATCCATAACACAGTGTAGTTTAGAGTAAAATTTTGGAAATATTTCAAGGGACTCTCGTTCACTAGATTATCATTAACCTTCTTCTTTCTTGCGTTCATGTGTGTCTAAATATTTGAGAAAACCTTTCACATAAACACCTTTAGACAACACATTTTCGTACTTTACTAGTCATATACTTTTCATGCACAATACGACATAAAGGTGGATAGAAAATTATTCTTTCAATCAACACACTCAATATATCATACTCATAGTTATGCATGGGGTGTGTGTGTTACATATTGATCCTTGTGACCAGAGAATAGCAAAAACATTGTTATTGAGGGAAACTCCCTTCAAAGGATCATAAGATATTTATAATATCCCCAAGTCATGGACAATTCACATATAAAGCATTTAGGGATTGTAGACCATACACCAACATTTCATCATAGGAGATAAGAGCACATTAAACATTTGAATAGACAATTCCTAACATGTATAAGATAACACATTCATATGGGGGTTATTTAGGTAGGGTTTATTCAACAATAGTAATTATCAAAATCAAGCATGTACACCATACCTTACCCTAACATCCTTATTCATATTATACTTCACATTATCAATACACCCTAATCATGATACTAACCTTGAGGACTATATACACAACCTTCATGGACACCTTCATACTAATGTTCATCATAATAACAATTTCAATTACATCTATTTCCCTTAAGGACATGATCAAAACATCCATAGATAGGGAAGAAATAAGCACCGCCATCATAAGTGGACTAAACCATACAACATAAATTCTAATAATATAGACAAGAAATTAGGCAAACTTACCAATTGTCCAAGACATGATCATCATTGACCAATTCTCAAAAATTATAAACAATATTTAAGGATAGTAATAGCATTCAATAGTACATCAGAATCTAAGTTTAATTCGATTAACATCCAATCAAGATCACAAAACACATTTTATATGCTAAATTGAGATATTAGGGAGATCATGGGTTCTTCAAGGAGTTTCATTTAAAATCATCGTTTAAACCTTGATTTAACATTGATTCAGCCTTATAATGTCTTCGAAAACAATTTGAAACTGAACCCATGCTTAGATTGGAAATTGGAAAATTTCATCATATAAACTCTTTTGAAAATTGTTAATAGAACTCCTTGATTGAAAGGTTATCCAAGGATCAAAAGTTATCAAACCTTATAGATTGAAGACCATCGGAAATTGAAGAAAAAATCAGTTGAAAAGTTATATCCTAGTGTTATCTTGAGATTGGCCTCCAATGGAGTTTTTGAGAGAGTCTATTTTTGGAGAGAAGGGTTTTGTTTTGAAGAATGAATTCTAATTCTACTTTAAGGTATTTTAAATAACCTTAAATACTCTAAAATAGGTAAAATAATCATCCACCATTTAATTAGAATGTGGGGTGAATTTACCAATTTAACCCTTGGTTGGCCGAGACTTTGGCACTGTTCCAGGTGGCCATTGACAGACCAACAATTGATTGAAGGTTCCATCCTATTCATCCGTAAATGGGGGCTGAGGCTTGTCGTTTTGGGGTCTAAGCTTCCACGGCTAAGTGTGGAGCCACGTCCCTTTTCTACGGGCATTAATTGCTTAACGGTGTGGTTCTTGGGGAGTCATACCCGGATATTTCGACCCTAAGCACGACCATCTAGATAGTAGGGTCACCTACCATCATTGAATACTGTAAATGACACTTCAAAACAAGGCAAACATACTAAGACACACTAGCACTCAAAAGACTAGTTCTAGAAGTCTTGGTCGTCCTTTAATGTTTTACCTTGAAAATCTTTAAGCCAACTGTAAAAATCTGTTCTCACCTTATTAGAAAGTTATTATCTCTTAAAACTCATGAGAGGCTCTAGTTCATCATAGTTCATTTTGCGGGCAATAACAGTATGATTGTGCTAAAGTAAACCCTCATGTTAACTCAGCTATCCCGCTATGCTCTGGAGATGGTAGGTGATATGAGGAGCAAGATGTGTTTTTTTGTATCTAGGCTAGCCCACTTAAAAATTAAGGTAGGTAAGGTTGCAATGTTAAAAGGGTTTATAGAAATAGACAACCCCAAAATTCATGTACAGTAGGTTGAGGAAGACAATTTGAAAGAAAAGGAAGATTTCTTCAATAAAAGTTCTAAGGCAACAAATCATGAGTCCCTCCAAGAGAAGATCGGGAATGTAAATCGGTCATCCATGTACCAAAGGTTATCTGAGACTGATCCATTTTCATCTAGTGCTCATGTACCAAAGATAAAGAATGATTGAAAGAAAAAAAACTCCTAGAGTTATAGAGATCATATTTTTCAGTCGAAGGGCAGTATGACACAACTGTTCACTCGTAACCGACTTTGTGATAAGTGTCGTTAGATTTAGCCGGGAAAATTCCATGTTGGTATTGATTGTTTTTACTAGTGTTTCATTAAGGATCATTTTTCTAGGGAATACATGGTGTGGAATCAGGTAGTGAGGCAGGACGGCCCAAACTTCCTCATCACCCCCAGTGGGTAGGAATACACCAAAGGGATCTACTTCAAGAACATGTCGAGGTTCAAACCGTTTGTATTCTATATCAAGTTTCAAGGATAAGGAGAGCTCCCTATGTTTTTTCTAGTGGTATTACTAAACTATTTTCTTATTGATATAAAGACCTTACTTGATCCAAACATTAATTTGTCTCTTATGGCTCTTTATTTATCAAGGAGGTTCGGTGATTTTTTTGTACAACTTCTTTATCCCTATAGTGTTTCTATACATATGGGCGATCCTATCCTAGTTGGAAGAGTGTACTGTGATTGTACCATCTCTATCTATCACAACAACACCATGACCGACTTAGTTTTGGTAGATAAAGTGGATGTTTATTTTTTTCTAGTTATGGACAGGGTCCATGCTTGTTATGCCTCAGTTGAATGTATAGCTGGACTAGTCAAGTTTCTGTTTCACAATGAGAAGGTTTGAAAGTGAAACATGTAACATCTGGCAACTAGAAAGAACTATAAAGGAGTTTAAAATCTTGAAATACTTATTTATGGGAAGTGTAAAAGAAATCTTGAAACCTAAATAATTGAAATTGGGTAGCTTCAAACGGCCATAACTCCTAGCTCAGGAGGAATTGGGTGTAGTTCTAGATATGGTTGGAAATCTCTCAGAAAGATCTTTACAAAGACAAGATTTGAAGATTTAAATTTCTTATGAGTGATTTATGCTCTATAGAAATTGGGCTATCGAAACAAGGAAATTGCCCAAATTTGGATTCATAAAGGGTAGTTTTGTCGTTTCCTTATCCTATTAATTTATTTAGTTTTTGTTAATCAAGTCATGAGTCTAAGTTGAATTAGATTAGTTTACACTTCTAACAAAAGAGTTAGGGTTTCAATAGAAAATAAAAGACGAGGAGAAAGATGAGAAAGGAGAAGGGCGTTCAAGATTCGTCAAAATCGTCGAATTAACTTGTGGATTTCGTTATGGGTGATCCCTAAAAAGGTATGTGGGTATATCTCAACATGGGATCCGTTCCCCTACGTGCAAAGCATGGTTTATTCGGCGTGTTTTCATTCCAAAAAGTTTAGATTTTGAATAATCTCGAATTGTTTTTCTTGAATTTCTTTCGTTCTCTAACATAAGTTGAGATTTAGGAGTTCTTTTTTATTATACAAGAGTTGTTCTTGAATTTATTGGGTTAGATCCTCGTATATATTATGTGGGAACTTAAATATATGTGAATTTGATAAAAGAAATCGAAAAAGAATGATTTAACGTCAGACAAATGAGATGAAAATTATTCACGCGTAACCTTGGGGGGGAGGCAGGCGCGGCCACCCAATATGCACCAAAGGGCCTGGGGAGGCGTGCCTCTAATGCGCTATTCTGGTGCTTCAGTTAGCTAGGGGTGGCGCGGTGCACCGAGGACGCGCATAAATCGGCAATTTTTGTTGACTTTTCGTAAGTTAGTCTGATTAAGCCTTTTTAAAGTGCACTCTAAATGACTTCCTATCATATAGAAATCATCCAGAAACATGAATTACCACCTTGAATCCATAAGTTCAAATTCATGGAGAGTTTAGATCCAGGTCTAGAAAGTTCTTAAATTCTTTTTAAGAAGTCTTATACAAATACTTTTAAATTTTGTTTTAATACATAAAGATCAAGTTGAGTGAAGATTATAGTTAAGAAGAAGAAGTTCATTCCAAGTTCCATAACTCTTTTACGAACGTTTTAACTTCGTTTCTAAGACTTAAACTTGAGTTCAGTTCAGAGTGAAGTTAAGCCTTTTCTTTAAGGAAGTAAATGGGGACTAAGTATTCCCAAAGGAGTGTAGAATGTTTTCACATTTAAATAAGAATGGAACATATATTTCAAAAAAGTGTTCGTGCTAGTTTTTCAGAACACAATAATAGCTTTCAAAATAAAGCAAGCAGGGTAAATTGAGATTTCCAAAGTAGCCTTTGAGCTATGTTTTGAGCATTAATCTCAAATCATAGAAGTAAGTATGTTTTAAAAAAAAACATAAGAGCTAATAAAATGATATTTTTGGGAATAGTATTGAGCACCAATATGGGGGAGAGTTCAGAAAACTCCCTGCCCAGATAAACCATGTACCCACCATAGGTATAAAAGGGTCATACTTTTTAGATGATTTCTTTAGTACTTTTTATCATAGACTAGTGCATCCATTAGGCAGTTCAAGTCAGATATCGATTGCATGATGTAGGATGGACCTGGCAGCCTAAGGCATAACGTTGTATTATCACTCTAGCTCTTAAGTAAACGTTAAGAGTTGGAGAAATTCCTACAGAAGTCAAATGTATTGATACATATAGAACAGCGTATTTGTATTTTACATACATCTTAGAGTTATTTGTATCCTTAAATACATTCGGAATTTACAACATGTTTCTTAACAACTTTTCTTTATATTGCACTTTCTTTTGAGTTGCTTTATAATTAAATGAGTCTGTATTATTGAGTTATGTTATTCATAAGTTGAGCAGAGTCAAGGTAAGTGTTCCTTCTTACTCTTTTAAAGCATAAGTTATTTTGGAGTTCCAACTCACATACACGTACATTCAATATACTGATGCTTGTTGGCCTGTATCCTATGACGATGAAGACATAGGTAACGAGGATCGGCATCCAGCGCATCATTAATCTAGTAGAGAAATCAAGAGCCAGTTGGTTAGCCTCGTTGAATTCGAGAGGACATATTTTATTGCTTTATAGTTAGTTCATTAGCATGTTGCGGGGTTTGTCCCAACCTCTGTCTCAGTCATTTTAGATACTTCATAGAGATTTAGTAGTTCAGTTGTCTCTACACTGTTACTTCAAACATTATTTGAATACTTGAGTTGCCATTTGGGATAAGTACTTATATATATCTTGGAGGTATATTTCTTGTGTTTAAGTCTTATGCTATGTTAAGTAAGCCAGGCCAAGGGTCCGCTCGAGGAAACAATGGTCATTGAGTATTGGCCACGCCCCGGGTGTCGTCTCGGGGTGAGGCAAAAGATTAGTTCACCATTGTGTAAGGGTAATTTCATTTCATACCTTAAGGTCATAAAGTTATTTTATAAGGGTTGTATCTATCACTTAGTTCGAGTTATTGAATGTAGAGTAGAGACAACACATCTGTCTATTCATTGAGTACCTTCCGTGACAGAAATACACTTTTAAAGAGATATTCTTCTTGACACTCAACCAATTTCATCATATAGAATGACTCAAGCTAAGTTAAAAGAATTAAAAGATAGTTGAGAGATCTTCTTTATAAGGGTTTCATCTGATAAAATATCCAATTTTAGGGGTGCTCTAGTATTATTTGTGAGGAAGAATGATGGTTTCCTTTATATGTATATTAATTAATTCAAGTTGATCTAGGTCACTATATAGAATAAACCCAAAACAATATGCATAAAGATACCTCACATAACCTTGACATCACAAGTACAAAGTTGTGTTAAAAAAAAAGAGTAGAAGTCATAAAAGTGGACCAAAACAAAGTTGTCTCAAAAAGAATAAGATGAACTTTACAAGGATCATAAGGAGACAAACATGTACAGGATGTCAAGTGCTCACTCTTCTGTGGTCCCTGCGTCCAATCAGATTGATCCTCATGAATTCACATATTCAAGCTCAACTTAGTGTAAATAGAAGGTGTAGCCTAGCATGAGGTCGATTGTGCGGGCTCAAAATAATAAGGACGGAGCTTATCCTTTTGAAAAAATCTCTGAAATCTACCACAATCTCAAGAATACGATCACAACATCAATACAGTCATACATACACAAAAAAACACATAAAACTTAGATGGAGAAATTTTAGAATCAAACGAGATTTGTGGGACCAGTGCTGTATTTTTTTTTATTTGACTCAATCAATTGGACCTATAATATTCATCGAATTCATGTGCAGAAAGTTTACTCAATTTGGGGCCTAAGACAGTGAAAACAACACTCAAGCAATAAATTAACAATAAATCTTAGCTACGGCAAAAACTTTACAACCTAAATTTACCTCAAAAGGAAATTTACCGACTAAATTCAATTAACCACGAATCATTGAAAATTACAGATATGTGGAACATTGAATTATTTAAATCGTATCATAGATGAGTGAGAAATTGTATATTCAATTTAAGAGAAAATATGCCTTCATGTCCATATCATATTTAAATACATGACATGACTCTTCATCACAATCATGTAGCACAAGTCCTGCGACCATGACCTTGTTGAAAAGTTTGCCACCCATGAATGCAAAGGGAGATTTAGTGAACATGAAGGTTAGCAGAGTCTAGGTCCCCGCATACACGATTAAGTACTCCAAACGCAAAGGCTCACGAATGCTGATGAGACTAACGCGAACAAAAAAGATACTCCCACTAGTCTGTGAATATGATCCTCAACTATGAAGATAAAAAATAGTCCACACCAGCTAATGCGTATAAACTACATCGTGAAGTTCCAAATTCTCCAATAGGGCACTCTGAATTCGTTCAAAACCCTATAATTGTAAAAGATGATGCAACCCAACCAAATATGACATTCTAGGCTCAATGTAGAAGGGACTCTCCAAAGAGAGTCCCGAGCGGAATGAAGTTGTGCTAAATGAACGAGTTGTCCTAAATGCCCCTTGTTAGCTGTCGCAGGAAGTGGTGAGTGCTCAGGAAGTGAAGCAAACTCGACCAAAGGACATGTCTGTTCCTGCTTCGTTTTCTCTATTTCCATACGAAGTCATCTCTAGGCAAAGTGGGTCCCATTCCCAAACTCTTCTTTATGTGAAATTTCATAAGAAGACTAAGAATCAACCCCGAATCCCCGTGACCTAACAAATAGTCATTCTAGAACAAACTCAATATTTGGGTGCAAAAAACGGTGAATGAATTTTCATGTGATCTTATTTAATCAGAATGTTGACTAAACTAAAATTTAGGCCTGAAGTTAAATGTTAAAAGCTTTTGCATACACTCATAGAGAAAGCTTTGGGAGCAGTGTCAACTATGCTACTTTTCTTAATTGATCCTTTCAGAGGTGATGTAATTTTCAGAATTGAATTTGAAGGTCATCTTCTTGAACTTCGTATAAAAATGACTATTCAAGGTTCAAAAGCTCAAAAATACTAAAACTCACATTAAAACTATACGAACGACAAGATGACCAAAGTATAAGTCTCATCTAGGAAAACATTAAACGATGAATAAGAGGCATAACAAATTAATTAATTACATACAGTTCATTACAGTTCAGAGTTTTTGTACTATAGTTTCCATATCACATGGAGTTAATTCCACATTTTTTTTTTGATAAATCATTGAGTCTATAAGAACTTTATTTGTTATTGTTTTACTAAGTATTTTCCTACTGTTTATGTAATAATTTTGCTTCTAAATATGTTTGATGGGTTTGATTGGATTACTTAATTGGTTATCCCCGTGGCAGCTTTCGTGGGTCTCCCTCGTGATACTTTAGATTTTGACAATTAACCTAAATATTATACGAGTTTACCTCACAAAAAGGTATAATCTATCTAATGTGAATTTTTAAAGTAAATTCATATTATATACTTAAAGTTTCACTTTAAAACATTGATTATTATTAATCACAAAAATGGACAACAAGTAAATTGTCGCTTCACCTCTAAATTACATTAACATGAAAAGAGAAATAGACAGATTATTCTTATGTAATAAATGTTAATTGACCAGATTTTAATTTTTAAAAATGTCCAAATACGAGGAATACAATTATCATATTTTCAAAAGAGTAAATTCAATATTAAAGATCATATTAAATATTTTATCACATATATTCAATCATATTTGCCCTCTTTTTAAATTAGTTTTTTATATATACGCCTCAACATTTTATCCCTCAAGCTGAATTTCGTCTTTAATCTCATTTGGGAGATTTTTGTTGAATAAGTTTGATTTCTTTATATCTTCATATAAAGTTATATACATGGCGTCGTAAAGATCTTGAATTAAAAACATGCCGCGAAATAATTCCGTGTGTGGCTATAATTAGTAGTGCTCAAATTGTGGTATGTAGTCTTCTAACAAAGTTTAATTTCTCAATAGTTTTTACTTGTTACTTGAGATGCATGAATAATTTGAGAAATTTTTGGGTAAAGTTTTTGAAATTTCTTTTTTGGAAACTACACACATCCTTATTATACTAAAAAAAGTTGTTCACCAATTATTTGTTTCTAATGATATTTTTTACGTGATTGTTTCTTTATCATTACTAATCTCTAAAACCATTTTGTATGAATAATTTTAGAAAGCAAAAGAAATTATAAAATTTATGAAAAGACTCTTTATTCCATTTCTTTTAACTGGATAAGTCAAAATTAGAGAATTACTGCTAAAGGAAAATTTTCTTTACCTAATTACTATATTATATTATTCAAAAAAATAAGTTTCATTTATAGGTTTTAAAAAACCAACTCTATAATACAAAATTTATACTAGCACCCACTCCAATATCAAGTCATCCAATAAATGTAAAATTCTTAGAACTTTATTCCTTATTTTCCACAATATAGTGCTTTAATTTTTTATGATATTTTAAATATCTAGTTTTAGAAACAAATTTAAGGGCATTTTGTCAAATCTGGGGAGAACCCCTAGAAGTAACCGGTCTCGTCATCCTCGAAGAGAACTAAGACTAACCTCTTAAGATTCGCCATCACATTTCATAGGTTTAAAAAAGCGGAAAATTAAAAATTTTCGTCTACCTCTACTTGATGAGGTTTACATAGAACTCTCGCATACACATAATATATACATAGGGAGTTTACATAGACTGCTAGCATAGAAAGCACTACATAGGTTTCTACATTTATTGCACATACATAATATAGCAATATAATCTCATAGGAAGTGTAGGATATGTTTCACATATAAACCCTCTAAATCAAATACAACATTCGCGCATAACCCTTACTTCATTACAACAAAGGTCACATATAGGCATATACAATAATAGTCTTTAAATGAAAAGGAGAGAACTAAATGTCTTTAAACTAGAACAACATCAATAGCTAGATAGTGGCATCGTCCTCGGAAAGTGAGGACCTTCAAAACTTGGAGAATGAGAGTCTAAGTTATCTCAAATGGCCCTTCTAGAAGGTCAATGGTCGGAACCTACATAATTGTAGAAACATAGAAATATAGGTTACTACACACTTTTACTAAGTATGAGAATATGAAAATAAAACATTTGAAATCATGCTAAATGGGACATTTGTTTAAAATCATGCTAAGTTACTTTGAAAAAGCCTTATGCACAATCAAGAACACTCATGAATCAATAATCACATATTCCTTAAGACAATGTCATGTTCAAAACAAGACCAACATCATCAAGTATAACCAGGTGAACATGTACCATAAGATAATTGAGTACATAACCAAACCAACTTCAACATCATGATATAACCACAAAGTGTATATCAGATGTTCATAACATAACAACATATACAAGACCCTCACTTATAACCCAACATCAAGTCCCTAAGTGCAATGACCAAGTAAAACCCCATAACCTTACTCAACCAAATAAATAGAACGATGGAACATAAGCAATGTCTAGACTCACATAACATAACATTAAAAGTAATCATTATCACACATTGCGATATAGACTAGTGGCATGCTCATAAATGAAACTAGCATCATATAGTATCATAAACATGTAAACACAACATATGAATATCAGTCACTTTAAAAGAGCATAAGAACATAACAATGTCCTCCTAAGACTTCCCTCAAAGGCCAACTAGTGCACTATATAGGTATAGTCCCATAACCCTACCTAGACTAAGTCAAACTCCTTAAGTCATCTTAGTTTAAGTTCACTTTATTACATCATTTTACTTTTGGAAACACCTTCCTTAACATACATACAATACAAGAGTTAAATGCAGAATTTGGTGTCATTAAACCCTACACCAAACGAAGATGGACTACTTTCCAAGGTAGTACCAAAACATGAACATAGCATTCTAGGTGGATCCACTAGTCAGTATTCCTATGGGGGCAACATAGTTCAAGAACTAGGAGATATACTTCGTACCCTCTTTATGCGCATTGCATTATAGTCTCCAATCTCATGATTACAATTGTGAACCTACCTTCCATTCTTGGGAAGGGACACTCCTCACTTCTAGTTCACTCGATGCTAAGGTAGAGTCCCTTTATGAAATGTCTTTAAGCCTTTCTTAACTTATTATACGTCACAGAGGACTAACCTTTTGTATATTATCATCATTATCTCATTAGGAATTTCATGAGAATGTCCTTTCATTGCAACCCTTCATTTGTGAGGCTAACACGTTATCATCATCATGTCATAGTAAGGCACATAGGTAGTTCATAACCAACCTTATATTAATACATCTTAATCATAATATCAGAATCCATATATTCAATACATTTCAATTACATTCATCATACAATCATCTATATAATGTAATCACAAACAACACTTCAATTAAACATCATTATTATGTACTAGACATCATACTTGCAGTAAAGGATTCAAGATCATAAAGTCTTACTAATTCACATTCATAAGACTCCTTTAATGTTCTTACCATCAACAAACTATATTCACCCATCAAAAGACTTAATAACGTCATACAACAGT
Organism: Solanum pennellii; assembly: GCF_001406875.1. Taxonomy (NCBI): domain Eukaryota; kingdom Viridiplantae; phylum Streptophyta; class Magnoliopsida; order Solanales; family Solanaceae; genus Solanum; species Solanum pennellii. The sequence continues at coordinate 31,839,685 of NC_028637.1, read as the reverse complement.
AATCTATACAAGATTTAAGTCAATTGTTTAATCACTAACCAACTCTACATCAATTCATACATAGGGATAGGGGAATAGGGTTAATCATGAGTTACTCAAGAAATTTATCCAATCCCAACAATAAAATACCATAGCCTGACCATGAGTTAATTAGAATAGATAAAACAAGTCCAACAATCAACACATTCTTCCATTCCCATCAATTCTTAAGCAAGATCAAAGATTTGGGGAAAGAGGGGAAAGAGACATGTTACACAAAAAACTCTAACAATTAACATCAATTACTCAATAATATACACTTAATTAGCCATGGGTAATCACAACTAGTCATAATCAATCATCCATTTCAAGTTAAGAAGAAAACCCATTAGAAGAAGAAAACCCTTGGAGTTAGGTGATTTAGAAATCAACTTTGAAAAGACTTCTTGGGGAAAGGAATCCCAAGAATGAAAAACCAATTCCTTAATGAAGTTTTATCCAAGATATTTGATAAGAAAAGTTTAGAACTTGGTCTTCTTGCCTAAACTTCATTTATCTTTTAATGGAGGTTGAGTTGAGAGAGAAAGTAGAGAGAGGTGAGAACTTTTGGGTTTTGATTTGGGGATTTGATAGATTGAGTGAAAATGTCTTACAGCTGATCTAAAACCAATATATACTCATCCCTAAAATTACCCAAAATAACCCTCACTTAATTGGGTCTTTTGGAGAATTCAAATTGACTTAATAATGATGCGAACGAATCTAGGAAGTGGCTTCTCGTCGCCAGGGCAATTTCACATCTTTTTTCGAAAATTCTGGTTTGAGGCAGAATACCCCATGGAAACCCCGCATCCCATGGAAAATTTTTGCCTTCCTTGTGTTGGCTCTGAATCTTGGCTTCCGCAGGCTGCTTTGGCAACTTGCTTGCCAATGTTTGGGTCCTACTAAGGACCTCTCGGAGGTTTCTTGGGGAGTCGTTATTGAATGTTTGGACCCTTTATACTATATTTTACCTATTTAAAGTCTTCCTACGAGTTTTAGACTCCTTATGACACTCCCAGAACTTCACCAAACATAGGGACGTCTACTAGTTCAATTTTGCTAGTTTTCAGACATCAAGGTATTTCGTTTACACTAAGACTCTAATACTTTTAAATAAACTTTGTTAGGTTAGTCTAGTTCTTGAGATATAATTTTATTATTAATCAGGTAGGTGAGACTCTAGTCTAGGTCATGAAACTTCTTGAGTGTTACATTATTCCCCCTCCCCCCCTAGCAATATTCGACCCCGAACGACACAAAAATCTTTTGAAGTGAAAGTATAGACTCAATGATAGCAACGCAACCAACAAAAATAAGAAAAACATAATCATAATGGATCAAAACTCAAATAAACATAATAACATGGCATTTACACATAGCAACTCAAAACATCAATTACTGTATATAGGAGCACCATATAATAACATGAAGAATTTCCTTCTCAACATCGACATGAGCTATACAACACATAAAGAGTCACTTATGCAAAGACTCATTTAAAAATAAATAAACATGCTCAATATAATTTTATTAAAGCAAAAAAATACCAAATATCACTAATAAGTGAAATTCAAGCAAATGAACATCTTTCCATGAAAACTTGTTTTAGCAAAACTTTTAACATATTTATACACGTCTTTGCAAAACAAGTCAAAATCAATTTTAACTCATTAAATTAGTTATAAATAGGAACAACTAACCTTAATTTGAACAGATATCAGGATAACGGAACTTCATGTTAGCCTCGGCCTCCCATGGTGCTCCTTCAACTAGGTGGTTGTTCTATAACACCTTTACGAAAGTTACCTCCTTGTTCCTCAACTTCTTCACTTGCCTATCAAGAATTTCAACTGGAACCTCTTAATAGGAGAGAATCTCTTCCACATCTAGGCCTTCAACAGGAAGAATGGACTCGGGGTCAGCAATGCACTTCTTAAGAATGGAGACATGGAATACCGGATGAACCTAAGCTATTGCACTAGGTAATCTCAACTGGTATGCAACCTTACCAAACTATTGCAAAATTTCATAGGGACCCACATAGTGAGGATTAACTTCCCTTTCTTGCCAAATCTCATTAACCCTTTCATAGGTGAAATTTTCCAATACACATTATTACTTTCCTCAAACTCTTACACTCTTCTCCTATCGATTCTTTATCATATGAACTTTCTCCAAATTCTTAAAGATCATTCAGGAACAAAGAATGAAGACTTGCCTACTTCAAACAATCTAATCAGAGATCTACATCTCCTACCATACGAGGACTCAAAAGGAGCCATAGATATAGTCGAATGGTAACTATTATAATAAGAGAACTCAAACAAAGGCAAGTATTTGTCCTAACTTACCTTGAAATCAATTACACAAGCTCTAAGCATATCCTTAAGGGTTTAAATAGTACTCTCCGCTTGACCATCCTTTGGGGATGAAAAGAAATTTGTAACTTCACTTGAGTACCTAACCCTATTTTGTAAAACATCCAAAATTGTGACGTAAGTTGAGCACATCTATCCGAAATGATGGATTAAGGGATCCCATAATTAATTACAATATCATTAATATAACTCCTTGCATACTCTTCTGCCGAATAAGTAGACTTAACATGGATAAAGTGAGCGGATTTCGTCAACCTATCCACAACCACCAATATAGATGCATTTTACCTTCATGTCCGAGGCAAACCAACTACAAAGTCCATATTAATATATTCCCACTTCCATGTGGGAACTTGTATTTCTTGAAGTAAGCCACTTGGCTTTAGTTGCTCGTCTTTTACTTGTTGGAAATTTGCACACTTTGCAACAAATTCTGCTATGTCCTTTTTCAAGCTATCCCACCAAAATTACTCTCCAAGATCGTGATTCATCTTTGTAGAACCTAGATGAATGGAATAATGGGAACTATGAGTTTCCTCTAGGATCCGGTTTCTCAAATAATCTACAATGGGCACACCCAATCTCTCTTGGTACCTCAAGACACCATCCCCTCATAAGGAGAATGAGTCATTGAGCTTTCCAAGAACCGATTCCTTTAAATCCATCAACAACGAATAAAGGTGTTGCTTATACTTCACCTCATCCACCAAAGATGATTCAGAGTTCTGATTGATCATAATACCACCATTTGGAGAATCTTCTAATCAAACACCCAAACGAGCCAACCTATGGAAATCTTTTACTAGGTCTTTCTTACCCTCTCCAACATGAGGCAGACTACCCATAGTCATACAACTTAGAGAATCCGCAACCATGTTGGCCTTGCCGAGGTGTTAGAGAACTTATGTCGTAATCTTTAAATAATTCCATCCACCTTCGTTGTCAGTGATTTAACTCGTTTTGAGTAAACATATATTGAAGACTCTTGTGGTCAGTATACACATAAACATGAACACCATATAGGTAGTGCCTCCATTTTTTGCAAGGCAAACACCACGACCTCTAATTCAAGATCATTAGATGGGTAATTGTTCTCATGCACCCTGACTTGTCTAGAGGCATACGCTATAACCCTCTCGTGTTGCATAAGGATGCAACCCAATCCCACTCAGGATGCATCAAAATATACAACAAAACCCTTGGTACCCTCTGGTAAAGTCAACACCGGAGCGTTGGTAAGACTATCTTTTATTATTTGGAAGATCATTTCGTATGACTCCGAACACTAAAATTTCACATTCTTTTGGGTCAATGTAGTCAAAGGATATACAATGGATGCAAAGGCATCCACAAACCTCCTATAGTACCCATGTAGACCCTAGAAACTTGTAATGTCGGTTGGAGTCAATGGTCTAGTACAATTTTTAACCGCCTCGTTTTTTCTTGTATCGACCTCAACTCCCTCACTAGAGATGATATGGCCAAGAAACGCCACCGACCTAAACCTAAACTCACATTTGCTATACTTGGAAAATAGTTAATTTTCCTTATGCACTTATAACACCACTTTAAAATGGTCTATGTTTTCACCCTAATTTTTCGAATATACAAATTTGTCGTCAATGAAGACAATTATCAAAAAATATATGTAACTTCGAAACACCCTATTCATGAGGTACATAAAAGTCGTCAGGGCATTAGTGAGACCAAAGGAAATTAGTCTAAACTGATAATGACCAAATCATTTTCAAAAGGTCGTTTTGGGAATATCTTCATCTCTCACCCTAAGTTGGTGATATCCTGACCTCTAATCAATTTAAGAAAAGTAGCTTGCCCCTTGGAGTTGACAAAAAAAGTCGTCAATCCGAGGGAGAAGATACTTATTCTTAATGGTCACCTTATTGCTCTACTGGTGATCAATACACATCCTAAGCGATCAATTCTTCTTTTTAAAAATAGAACCGTAGCACCTCATGGGGAAATACAAACTAGAATGAAGCTTTGTCTAGTAAATCATAGACTTGAGCCTTCAACTCATTTAAATAGGCCAGAGCCATCCAATAACGAGGAATTGAAATGGGTAATAAGTCAATACAAAAGCCAATTTCCAGTTCTGGACGAATTCCAGGAAGATCATTAGGAAATACCTCCGGAAATTACCTCACTACGAGAACTAACTCAATGGGAGGAACTTCGGAGTATAAATCTTTAACTCTCACAATATGGTATAAACACCCTTTAGAGATCATCTTACAAGCTTTAGACAAGAAATGATATGACCTCTAGGAGTTGAACTTCCCCCGTTCAACTCTAGGACAAGTTCTTAGGAAACTTGACCACTCTTGTCCTGCAATCAATGAAGTAAAGCAAGCACGCAACCAATCCATTCCCATAATGAGATCAAAATCAACCATATTAAGTTCTTATAATTCAACATAGATAACTCTATTGGGAAACATTATAGGATAATTTATATGCACCCTTTTTACAATCACCGACTCACTTATCGCGGTAGTCACCATAAAAGGTTCATTAAAAATATCGGGCAAAATATGAAACTTTCTAGCTACCAAGGTAGTAAAAATGACAAGGTAGTACCCGTATAAAGTAAAGCATAAAAATTTATAGAGATGACTTGTAACATACAGGTCATCACATCGGGAGAACTGTCTTATTTACCCCTAGAATGGAGAACATAAAAGTGATTCTCTCTTGGAACATCGACATTAGAACCACTTTCCTTTTCTTACCCATTACTCTTGTCTTTACCATTTCTATTAGGGCAATCCTTGACCTTGTGACTACTTTTAACACACCCAAAGCAATTGTCCATCCAAACTAGGAATTTAGAAAATGCTTCTTACCACACTTCCAACAAGTTGGTTTCTTGCTTAGTTAAGTAGTAACTCTTGCCTTTTGAGACTTACGTTAGACAACCTATCATAATGAGCCTTGGGAAATTTGGAAGGAACTTGATTGGAGAACCTCTTCTTTAATCTAGGCTTGTCTTGAATTTCCAACCTCCCCTTTGAAGAACAACTTAAAAAGACATGACCCTCTTGGCCTCTATATTCTTGCTCCTTACCCTACATTCTTCCACTTGTTTAGTATGAACCATTAGACGATAGAAATTCATATTATGATAAAGCATAGCCGAATGACATTGTTCCACCAAGTCATCAGATACTCTCGTAAGAAAATGACCCATCTCATCCCTTGGGTTAGCAACCAACGATGCTGCATACTTGGACGACTTAGTAAACTTCAAAGAGTAGTGAAGTACACTCATACCTCCTTGACAAAGGTTGATGAATGCTTCCACCATATCTTCCCTCATCTCTCTAATAAAGAACCTATTAAGGAAAGCCCTTTTAAAGATATCCCATGTCACTAGACAACCTCTTAGTACCCCATTATCTCTCAATTGTGTGTACAAAACTTGGGCCACATCTTTGAGTTTATAGGCCGCCAACTCGACCTTCTCAATTGGAGTGACACCCATAACAAATAGGATCATATAGACCTCATGAAGGAAGTCTTGAGGATTTTCTAAGCATCACATAGTCTCTTATTCATGAGTGTGGAGTTCTTCACTTTAATGAATAAGAATTTACATAAATGTGGTTTAGTGAGTTATCGATCCTAAATATATTCAACCTCATTTTCTCATACCAAGTTTGTCACATCTGGGGAGCACCTCCTAGAAGTAACCGGTGTCATCGTCCTCGAAGAAGACTAACAATAACCTCTTAGAATTAATCTTTACATTTCATAGTTTAAAAAGGTGGAAAATTAAACCATTTCACCTACATCTACTTCATGAGGTCTACATAGACCTCTCGCATACGCATAATATACACATAGGGAGCTTACATAGACTCCTCGCTTAGGAAGCACTACATAAGATTCTAATTTTATTTCACATACATAACATGGCAACATAATCTCATAGGAAGTCTAGGATAACTCTCATATATAAACCATCTCAATGGAATGCAATATCAGAATAACCCTTGTTTCAATACAACAAAGGCCACATATAGGCATATACAAGAATCATCTTCAAATCAAAAGGAATGAACACAATGTATTTGAACTAGAACAACATCAATAACTTGATAGTGGCATCGTCCTCGGATGGTGAGGACCTACGGAACATGGACAAGGAGAGTCTAGGTTATCTTCAAATGGACCTTCTAGAAGCTCAACAGTCGGAACCTACACAATTGTAGAAATATAGAAATATGGGTTAGTACACACTTGTACTAAGTATGGTAATATTATAATACATTTGAAATCATTCTAAATGGAACATTTGTTCAAAACCTTTCTATGCTACTTTGAAAAAGCCTTATGCACAATCAAGAACACTCATGAGTCAATAATAACATATTCCTTAAGACAATACCATGTTCAACACAAGACCAACATCATCAAGTAAAACCAACTCAACATGTACCATAGCATAATTGAGTACACAACCAAACAAAATTCAACATCATGATATAACCACAAATCATATATAAGATGTTTGTAACACTTAAAAAATACAAGATGTGTCTAAAAGCCTAACATAAGGGTCATGCAGTCTAGACACTGTTTAAGGCCTATTGTAATATTTTGTAAGTAATTTTGGAAGTCTTGAAACCAAAACATCCAAGAAAGTCCATGACATTCGGAAACAAGTTCTAGGATGTACTAGCATGCCTAAACCTATTTAACAAGCTCTTAGGTGTCGAAAATCAATGAATAGTGGTAAAGGGTAGCTATAAACATGTAAGTTAATTCATGCTTGAAACTTCTTGGTGCGACTCCCCAAGGCCCCTCCAAGGGACCTTTTGGAGGACCCTTGTTAGTGTCAACACTGTCTGGGCAGTGTGCACCCATGAGAGTGCAATCGACGGGGCGTCGATGCCAACCATGACCAAAACTTAGAAATTTTGTTGGATTCCATCACCTGCACACTTTTTGACAAGAACGATGGACGTGCTGCACCGAAGGGCACAGTGACCGTCGACTCACAGACGGACGGTCGATCGAGGTCTCATTAGAGACTGTCCATTTTCCTTCACGTTTTAAGTTAAGTCCTAGATAATTATTTAAGTCATTTGGTGGTTGGTAAGGGGTTTATGGAAGCCTAATTAACTAATTTAACTACCCATATAAAGAACCCAACCCCATTAATCTAATTACAACTCTCAAAACAAACTCCCTTCCTTCTCTCTTCTTTCTCTCTCTATTGAAGATTAGCTAGGGGAGGGATTTGGGGGATGAAAATGGATGAATTCACCATCAAATATTCATCGAACGTTGAGGTGTGGGATCTAATTCACCTTTGAGACCTCTATCCTCAAAGGGTTCCTTCTAAGTATTTACAAAAGCTGAGTTTTCATGTGGGTCATTCTCAATCTCGAAAATTATGTTGTTAATTGGATTTTTTATGTATTATATTGGATTGTATGAATTTATTAACATGTATTCTAACCTAATATTGACATATCTTGATGGTTTGGTTTAGTTTGTAGAGGATAACCCTCAACCCTTAACCCTAGGTTTGATTTTGATATTAATTAGGTTGTATTTGGTTGAATTAACTTGGTTATTGATTGAATTACCATTATATGATGTTTTTACATTAATCATTAAAAAATTATAGTGAATTTTATACTTTCATGCCAGTCTTGAGAAGATGATCTAGGTTAGGAGTGAATTGACCTAAGTAATTTGTTTTAAGCTATGATCTAGTATTCAATTGTGACATAGTGTTTCTTCTACTCTTTTTATCATGTTGATTATTGATTTAAGATTATGTATACATAAAATTTTGTTGAGTGAGCATTTTTTGTACGACCTTGACGATAAACTATGAAAGAGACTTGGTAAGCCTTATGATCTATATCATTTACTTCAAAATGTGGTTAATTGTGATTAAGTCATGATGTTGTATTGGAGTATACCTTGTATTAGGATTGATAGGGTGGTATGATGTTGAATTGAAATTTCTGGACTATGTTGTGAGGTTGATTAAGGTTTATATGTTATAAGGATGGTGATGACTACCAATGTGCCTTATCATGATATGAAATGCTAATGTGCTAACCTCACTGATTCGTATTTTGATTAAAGGACTTATACTCGTTAAATTCTTATTGAGCTATCATGATGATGATATTATACAAGGGTTAGACCCTATGACCCAAACTAAGCTATAATTGACAATTAAAGGCTTAATGAAATTTCAAAAAGGTACTCTATCTTAGTACCGAGGGAACTAGAGTGAGGAGTGTCCCTTACCTCATAGGGGAGGTAGGAGCATTAAAGTACTCTTATGATTGGAGACTACAATGCATGTAGCATAAAGTGGGTCTCAACTGTATCTCCTAGTTCTTCAACTATGTTGCCCCCATAGGAATACTAGCTAGTGGATCCACGTAGTTTCTATGTTTTATGTTTTGGTACTACCGTGGCCAGTAGTCCACCTACACCTGACTCCACACTAGCTCATGTGGTCTATGTCGGTTAGGGATAGATTTTCCCAAAATGTAAAATGAATCAAAGGATTGAACTCTAATTAGGACAACCTAAGGGGTCTATCTTAGTCTGTGTAGGGGTATGTGACTCTACCTAAGAATTGCACTAGTTAGCCTTGAGGGGAGTAGTAGGAGGATGTTTCTTATGTATGATTATGCTTATAATTATATATGATATGTATATGATGAACTTGCACATTGTTGATACTATATGTTCATTAGTTCACTTATAAATATGTGTTGTCTTATATTGTTAAAGTAAGAAGAAATGTATATCTAAATTTCATGTTATGTGAAGTAGGGTGTTAGTCATGGTTATTGTTGGATTACTTGATTGAGTAAGGATATGGGGCTTTGCTTTGTCATTAAACTCGTTGACTTGATAGGGATCCATGGGGAATTGTCTTGTTTTGTTTATAATGAAATATACTCTTATTCATGCTTATTATTAATATGACTTGATGATAGAGTTATATGGTATGAATGGTTGATTTGACTAGACTTGATGTTGTAGTATTGTGATGAACATGCCTCTGACTTCATGAGTTGCAATAATAGTTCGTTTAGTCTTGTTAAATGTGCATAAGGGTTTTTAAATGGAAAATGCATACTTTATGAAATAACCTTTTCTTAGCATATTTTTCAAGAATGTGTGCATATGGTCTCATACTTAGTAAAAGTTGCGTACTAACTCGATTTCTTCCTTTTCCCAATCATTTTAGGTTTCGGTCGTTGAAGAGTTTTGGAAGGCGACTTCAAGAATGCTTGGATACTTTGGATAATCCAAGTAGGGTAGGTCCTCATTGTCCGAGGGCGATTCCTATATCGAGATAATGTTATTGTTTTTTTAGTTCTAAGACTCCTATATTCTCTCTACTTTTATTTGAGTACAGATTGTATAAATTCTATATGTGGCTCTCTTTATATTAATGCATGGGCTATGCTCAAATTTCTAATCGTGTTAGATGGTTATGAGATGAGACAATATTTGAAGAGTATGTTCTATCTTATATATATTTATGTGCAAAAAAATTTCAAGTCTATGTAACCTTCCTATACAAAGGGTCTATGTATACTCGATATCTAGATATATATATATATATATATATATATTATGAGTATGTAGAGGTCTATGTAAACCTCCAAGTAGAAGTAATGAAAACATTTAAATTTTACGCTAAATTTGACCTATGAATGTAATGATGTTATCTAAGAGGCTAGTCTTAGTACTCAAATAGGATGACAACGACGGTTGCGTCTAGGGGGTAAACCCGCATGATACCTAGGAAATTCAATATCTTGGAAATCGTATATCGTGTCATTAGAGTATACTTATGGTGTGCTTTTACATCTAATCCTATTGTTGTAATTATAGGAAAAATGAACACTCGAAGGAATGCGGTACGAAGGCTTGAAGAGGAGATTTCCAATGCGGGGAGCTCCTCCCCGTGGCGATCAAATTCCTTCTCTTGAAGAAGAAGCTAATGTTGAACAAGCTTCGGTTAATCCTCCACCCTTGACGGATGATGATATAAGGGCATCCCTTATCGAATTGGCCCAAGCTGTCACTACACAATCCCAAGCTATAACGGCTCAAGATAACCGGGAGGTTGTACCCCGTCCATATCATCAAGTTATTGCTATTTCCTCCCATCTAAGGGACTTCACTCGGATGACCCCTCCTACATTCTATAGGTCATAGGTATAAGAAGACACCCATGAGTTCTTCGATGAAGTCTATAAGATACTCTTGACTATGGGGTTTTCCACAAGTGAGAAGGCCGAGTTGGCCACTTATCAATTCAAGGAGGTGGCTCAAGTATGGTTTGTCCAATGGAGAGATAATATGCCATTGAGGGGTGCTCCGTTTCCTTGGAAGATCTTCAAGAAGGATTTTATTGATTGGTTCTTTCCTAGGGAGATGAGGGAAGCTAAAGTGGTGGAGTTCAACAACCTTCTGGAAGGAGATATGAGTGTTCATGAATACTCCTTGAAATTCACTAAATTGTCAAAATATGCTCCTTCTTTGGTTTCCAACCCTAGAGATGAAATGAGACACTTTGTGATGGGGGTGTTGGATGATTTACAAGAGGAATATCATTCGTCTATGCTACATGAAAACATGAACAGTTCTCGTCTTATGGTGCATGCCAAGCATGTGGAAGAGGCAAGGGCTAAGAGGAAAAGTAGAGATGCTAAGAGCGCAATATCTTTTGGTGGAGGTTCTTAAAAGAAAAAGCTTGAAATACAAGACAAGCCTAGATTTAAGAAGCAGGTTTCGAATCAAGTTCCCTCCAAGTTTTCTAAGACTAGTGGTGATACGTGTCTAACACTAAGCGTAAGAAGGGAAAGTTACTTGTTCACCAACCTAGAAGCGAACTTGTGGAAGGTGTGGAAAGAAGCATTACATTGATTGCCTTAAGCGGAAGGACAATTGTTTTAGTTATGGTAAAAGTGGGCACAGGGTTAGGGATTGCCCTAATGTGAGGGTTCAAGACGAGGGTAGTGGTAAATCTCAAGCAAGTGGTTCAAATGAGGCTCCAAATAAGAACTACTTCTATGCTCTCTACTCTAGGGGTAAGCAAGAGACTTTTCCCGATGTGGTGACCGGTATGTTGAAATTATTCTCTATTGATGTATATGACTTGCTTGATCTCGGTGCTACTTTATCATTTGTTATTCCTCTAGTAGCCAATAAGGTTGACATTTTGCTCGATATTTTGCATGAACCTTTTATAGTGTCTACTCCAGTGAGGGAGTCGGTTGTTGCAAAAATAGTGTAAAGAAATTGTCCTATAATGTTGCCCAATAGAGTTTCTAATGGTGCATGCCAAGCATGTGGAAGAGGCAAGGTCTATGAGGAAAAGTAGAGATGCTAAGAGCGCAAGATCTTTTGATGGAGGTTCTTAAAAGAATAGGCTTGAAATACAAGACAAGCCTAGATTTAAGAAGCAGGTTTCTAATCAAGTTCCTTCCAAGTTCACTAAGACTAGTGGTGATACGGTGTCTAACCCTAAGCCTAAGAAGGGAAAGGTACTAGTTCACCAACCGATAAGTCAACTTGTTGAATGTGTGGCAAGAAGCATTACAGTGGTTGTCTTAAGGGGACGGACAATTGTTTTAGTTGTGGTAAAAGTGGGAACAGGGTTAGGGATTGCCCTAATGTGGGGGTCAAGACGAGGGTAGTGGTAAATCTCAAGCAAGTGGTTTAAATGAGGCTCCAAATAAGAACAACTTCTATGCTCTGCAATCTAGGGGTAAGCAAGAGACTTCTCCCGATATGGTGACCGGTATGTTGAAATTATTCTCTATTGATGTATATAGCTTTCTTGATCTCGGTGCCACTTTATCATTTGTTATTCCTCTAGTAGCCAATAAGGTTGAGATTTTGCCCGATATTCTGCATGAACCTTTTATAGTGTCTACTCCGGTGGGGGAGTCAGTTGTTACAAAAAGAGTGTATAGAAATTGTCCTATAATGTTGTCCAATAGAGTGTACAACTTGATATGCTTTATTTTGATATTAGTTTGGGTATGATTGGTTGTATGCTTGTTTTTCCTCTATTGATTGTAGAACAAGGGTGATGAAGTTTAACTTTCCAAATGAACCCGCTGTAGAGTGGAAGGGGGGAAACTCTATTCCTCGGGGTCATATCATCTATTGTCTTAAAGCGTGATAAATGATCTCTAAAGGTTGTCTATACCATGTTGTAAGAGTTCAAGATCTAAACTCCAAAATTCCTTCCATTGCGTCGGTCCTCATAGTGAGTGAATTTGTGGAGGTCTAAACTAATGATCTTCTCGGTATTCCTCCCGAACGAGAAATTGATTTTGGTATCGATTTTAAAGCGGATACAAATCCCATTTCATTTCCTCCTTATCGGATGGCTCCGGCTGAATTTAAAGAGTTGAAGGCACAACTCAAAGATTTACTAGACCAAGGCTTCATAAGAAGTAGTATTTCTCCATGGGGTTCTCCGATTTTTTTTGTGAATAAGAAGGTTGGGTCTTTAAGAATGTGTATTGATTACCCCCAACTCAATAAAGTAACAATAAAGAACAACTATTCTGTCCCTTGGATTGACAATATGTTTAATCAACTCCAAGGGGGAAAGCTACTTTTCGAAGATCGACTTGAGGTCGGGGTACCACCAACTTAGGGTGAGAGGTCAGGATATACTAAAGACGGCATTTTGGAATAGATATGGTCATTATGAGTTCTTAGTACTAACGTTTGTTCTCATGAATTCATTGGCAGCGTTTATCGACATTATGAATAGGGTGTTTCCAAATTACCGAGATTCATTTGTCATTGTCTTCATTGACGACATCTTGGTATATTCGAAAAATGAGGGTGAGCACATGAACCATTTGAGGATGGTGTTGCAAGTACTTAAAGAACATCAATTATTTTCCAAGTATAGCAAATGTGAATTTTGGTTGAGGTATGTGACATTTCATGGTCATATCATCTTTAGTTAGCGAGTGGAGGTTGATCCAAGTAAAATAAAGATGGTAAAAAATTGGCCTATACCATTCACTCCAACCGACATTAGGATTTTCTTGGGTTTAGAGGGTTATTATCGGAGGTTTGTGGAGGGTTTTGCGACCATTGCATCTCCCTTAAATACTTTGACCCAAAAGTGTAAGAAATTTGACTGGTCGGAGGAATGTGAGAGAAGCTCCCACATTTTGAAGGATAGCCTTACTTCCTCCCTAGTATTGACCTTACCACATGGTACAAAGGGTTTTGTTGTGTATTCTGACGCATCCCCAGTGGGTTTAGGGTGTATGCTTATGCAACATGTAAAGGTGATTTACTATGCTTCTAGATAACATAAGGTTCAAGAGAGGAATTATACAAGTCATGACCTTGAGTTAGCAGCCGTGGTATTTGCCTTGAAAATATGGATGCATTACTTGTATGGTGTCCATGTTGATGTCTATATTGACAATAAGAGTCTCCAATATGTGTTTACCTAAAATAAGTTGATGTAACATTCCGTAAATTTATACGTTTAATGGAAAGCCCAATAGGTTCTTAAGAATGCGTATCAGGGGTAAATAGCCATCCCAATGCGCAATATTTAGAAATATTGGGCATATTAGAAAATTATGGGCATAGTAGAAAATGTTGGCTTACAAAGTGTTAGCCAAATTTTAAAGTATCTATATGTTTTTTTAATGAATGTACCTGAAATGAATACCCTAAGCTAATTAAAAATTCGTCTTTACAAATCACAAAAAGTACTAGGCATCCAAGTTTCAAGCCTAGTACCATAGCACATGATCATTTAAAATGTTCATGTATATTAATCAGTGCCCAAGAACATAGTAAGGGTCCTTGGGACAATAAGTAAGCATTCCCAAATGAACCATAAATAATAGTTCGTAAGAAAAGTACAACCAACCCATGTGCAAGCACATGTGCAATACATGTGAAGAAGGTGCCAAAGGAGGGGACCACCCTAACCGAATTCGGTTAGGGTAGTTAGGGGGAAAACGTGCACAAGGGACAAATATATGTGGGTCCTAACCTACATAACATTCTACGCTCTAACCTACTGCCTTAAATAACTAAATAACCTAAGACTAACCTAATTGGACCCATTAGTAAAACCGACAACCTAGGACCCAAATCGAGTTGACACTAAATTAGTACTAGTTAAAGAAACAACGTAGTGCCTAACCTAGGATAGTCCAAAAGGTTATTTATGGCCCTAAAAACATAGGGGTAATTTAATAATTACCCTTGGTTACCTAATTAATTAATTTAGAAAATCAATTAATTAATTTAAAAGGGCTAAAACTTTCAGATATTTGTTAAGACAAGAAAGGGACAACCTAGTACCTAACCTAGGATGGTCCAAAGAGTTAGTTAAGAACCTAACAACTTAAGGGTACTTTAGTAATTACCCTAGGCTACATAATTACATAATTTAGAAACTTAATTATTTAATTTAAAGGGGCAAAACTGAAATCACAAGTAATTTCCAGATATCGGTTAAGACATGAAAAAGACAACATAGTATCTAACCTAGGATGGTCCAAAGGATTAGTTATGGTTATAACAACTTAAGGGTACCTTATTAATATCCCTAGGTAACGTAATTAATTTAATTAGACATTTAATTAACTAAATTAAAGGGGTCAAAGTTAAATTCTTATGCTAACCTAGTACAATTCAAGAAACATCCTAGTACTTAACCTATGATGGTCCTAAAGGGGTTGATTATGGTTCCATTGACTTAGGGGTACTTTATTACTTACCATAGGTCCCTAAATTAATTAAATTAAGGATTTAATTAATTGAAATAAAGTCAAAATGTTGACCAAAACCATAGTCAACACAAAAATTCTAGATTTTGGGTCAAGTCAACATTCTCCTATGTTTAGTCAACTTTGGAGGGACTTTTTAGTAATTAGTTAATTAATTTATTTATGTAACTCAAAGTTTAATGAGTTATGATCAGTTCTTAAACCTAAAAATCATGTTCAAACTCATAGACGAAAAGGACGCAAAAACAGTATGCAACGAATGCAAGAAAAAGGTAGAAAAATTATCGATTTCTCTAGGGCGATTTCAAGGTTTCTTTTGAGGTGGTCTTCGTAGATTAATCTATACATAAGGTATGGATTCTCTACTGGACTTCTTTCTCCAAGAGAACTTTCTTTCGAATGATTCAAAGATTTTTAAAACTAGGGTCGTTTTCCGTCGTTCTTGTCGAACTCCTTTCCCCAGTATCGTTGTTACGATTTCAATGTTGAATAGGTTAGAAATCATGTTTTTGGTATGTGGTGCTGGCTGATCTTAATGTGTATGGTTTTTGATTAAATAATGATTGAATGAACCTATTAATTGGACTCCTTTGATGCTAAGTGTTATTATGTGAATTAAAAGAATAATACAATGTTAAAGATATGTCCGAAAATGTTATGTATGAAGATGTTACAGTCTGTTGTAAATACTTGCTGTTAATATGACGTTATAAAGATGATATATTCATCAAATGCTAATATGATTCTGTCCAAGATGTTTAAAAGCTTATGCCTAAAGTTATGTTTAAAGGTTGGCTAAACAGATCTCCATGAAATCATAAGTTGAATGAATGATTGGGTTACGGTAGTAAAATTGCTAACAATTTCTTGCCCTAAAGTTGAATGGAATTGGCTTACATTATTGATTTTAAATAATGATGGAAAAATTGGCTAATGAGAATCTCATGAAACTATATTTGAATTAATGTTTGGCTTGTGCCAAAACATTGGCTATGAAGTCATTTCAAGATTTTTTAGGACAATATTAAATTTACACCAATCTTATAAGCCCAATTTAATGCAATGTCAAATTAAGCATGACCAACAGAACAAAATGAATCCATACTAAAGGTATGTCAATCAATGGGACAAGTTCCAACATTACCCTATAATATCTTATATGACTAAAATGTTGGAATGCCAAATAAATAAGCACATCTAAAGTAATTCAATGAATCCGTAACTAAGGGCATGCCATTCATTGGGACAATTCCCAACATGCTCTAAATGAATGACATATGAACTCATGAAACTCATTGAATGAAGTGTTAATCGTCCATAAACGATA
The DNA here is from genome assembly GCF_001406875.1 of Solanum pennellii. Taxonomy (NCBI): domain Eukaryota; kingdom Viridiplantae; phylum Streptophyta; class Magnoliopsida; order Solanales; family Solanaceae; genus Solanum; species Solanum pennellii. Next base: position 31,823,150 of record NC_028637.1, on the reverse strand, counting down.
ACATGAATCTAGTAAACTAAAGTAATAAAGTAAGGTGAGTTATAACATAATTAAAGTGGTCTAAATTAAGTAAGTTAAGTGACCAGATGGGGTGTTAAAGGAAATGAGACAAGTTTCACTCACACCTAAGCTGCCATGTTAAAAGAATACTAATGTATGAAGATGTTAGAATGTGTGAGACCAGTCTCATTAACACCTATGGATGATATGTAAGGACAATTCACATTCATCAATGTAAAGTAAGGATGATATGTAAGAATAATTCACATTTAATCAATGTAAAGTAAGGATGACAAGTCATCGAAAGAGTAAATAAATATCAATCACATTCTATATGTAAGTGTAAGGACAATTCACACTTAATACGAAAAGAAGAGATGAGAAATCATCAAATGAGCTATGACCACCTTATGCTAGAATCAAGCTTCGATGATGTATGAGTTGAATGTAAAAAGAAACTTTAAACGGAGCACCGATAGGCTAGTTAGAAGTGGTGAAGCCTTCGTTCGGGAAGGGAGGAGGTTCACATAATTCTCATGAGATGAGACTATCCAACAAGGTGGGTATGGGTCTCCCTACATCTCCTAGTCTTTGAACTATGCTCCCAACGTAGGGAACTAGCCAGTGGTTTTCCACCTAAGCGAGCTAGGGATGTTTTGGTTTCACCATGGTCATTGTCTCCACCTCTTTTTGGTGTGGGGAAGACACCAAATTTCATGATGCTTACATGATCTATGTAGGTTAAGGTTGGAGTTCCTATAAGTATGAAAGATAATGAAATGAATGATACCGAAGGTGTTTTTGCAAGACAATCAGGAGGTGAAATAAGATTAAGTAATGACATTAGGTTATTCTTGATCATTGCACTTCATGATCCCGATGAGGGTCTTAATCTTCATCCTAGGTATAGCTGGTGTTTATATTATCCTATGAATGGATGAAATGAATAATTTGAAGTACGAATGAACGAATAAAGCTGACACTATGTTTGCTAAAGAAGGCCCTCGGGTTGAGGTCCCATATGTTAGGTCCTCACTTGTGATGTCTTAATGCATATCAAAAATTCCAAGGTCTCGTAGATATGAAATGTATAATGTATAAAACATGAAAATGTTAAATAAATAACCCATAACTTCCCAAACATGAAAGTAATGAAATTAGTAGAATGATCAATAGAGAATGGCTTATGAAATGTGATGAATATATAGTGTAATGAATGACTTGCTATAAGAATAGTCAAAGTATGTCTAATGAAGTTTAAAATAAGTAAAGGGCATAGATAATAATGAATCTTCATGTCATGCAAATGAACAAAGCGAAATAAATTTGGCTTATAATAGCTTTTTTATTAGGAAAATATCAAAGACAATAATGAATTCAAATATGCTTATTCAAAATGATTAACTAATGTATTTAGCCGATAAAGATTGGATTATAAAGAATTCATGCCTAAAGTAAGCAATATAATAAAATTTAATGATATGGCCCAAGAACTATGCACATCTTGCAATAAGCTAAATAATTACTATAGTCAATAAGTATTGACTTATAAATATATTCATGCCCCAAACTTTAGTTAAGTCATTTCCATAATCTCTTGAATTATTTACTTGATTCATTATGGGTATAGGACTACAATGAATCATTGCACTTGTAAGTAAAACATAGGACCAAACGAGATATTATACTACACAACAACAAGAAGAAAAAGACTGAAAAATAATTTAAGTGTAAAAAGAGGAGCTCTCGGCATAAGAGGATCAACATCTCAAATCTTTGACTGAGTTGTTCTAAAATTATGTTGACGATACTAATATATTGTAATCATATAGAAAATGAGTTGTGTGCTTTGAATGCATGAAAAACTATCATATTCATACCATAATTCAGAACCAACGAATTAAGAAAGTCTAGTAACTAGACCTTCAAGAAATAGCATGTCGTTTAGGAAGAGCTTTCTTTGATCATGTATATCCTTATGTGTATGTGTGCATATACCCATCCTTAGTACAAGTGGCGTACTAACTCCTACTATTTACTATTTTATAGATGCAGGTTAAGGGATAGATTGACGACTCTTGCAACGGTTTGGACATTAGTGTTTCTCCAGACCATTTGGTAGGTCCTCTTGATTTCGAGGATGCTACAGTTTTAGTCTAGCCGTTTTTTTAGACAAAGCTAGTGGATGCTGTCCCTAGCGTTTCTTTCGTACTTTCATTTTTGAAGCTTTTGTAATAAGGTAGTGTTTGGCAAATGTATTAAATATATATTCTTATTTTGTTTCGAATTGATTCTTATGATAGATGGTTGTTACATTTATTAAGAGCTTAGTATAGGATGAATTCTTAAAATACTATATGAGGTTTATATATACTTCATACATTTAAATGTTTTAAATTTTCCGCTAAAAATAACCATATGAATGTAATGATTGCAAGATGAGGCTTGTCTGCGACCTCTGAGAGGTCAACGACGCCGGTTGGGATCCAAATTCTAAAATCCGTGTCATTAAAAACTTGGTATCAGAGCATGAGGTTAAATTAACTAGGATCTAAAGCTAAACACTACCACGTTACGTAGTTTCTAACTAATGGCTTTGAAGAGCGCCACAATCACGACTTAGAGACTAGGCGATGATAGGAAATTCTCCCTTTTTCAACTCTTTATCGTGCTATCTAGAGCTTTGACACATTGTGTCATTATAAGTATCTAACTTCCTTCTTGTTTGAACGCGTAGAAGAATACACACAAGAATTAGGCTGGCCATGTGGTCTAAGGCGTCAGGCTCAATATGTGGCCTTCCCAAGAAGGGGCCATGATGGAAATGCCCTATGTGGAAAAAAGACGTGTGGTGAGTGTGATTGTTCGCATGGAGGATAATGCATAGTAATTCCTAAAAGCCTGCTATGAGTATTGGTGAGGGGGATAAGGATAGGTTGGATGCATACCAACTCAAGAATATGGCTTAGAAATGGATTTGCTTCATAAGTGTTATGCTATAATAGACTATCGAAATAGGGTAGTAAGATTTCAGTTTCCAAATGAGTTGGGTTAAAATGAGAAGGGCGTGGTTCGAATACAACAGGCAAAGGCAGATGCTCAGCCTCGTCTAAATCCATATGATTTAGCCAAACCATTCAACATAAACTGGTTCTATGCGTTGAAAGGAAGAGACGAACAAGAGAAGTCCGCAGATATGTATAATGGTAACCTGAGTTAAAACGAAGTTATGTTGCATTTTATGTTTCTATATTTGTGTAGCATAGGCATGTTTTCTGTCTTGCATGATTTGTGATGTGCATTAAGTTAAGTGTGTTTGAGAAGGAAATTCTTCAATCTCAAAAATGAAGCTTCAGACAAGCTTGAAAGATATACATCATTCAAATAAGTGTGAATCAGATATTCACAAAAGAGAAACATTTAAGTATGACAAAGCAACTTTCGAAAGTCACCCTCTTTGTTTAAATGATGTTTAAGCGTCATTCGGGGAAAAATGTTCCTAAGGGGGGATAATGTAGCATTCCGAAAAATCATACATTTAATGAAAACCCAATAGGTTCATAAGAATACGTATCAGGGGTAAATAAGCATCCCAGTGACCAATATTTAGATATATTGGGCATATTAGAAAATTATGGGCATAGTAGAAAATGTTGGCTTAGAGAGTGTTAGCAAAATTTTCAAGTATCTATGTGTTTGTTTAATGAGTGTACCTGAAATGAAGACTATAAGCTAATTAAAAAGTCGTTTTTACAAATCACACAAAGTACTAGGCATCCAAGTGTCAAGCCTAGTACAATAGCACATGATCATTTAAAACGATCATGTATATTAAGCAGTGCCCAAGAACATAGTGAGGGTCCCTGAGACAATAAGTAAAACATTACAAGATGAACCATAAATAATATTTAGTAAAAAAATTAGAACCAACCCATGTGCAAGACATGTGAAGAAGCTGCCAAAGGAGGAGACCACCCTAACCGAATTCGGTAAGGGTAGTTAGGGGGGAAAACGTGCACAAGGGACCACTCCATGTGGGGACTAACCTCCCTACAAATTTTAGACTCTAACCTACTGCCCTAAATAAATAAATAACCTGGGATTAACCGAATTGGATTCATGAATGCACTCGATAACCAAGGACAAAAATCAGGTTGACACTAACCTAATACTAGTTAAACAGACAACCTAGTACCTAACCTACGATGGTCCAAAAGGTTAGTTTTATGACCCTAAAAAGTTAGAGGTACTTTACTGATTCACCTTGGTTACCTCATTAATTAATTTAGCTAATTAATTAATTAATTTAAAAGGGCTAAAACTGAAAATAAAAAGAAAATTTTAAGATTTAGATTAACAGAAGAAAGGGACAACCTAATACCTAACCTACGATGGTGCAAAGTGTTATTTAAGATCTTAACTACTTAAGGGTACTTTAGTAATTAATATAATTTACTTAACTAATTAATTTCGCAACTTAATTAATTAATTTAAAGGGGTAAAACCGAAATCACAAAATAATTTCCAGATTTTTGTTAAGACAAGAAAAAAACAACCTAGTACCTAACCTAGGATGCTCCAAAGGATTAGTTATGGTTATAACGACTTAAGGGTACCTTAGTAATTACCCTAGGTCACTTAATTAATCAAATTACGAATTAAATTAATTAAACTAAATGGTTCAAACCAAAATTCTTATGCTAACCTAGTACAATTAAAGAAACATCCTAATACATAATCTAGGATGGTCCTAAAGGGGTTGATTATGGTTCCAATGACTTAGGGATAATCTAGTACTTACCATATGTCAGGACCGGAATCTAGACCCCAGACGAGACCGGCGTCGTTGAGCTCTGAGAGGGTGCAGACAAGCCTACATACGTCATACGTAGTTCATCTAGGTTAATTTTAGCGGAAAATTTGAAATTTTTTGTTTCTTAACATACATTTGTACATACTACTTTACATAATAGGTGTTCACAAATCAACCATCTAATAAAGAGATAATCAAATGAAAGAATCATCATTTTATCAAACGTATTTTTGCCAAAAAGACACCAATACAAAGTCCGAAAAAAAATTGAAAGAAACACTCATGGAACATGCTCCACTAGCTATAGCCTACATCTTAGCTAGATAATAACTGTAGACATCGTCGAAAGCATGAGGTCCAACCAAGTCCGGATGAAAACTCCACGTTCAGATAGCTGCAACGTCAACATGTAAGCTCTAGCGTCCACCTGTGCCTGCACCTAAATTGTAGAATTGTATGGAATTAGTATATACTTGAACTAAGTATCGGTATATGCAAGCACACACCAAGGACATGCATGAGTAAGAACAGCTCTTTCCTAACAACATGATTATGGAAAGTCAAGTCAGTGGACTTGCCAAATTGGGATTAGGAAAGTTACTGGTCTTTCCAATTTTGGATTTGGAAAGTCATGCCATTAGAGTAACATTCATCCTCATACTTATCATAGTGCACACAGCACATAACATCTTACACATAGCACATATCGTTTTGCATATAGCACATAACAACTTACACATAGCACATATTATTTTGCATATAGCACATAACATCTTTCATATCATTCATTCATATGCCATGAGACCTTGGAATCATGGACTTGACATTAAGACTTCCCAAAATGAGGGCTCAACATGTGGGACCTCAACTAGGGAACCTTCTTTAGGAAACACAAACTCTGCTTCATTCATTCATACGTACTTTTCTTCATTTCGTTCATAGGCTAGTGTGAACATCAACTATACGTAGGATGTAGTTAAAGACTTCCATTGGGTTCGCTGTGCAATGATTAAGAATGACCTAGTGTCATTACTTAGGTCTAGCTCACCTCTTGATTATCCTATCCTAACACCTTTTGTATCATTCATTTCATTATGTGCATTATTTGAGGAAGGACTCAGTCATTCATTGGGAACTTTAACTTTAACCGAGATAGATCATGTGATCATCTTTCTCCCCCACACCGAAAAGAGGTCGAATCATCGTCCAAAGTGACCCAAAACATGCTAGCGTACATGGTAATTGAACCCCTCCAGATCCCTATATTGGCCGTATAGGTTCGAAGACTAGGAGATATAAGAAGACCCATACCCGGCATGCCGGACAATCTCATCTCATGAGAGTAACGTTAACCTCCGCCCTTCCCGAAAGAAGGAATCACCACTCACATCTAGTCTATCGGTGCTCAGTATAAAGTTCCATTACATTAAACTCATACGTCACGGAAGTTGGCTTCTAGTGTGAGGACATTATAGCTCAATAGATGATTTCTCTTCACATCATTAGTATTAAGTGTATATTGATCTCAATACTTTCATTAGAGTGTTCATTGAGACTTGTCTCTTCATTAACTTTACACTCTCATAGGTGAGTACGTTGTCGTAACATTTACTTAGGCTCTTTTGAAATTGCTCACCTCTTTTACATTAGCCTCTGATCATGTTGTCACCACATTCATTAACTTTCGCTCATATGCTCTTTTGTAATTACTTACCCCTTATTACTTGAATGTTCATTTCATCATATGCCAATGCACTTCGCCATTTATTGTGTTTCACACTCTTACTTACCCCTCCTAGGGTTTTATCATTTCATTGTTCATTTAATCATATGCCAATATACTTGGCCATTAGTGTGTCTCACTCTCTTACTTAGCCCTTCTAGGGTTTCATCATTCCATTAAATTCATCTTAGTTTCAATTACTTTTAAACATATGCTAGACTTATGGGTCTATACATACAAGCCATTAGGCTTCATACATAGTTCTTTTAAGTGATTCATATCTTCCGAAGATTATGTGGTTCAAGACTTATGCACCTTGTATATATGCCAAGATCTCGGTTTCGATCAAAGTAGGCAGCATTATTTTTGAACATTTAATTCACGTAAGACCTATGTTTCCCTACGAAATTTGGCCAAGGGAACTTGATTTCGAATCCCTTGGACAAAACATATATTTTTATTTGTTTTGGTTTGATCCACACGGCTTGAGGACCCAAGGTCGAGCCCCAACGCCTTCATTTAATTTTTCCTTAATTTCTCTCTTCATTTTTCGCTCATTGGGCTTTAGAGGATGTAGGATAGAACCACCACAACCTCATTTTATTTTTATTTCCTTCTCTTGAATTTCTCTCCTTTTGGCCGAGGTGGTGTGGGTTCGAACCCCCACAGCCCCACTAAATGATTTTCTCCTTAGTTTTCCATTGTTCTTCCTAGAGGTCGTGGGTTTGATTCCCACACGCCTCAATTTTTTGTTTTTCTTTTTATTCTTCTTTAAATCTGATTGAGAGGTGGTGGGTTCGAACTCCACTCCTCTCATTTCTTATTTCTTAATTTAATTGTCGGATCAAGGCAAATGGGTTCGAATCCCACATGCCACATTCCGTTTTTCTCACATTCTTTCAATGAAATTTAACATAGTGAGGCCACGGATTCGATTCTCAGTGGCCTCACATATTTTAATTTATTTTTACATAGAATTATAATCCCCTTAGCTTGGCCTAAACTCATCAACAAGATGCTGGAAATTTTTACAGCAGAGTTTCTCACCTCTTTCACATTAAATGTTTAGACGTTTTAAGTAGTTTTTAGTGAGTTATTTAGGTGCATTTTCATGGATTCATTTGACTATTAGTTTGCATTCAAATCAGAATTTTTATATCACTTATGATCATCACAATTTAAGCAAGTTTTAATGCACATGAAATACAACCATAAACATGTCATTTTTCGAACATGAATCCAAGAGTGTATATCACGACTACACATTGCACATACATCATTTTTCACTTAATTTCTGACAACATGCGCAATATTCACATAATTCTGAACATACACACATAAGCATAATCATCACAAAAATACATTACATCCCTAATTTTTACCAGCAAACATCCGCAACCTACGATTCATTGGAGCTAGTGACAAGGAAATGACACGGGGAACAACCCTAGTTTTCGGAATATATTCGTCTGAACCTTAGGGGTCTCTTGTGAAAGGGACAAAGAGAGAAGAGAACCCATACCTTATTTTGACGTTCAAAGGTTGAACTATCTGCCCAAACCTTCTCCAAAGTTTTGTCTAAGTCCAAAAGCTTCAACACTAACCCGACGGGAAAACTCCTCTCTTTGCCTAACATTTTTTGTTATGTTTTGAATAAGTTTTTAATGTGAAAGTTCTTCAAGGGTGAAGAATTTTTAGTTGCTGATAAGTTCTTGTGTTTTTGGTAGAGATAACGTGAGAGAGAAGAGAGATATTGACGTGAGAGAGAGATAGAGTTAAACGTGATAGAGAGTTAAAAGAGGTGAAGTAGTTTAAACTTAGTCAACTAGGACTCTTTCAAATAACATTAATAAAAATATGATTTCCCTTTTATTTTAAATCAGCGAATAAATATTAATTAATTAAATTTATAACAAATTTAAATTAAAAAATGTAAATCATTGCTTCCACCTGGGTTCGAACCTGGGTGGAGCAAGACTTCACTTCAAGGGCAAATTTTAGGCCCTCTCTCTCAAAAATACCCCTAAACCTTATTAATTAAATAATTAATTACATATTTAGGGTAATTATTATACTACCCTTAGCTTGTAAAAAGACCATTTTACCCCTAGACCCTCAAAACTTAAGGTTTCCCTTTTCTAAACCCGGTAAAGACTCATTTGGGTAAATCTTCATATTAGGGAGGCCTACATGGATGGACCCAACCTTTACTATCTCAACTAACTCCCCAAGTTAGTTGGCTTGGCTTTCACAAGGGTTCAAAGGTCTTATTCTACGCGCATCAATCCGTGTGAACCCTGTCTAATCGTAGGCATTCTAGACACATTAAGCATTATTTAGCGTAGTTATTTATAGGGTTGTTACACCATAGGTCCCTAAAATAATTTAATTAAGGATTTAATTAATTAAAATAAATCCAAAGTGTTGACCAAAACCATAGTCAAAACCAAAATTCAAGATTTTGGGTCAATTCAACATTCTCCTATTTTTAGTCAACTTAGGAGGGACTTTTTCATAATTAGTTAATTAATTAATTTAAGAAACTTATTAAACCCTAAATTTATTGAGTAAATATAAGTTCTTAAACCTAAAAATCACGTTCAACCTCATAGACAAAAAGGACGCAAAAACAATAAACAACGAAGGCAAGAAAAAGATAGAAAATTTATCAATTTTTCTAGGGCAATTTCAAGGTTTTGTTTAAGGTGGTCTTCCTAGATTAAGTTATACATAAGGTATGGGTTTCTCTCCTGTACTTATTTCTCCAAGGGAACTTCCTTTCGAATGTTTCAAAGATCTTGAAAACTATAGTTGTTTCCCGTCGTTCTTGTCTAACCCCTTCCCGTAGTATCCTTGTCATGATTTCAATGTTGAATAGGTTACAAATCATGTTGTTTGTATGTGGTGCTAGCTGATCTTAATGTGTATGGTTTTTTGATTAAATAATGATTGAATGAACCTATTAAATGGACTTGGTTGATTCTAAGTGTTATTATGTGAATTAAAAGAATGATACAATGTTAAAGATATGTCCGAAAATGTTATGTATGAAGATGTTACGGTCTGTTGTGCATACTTCTTGTTAATATGACCCTATAAATATGATATAATCATCAAATGCGAATATGATTATTTCCATGATGTTTAAAAGTGTTATGCCTAAAGTTATGTTATAAGGTTGGCTAAACAGATCTCCATGAAATAATAAGTTGAATGAATGTATGGGTTATGCCTGTATAATGTATAACAAAGTCTTGCCCAAAAGTTTAATGGAATTGGCTTACATTATGGATTGTAAATAATGATGGAAAAATTGGCTAATGAGAATCTCATGAAACTATATTTGAATGAATGTTTGGCTTGTGACAATAAATTGGCTATGAAGTCATTTCCAAATTTTCTAGGCCAATACTAAATTTACACAAATATTATGTGCCCAATATAAAGCAATGTCAAATTAAGCATCACGAACAGAAAAATGAATCCATTCTAAAGGTATTTTAATCAATGTGAAAAGTCCCAACATACCCTATACTACCTTATATGACTAAAATGTTGGAATGCCAAATGAATAAGCGCATCTAAAGTAATTCAATGAATTCATAAAAAAAGGACCTACCATTCATTGGGAAAACTCCCAACAGGATCGAAATGAATGACATATGAACTCATGAAACTCATTGAATGAAGTTCTCATCATCCATAAACGATGATATAAATCTACTAAACTAAAATAAGTAAGTAACGTGAGTTATAACATAATTAAAGGGGTATAAATTAAGTAAGTGAAGTGACAGAATGGGGTGTTAAAGGAAGTCAGACGAGTCTCATTTACACCTAAGATACTATGTTAAAAGAATACTCACGTATGAAGGGGTTAGAATGTGTAAGACCAGTCTCATTAACACGTAAGGATGATACGTAAGGAAAATTCACATTCAACAATGTAAAGTAAGGATGATATGTAAGGAAAATTCACATTTCGTCAATGTAAAGAAAAGATGACAATTCATCAAAAGAGTAAATAAATCTCAATCACATTCCATATGTAAGTGTAAGGACAATTCACACTTAATAGGTAAAGAAGAGATGAGAAATCATCTAACGAGATATGACTACCTCATGCTAGAAGCAAGATTCGATGATGTATGAGTTGAATGTAAATAGGAACTTTAGACTGAGCTCTGATAGGCTAGTTATGAGTGGTTATGCCTTCTTTCGGGATGGTCGGAGATTCACATAATTCTCATGAGATGAGACTGTCCACCAAGATGGGTATGGGTCTCCCTAAATCTCCTAGTCTTTGATCTATGCTACCAACATAGGGAACTAGGTAGTGGTTTTTATACCTAAGTGAGCTAGGGATGCTTTGATTTCACCTTGGCCAGTGGCTCCACCTCTTTTCGGTGTGGGGAAGACACCAAATTTCATGATTCTCACATAATCTATGTCGGTTAAGGTTGGAGTTCATCAATGTATGAAAGATAATGAAATGAATGATACCGAAGGTGTTTGTGCAAGACAATCAGGATGTGAAATCAGATTCAAGTAATGACATTAGGTCTTTCTTGGTCATTGCACTTCATGATCCTGATGAGAGTCTTAAACTTCATCCTAGGTATAGCTGGTTTTTATATTATCCTACGAATGAATGAAATGAATAATTTGAAGTACGAATGAACGAATAAAGCAGACTCTGTGTTTGCTAAAGAAGGCACTCGGGTTGAGGTGCCATATGTTAGGTCCTCACTTGAGATGTCTTAATGCTACATCAAAAATTCAAGGTCTAGTAGATATGAAATGTATAATGTATAAAACATGAAAACGTTAAATAAATAACCTATAACTTCCCTAAAATGAAAGTAAGGAAATCAATTGGATGATCAATAGAGAATGGCTTATGAAATGTAATCAATATATAGCGTAATGAATGATTTTCTATAAGAATAGTCAAAGCATGTCCAGTGAAGTTTACGATAAGTAAAGTGAATGGCTAATAATGAATCTTCATGTCATGAAAATGAACAAAGCCAAATAAAATTGGCTTATAATGGCTTCCTATATTAGGAAAATATCAAAGACAATAATGAATTCTAATATGCTTATCCATAATGATTAACTAATGTATTTAGCCACTAAAGATTGGCTTATAAAGAATTCATGCCCAAAGTAAGCAAGATCATAAGCTTTACTGATATTCCCCAAGAACTATGCACATATTCCAATCAACTAAAGAATGAGTATAGCCAATAAGTATTGACTTATAAATATATTCATGCCCCAAATTGTAGTGAAGTAATTTCCTTAATCTCTTGAATTACTTACTTCATTCATTATGGGTATGGCACTACAATGAATCATTGCATTTGTAAATAAAACATAGGACCAAGGGTTTATTGAACTACACAACAAGAAGAATAAAAAGACTGAAAAATAATCTAAGTATACAAAGACGAGCTCTCGGCCTAAGAGGATCAAAATCTTAAATCTTCGCCCGAGTTGTTCTAAATTTATGTTGATAATACTAATATATTGTAATCATATAGAAAATGAGTTTTCATCTTTGAATGCATTAAAATACATCATATTCATACCACAATTCACAACCAACGAATTAAGAAAGTCTAGTCACTAGACTTTCTAGAAATAGCATGTCGTTTACGAAGAGCTTTCTTTGATCGTGCATAGCCTTATGTGTATGTGTGTATAAACCCATATTTAGTACAAGTGGTATACTAAACCCTACTATTTATTATTTTATAAATGCAAGTTAAGGGACCGATTGACGACTCTTGCAACGGTTTGGACATCAGCGTTTCTCCAGACCATTTGGTAGGACCTCTTGATTTTGAGGATGCTACAGTTTTAGTGTAGCCTAAGTTTTAGACAAATATAATGGATGTTGTCCCTAGCGTTTCTTTCGTAGTTTCATTTAAAGCTTTTGTAAAAAGTCGTGTTTGGCAAACATATTTATGATATATTCTTATTCTGTTTTAATTTTACTGTTATGATAAATGGTTGTTACATTATGTTGAGATTAGTATATGATGAATTCATGATATATGAAGTCTATGTGTACTTCATACGTTTAAAAGTTTTAAATTTTCTGCTAAAAATAACCATATGAATGTGATGAATGCAAGATGAGGCTTGTCTGTGACCTCTGAGAGGTCAATGATGCCGGTTGCGATTCGGATTCAAGAATCCAGGTCGTCACAGTTGAATCTCCAACAAAGAAGGCGATTAGAATTGTTGAAAGATGACGACATGAGCGTCCTCTATCACTCCAGAAAGTCCAATGTGGTTGTGGATGCTATAATTTGTATGAACATGGTTAGTGTGTCTCACGTGGATGAAGCCAAGAAAGACCTAGTGAAAGATGTTCATAGGTTGGCTAGGTTGGGTGTGAGGTTGGATAAATCTCCGAATGGTTATTTCATGGTTCATAAGAACTCCGAGTCATCATTCGTAGTTGAGGTGAAGTCCAAACAAAACCTTGATAAATCATCCATAGAGTTGAAGGAATTGGTCCTTGGCAAGCATAATGAAGCATTCTCCCTGGGGGGATGGTATTTTAAGGTGCCAAGGAAGATTGTTTGTTCCCAAGGTAGATGAGTTGAGGAACCGGATCCTTGAGGAAGCGCTTGGGTCCCTTTACTCCATTCATCCGGGTTTGACAAAATGTATCATGACCTTAGGTAAATATATTGGTGGGAAGGTATGAAGAAGGACATAGCGAAATTCGTCGCTGAGTGTCCAAATTGCCAACAAGTAAAAGCCGAACATCAAAAACTGAGTGGCTTATTAAAAGAAATCGATATTCCTACTTGGAAGTGGGAAGACATAAATTTGGATTTTATAGAGGGTTTACCTCATATTCAAAGGCAATTTGACTCTTATATGGGTGGTTGTGGATACGTTAACCATATCCTCTCACTTCATTCCCATCAAGTCTATGTATTCAACGGAATATTACTCTAGGATCTTCATAGATTAGATTGTGTGTCGTCATGGTATTCTATCATCCATCATGTCGGATCAGGGTGAAAAATTTACACTAGGTTTTGGAGGTCATTCCAAGAAGGGTTGGGTACTAAGGTGAAGTTGAGTACCGCTTTTCATCTCCAAATAGATGGTCAAGCGCAACATACTATTCAAACCCTTGAAGAAATCCGTAGGGCTTATATTATCGGTTTCAAGGGAAATTGGGATAATCATTTACCTTTGGTGGAGTTTGCTTATAATAGTTTTCATTCATCCATTTCGATGGCTCCCTATGAAGCCTTGTATCGTAGGAGGTGTAGGTCTCATATTGGATGGTTAAAGTGGGTGACCTTCGCTTGGTGATCCTGAGTCTATTCTTCTTATTGAGGTCTTGTTGTGAAGGATAACCTCTCTTATGAAGAAGTTTCGGTTCAAATTATTGATAGGCAAGTCAAGGAGTTAAGGAATGAAGAGTGGCTTTTGTAAAGGTGTTATAGAAGAATCACCAAGTTGAGGGTGCAACATGGGAGGCCTACGCCAACATGAAGTCCCGTTACCCTCATCTATATTATAAATAAGGTTTGTAGTTCTTACTAATAATGAAATAATAACTAAAAAATTGAAGTTTCTTTGATTTTGGTGAAGTCTTGCAAAATGTGAATTTTTGAATAGCCTTATAGTGAATTACAGTGAAATAATACATTTGAACTTGAAATTTTTCTTTTTGGCTTGTATGAGTTACCTTGTGCATTTTTATATGATGTGTATTTATGAAATGAGATGTAGCATGTTGATAAGTTGAACTTCACCAGAATTGATCCATGTAAAATATGTTGAGATCGTGTTGTTGTTGTGAGAAGGATATTCCTCATAATGTAATGTTGGACCTTATGTGTGGTAATTGAAGTTTTGAATTGCCTTGTGTAAGTGATATGATTGATGTTTTTATGTAATGTTGTTGGTTGGTCTGCTCGTCTTGATCTATTCCTTACTTCTAAAGGACTTTAGTGTCATTCAGGGAAAATGTTCCTAAGGGGGGGCATAATGCAACCGTTCGAAAATCCAACACTTGTCAAAAAGCCTAATATAAGGGTCATGAGGTCTAGACACTGTTTTAAGGCCTACTTTAATGTATATAAGACATTTAGGAAGTCTGGAAACAAAAATATCCAAGAACGTCCATGACGTTTAGAAACTAGTTCTAGGAGGTACTAGTGTGTCTAAGCCTATTTACTAGCTTTTAGGAGTCGGAAATCCATGAAAATTGGTGGAAGGGTATATAAAATGTTTTAAAGTTAATACTTTGTCAAAACGTTAAGGTACGACTCCCCAAGGATCAACCAAGGGCCCTTCTGGAGGACCATTGCACGTTGGTGTCAACACTGCCTGGGAAGTGTGCACCCACGAGAGGGCAATAAACAGGGCGTGTGTTGATCGACGGGGCGTCGATGCCAAAATTTTATCAAAACTTAAACATTCTATCGGAGGCCCTCACCTGCAAAGTATCTAACAAGAACTGCGGATGTGCAACACGGAAAGGCACAGTGACCGTCGACTCACAGACAGACGGTCAAACGGGCTCTCGTCTGTGAGGGTCCATTTTCGTCCACGTTTTAAGTTAAATCGTAGATCATTATTTATGTTATTTGGTGGTTATTTAGGGATTTCTGGAAGCCTAATCAACTAATTTAACTCCCCATATAAAGACCCCGACCCCTTTAATCTAATTATACCTCTCAAAACAAACTCTCTTCCTTCTATATTCTTTCTCTCTCTATTGGAGGACACCATTAAAGACTAGCTAGGGCAGGGATTGGGGGGCTTAAAAGGCACTATTTCACCATCAAATCTTCATCAAACTTGAGGTATGGGATCTTATTCACCTTTGAGACCGCTTTCCTCAAAAGGTTCCTTCTATGTATTTTCAAAAGTTGAGTTTTTATGTGGGTCTTTCTCAATTTCGAAAATTATGTTGTAAATTGGGTTGTTTATGTTTTACATTGGAAAATATGAATTTATTAACATTTATTCTAACCTAATATTTACATATCTTGATATTTTGGTCTAGTTTGTAGAAGATAACCCTCAACTCTTAACCCTAGGTTTGATTTTAATATAAATTTGGTTGTGTTTGGTTCAATTAACTTGGTAATTGATTGAATTACCATTACATGATATTGTTACAATAATCATTAAAAAATTAAGGTTAATTTTAGCCTTTCATGCTATTCCTGAGAAGATCATTTAGGTTAGGAGTGAATTGACCTAAGTATCTTGTCTTAAGTTATGATCTAGTATTGAATTGTGACATAGTGTTTATCTAGTCTTGTTATCATGTTGATTAATTATTTATGATGATCTATACACAAAATTTGGTTGAATGATGGTTTTTTGTAAGACCTTGATGATAAACTATGAAAGAGACTAGGTAAGTCTTATGATCTCTATCCTTTACTTCAAATTGTTGTTAATTGTGATTAAGTCATGATGTTGTGTTAGAGTATACCTTGTATTAGGATTGATAGGGTGGTATCATGTTGAATTGATATGTCATGAATATGTTGCAAGGTTGATTAAGGTGTATATGTTATAAGGATGGTGATGAATACCAATGTTCCTTATCATGATATGAAATGCTAATGTGCTAACCTCACCTATATGAAAGTTAATGAAAGGATATATACTCATGCAATTATTATTGAGCTATTATGATGATGATGTTATACAAATGTTAGACCCTATGACCCAAACTAAGCCATGTTATAATAAAAGGCTTAAAGACGCTTCAAAAAGGGACTCTAGCTTAGCACCAAGTGAACTAGAGTGAGGGGTGTCCCTTCCCACATAGGGAAGGTAGGAGCACTAAAGTGCTCTTGAAATTGGAGAATACAATTCATGTAGCATTAAGAGGGTCCCAGCTATATCTCCTAGTTCTTGAACTATGTTGCTCCTATATGAATACTAGCTAGTGGATCCACGTAGTTTATATTTTATATGTTTTTGTACTACCTTGGCAAGTAGTCCGCCTTCCTTTGGTGTAGGGTTTTATGACACTGGATTCAACACTAGCTCATGTGTTCTATGTATGTTAGGTCAAGATGTTCCCAAAAGGTAAAATGAATTAAAGGATTGGACTCTAACTAGGATAACCTAAGGGGTCTAGCTTAGTCTAGGTAGGGGTATGGGACTCTACTTAAGCATTGCACTTATTAGGCTTAAGGGGAGTCATAGGAGGATGTTCTTATGTATGATTATGCATACAATGATATATGATACATATATAATGAACTTGCACATTGTTGATACTATATGTTAGTTCACTTATGAATATGCGTTGGCTTATATTATTAAAGTAAGATGAAATGTATATCTAAATGCCATGTTATGTGAAGTAGGGTGTTAGTCATGGTTATTGTTGGGTTACTTGATTAAGTAAGGTTATGGGGCTTTGCTTGGTCATTGCACTTGTTGACTTTATAGGGGTCCATGGGTAATTTTCTTAGTTTGTTTATAATGAAATGTACTCTTATTCATGTTAATTGTTAACATGACTTGATGATAGAGATACTTGAGTGTGTATCTACTTATATGGTATGAATGGTTGACTTGACTAGATTGAATTTGTAGTATCATGATGAACATGCCTATGTATTAATGAATATGCAATAATACTTTGTATAGTCTTGTTGAATGTGCATAGGAGGTTTTAAATAAAAAGTTCATACTTTATGAAAAGTCCTTTTTCTTAGCATATTTTTCCAGAATTTGTTCATATGGTCTCATACTTAGTATAAGTGGCGTACTAACCCCGTTTCTTTCTTTTTCCCAACATTTTAGGTTCGATCGTGGAAGAGTTTTGGAATGCGACTTGAAGAAGGCTTGGATCCTTTGATCATCCAAGTAGGGTAGCTCCTCATTGTCCGAGGTTGATGCCAATATCGACCTGATGTTGTTGTTGTTTTAGTTCTAACACTCCTATATCCTTTCTCCTTTCATTTGAGTATGGATTGTATCAAGACTATATTTGGTTCTCATTACATTGATGTATGGGCTATGCTCAAATTTCTAATCGTGTTAGATGGTTATGAGATGAGACAATCTTTGAAGACTATGTTCTATCTTATATATATATATA
>NC_028637.1:31799893-31804783 GCF_001406875.1 Solanum pennellii | reverse complement strand
TATATATATATATAAGATAGAACATATATATATATATATATGTCCAATAAAAGTATAAGGCTATGTAACTTCCTATAAAAAGGGTCTATGTATACTCGATTTATATATTTTATGTGTATGTAGAGGTCTATGTAAACCTCCAAGTAGAAGTAATGAAAAATTTTAAATTTTCCGCTAGATTTAACCAATGAATGTAATGATGTAAACTAAGAGTCTAGTCTTAGTCATAAAAGAGGACAACGACGCCGGTTGCATCTAGGGGTAAACCCGTATGTGACAATGTTTATAACGTTACAACATATACAAGACCCTTACTCATAACCCAACATCAATTCCACAAGTTAAATGACCAAGTAAAGCCCCATAACCTTACTCAACCAAGTAAACCCAACAAAGGACCATAAGAAATGTCTAGAATCACATAACATAACATTAAGAGTAATCATCAACATACATTGTAATATAGACCAATGGCATGCTTATAAATGAAACTAGCATCATATAGTATCATCAATATGTAAAGTCAACATATACATATCATTCATTTTATAGGAACTTAAGAAAATCCTCTTAGGACTTCCCTCAAGGCCAACTAGTGCAATGTATAGGTAATGTCTCATACACCTACCTAGACTAAGTCAAACTCCTTAAGTCATCTTAGTTAGAGTTCACTTTATTAATTAATTTTACTTTCGGGAAACTTGCCTTAACAGACATAGACCACAAGTGCTAAATGTGTAATCTTGTGTCATAAAACCCTAAACTAAAAGAAGGTGTACTACTTCCCGAGGTACTACCAAAACTTGAACATAGCATTATAGGTGGTTCCACTAGCAAGTATTCTTATGGGGGCAACATGGTTCAAGAGCTAGTAGATATGCTTGGGACCCTCTTTATGCACATTGCATTATATTCTCCAATCTCATGAGTACAATAGTGAACCTACCTTTCCTACATAGAAAGGGACCCTTCTCACTTCTAGTTCAGTCGGTGATAAGCTAGACTCCCTTTCTAAAATGTCTTTAGGCAATTATTACTCATAATTGCTTGGTATAGGTCATAGAGGACTAACCCCTTGTATATCATCATCATTAGATCATTAGGAATTGCATGAGAACGTCCTTTCATGACAACCCTTCATCTAGGAGATTAACACATTATCATCATCATGTCATAGTAAGTCACATAGGTAATTCATAACCAACCTTATATCAATACATCTTAATCATAATCTCACAATCCATATAGTCAAGATATTTCAATTACATTCATCATACCATCACCTATATAATCTAAGCACAATCAACTTTTCAATTGAACATCATCATTATATACTAGACATCATAATTGAAGTAAAGGATTCAAGATCATAAAATCTTATCAATTCACCTTCATATTCCTCCTTCGATGGTCTTACCATGAACACACCATATTCACCCATCAATAGGCTTAATAACATCATACGATAGTAATCTATACAAGAACATAGTAAATTGTATCATCACTAACCAACTCAACATCAATTCATAACATAGGGTTAAAGGAATAGGGTTCATTATGAATTACTCATGTAATTGATCCAATCCCAACAATACATTACCCTAGGCGGTCCATGTGTGAATTATAATGGATAAAATAAGCCTAACCATCAACAAATTCTTTAATTCTCATCAATTCATAAGTAAGATCTAGGATTTGGGGAAATAGGGGAAAGGGACATGATCCACACGAAATTCAAACATACAACATCAATTTCTCAACAATCTTAATTAGCCGTGGGTACTCACAATTAGTCATAATCAATCATCAATTTCAATTTTAAAAGAAAACCCATTAGAAGAAGAAACTCATTGGAGTTGGGTTATTTAGAAATCAACTTTGAAAGGACCTATTGGAGAAAGGAATATCAAGAGTGAAGAACACATACCTTCAGGAAGTTTTGTCAACAAAATTTGAGAAGAATATTTGAGAACATGGTCTTCTTCTCCATGTTTCCTTGATCCTTCAATGGAAGTTGCGTTGAGTGAGAGAGTAGAGAGACGTGAGAGCTTTTGGGTTTTGATTTGGGGATTTGATTTGAGTGAGTAAAAATTTCTTAAAACTAATCTAAAACCAATCTATACTCGTCCGCTAAATTACCCAAAACACCCCTCAGTTAATTGAGTCTTTTTGAGAAGTCAATTTCACATCTTTTAACTAGGTAAAATATAGTATAAAGAGTCCAAACGTCCATTAACGACTCCCCAAGGTCCCCCAAATGTGTAGTATAGGTCATGAATCTTCAGGAGTGTTACACATTTAATAGTTGTTGATGTTGGTGTTATTTTTGACTTTTTTCCTCTCTCGGTCTCTCTCTCTCTCTCTCTCACACACACACAGACACATGCGCGCACACACCCGCACGCACGCACTCTCTCTCCCCCCCTCGCTCTCTCTCTCTCTCTCTCTCTCTCTCTCTCTCTCACACACACACACACACACACACACATATATATATATATATATATATATTAGGTGTATGGGGAATGGTTAAACAATATTTGGTTTTATATTGTACTCTTGATGAAATTATTTCTATAACAAATTGTTTTCATTGATTGAACTTTACTATAAGCTTGACTACAAAATAGTAACATTTATCCTCATTTTAAGGATCTATGAAAATTACATTATTTTTAGTAAGATTTCCTTATTAAATTTTAAGGTTGAGGTTGGAGAAAAAGAACATGAGGAAAGAGAAAGAGAATCTTCAATCTCCAAAAGAGAATCTACAGAAAAGAAACAAAATAAGAACGGAAACACCTTCATGGAACGAGCGAGGTTGATGGAACAACCATCTAAAGTAATCATATATATATATAAAAGAAAACATTATGTCCGCCTACGTGGCACCACCACAAATCAGAATTCTCTTTTAAATTTATTTATTTCCAAAACTAGCCTTTCCTTTTCAAGGAAAAATGTGACTTTTATGAAGAGTTGCGATTTTAATGAACATATGTGACTTTTATGAAAAGTTTTGTCTTTTATGAAAACTTGTGACTTTTATGAATAGTTACGACTACTATGAAGAGTTGTGACTTTTATGAAAAGATGCAATTTTTACGAAGAGTTGCAACTTTTATGAAGAGTTGCAACTTTTATATCAAAAGTTGTAACTTTTCTGAAAAGTTGTGACTTTTATGAAGAGTTGTGACTTTTAAGAAAATTGTGACTCTTATGAGAGGTTGTGACCTTTCCAAATGGTTGCAACTTTTTCAAAGAGTTGTGACCTTTCCGATAAGGCACAATAAATATTTACTCACACTACCCTCTGTTATCTATAAATAGAGGGATTTTCTGCCACTATTATTTTTTCCATTGGATAGTTGAATTCAATTACATTGATTAAGCTTCCTATGAAGTTTGTTTCATTTCTAAAAGTTTTCATCCTCCTATTTCATGGAGCTTAATCTTTACTATAAGTCGTAGTGATTCATGTAAGTATGACAACTCTTTTTGCTATTTTGGTGACATTTTTCTTTTAACTTTATTAAAAGTTACGCAGAAGATGATTGAAAATTGATCTTCTCTTTTGTCCCTTTCTACAAGTGTCTTCGTATAAACAAAGAAAATTGATTTCGATTTAAATGTCACGTTACTACTCTTGCACCTCTAATTCCACAACTCATAACGTTTTTGAAATGGTTGAATTTATTACATTTGGTCTTTTAGTAAACAAAACTTTTATTTCTGTCACTATTGTAGTTTTTTTTTTGCTATAGAGGAATCGAATTAAAATGCATTAATTAAACTTCTAATGAACCTTTTTCATTCCTCATTTTCCATGAAACTTAATCTTTACTGTAGGTCATATTACCGAATAATCATATGAATGTTCAATAAAATGTCCAATCCCGTGCGAAGCACGGGTAATTTACCTAGTATGACATACACAAAAACTAGGTAACTCATGATAAGGAAACTATTAGATGATAACAATTATACAAAAAATACATAAACAAGAAATAAAATAGTTATTCTTGACATCACTTTTGTTGCTAAACTGAAATTGTCACAATTCATCCTATTTAATGAAGGAAATTTGTTCAGAATGATGAGTCTTTTTTTTTTCTATTAGTTGTCCATTTTATTTACAAATGTAAGCATCTATGTATGTTGAAACATTGAATAATTTGAAAATATTACTTCCTTCCAATAATGATGGGTTCCATCCACAAAATAAAATACACAAAATAATGCATGGAAATATTGATGAAAACGAGATCTTCCAGGACCGTGACGGATCAAGGATTTTAAAGCTATGGTTGCTCAGTATTTTCTAACATAAACTTGTATAAACATAAGAGAGTAATTGCAGGCTCAAATTCTTCAACATCGACCTTATTTTCTTTTCAATTCAATGAAATAGGCAATAGGAATCTTTTGATGGTTTGATAAAGAAGGAGGAGAAACAATATTACCTTCACATACAATTGTAATTACCAAAAAAGCAAACAAGTGAGGAGGATATTTTTTTGCTTTTAAATTGGAGAACTTAAAATAATGCGCTAGAATAAAGTATTTTTTTCCTTATAAAACTGATAATAATGTAACGACCTGTTTAGTCGTTTTGAGCAGCAGATTTTATTTCTGGAAAATTGGCTGAGGAAACGGACCCCACGACGGAACGTCACAGGAACGACGGACCGTCGCAGGGTCTCGTTTCAGCATACTTAGAAATTCTGAAATTGGGTACTGAAAATCGACTCTCTGTAATCTGTGACGGACCTGCAGGACGTGCCGTCACATCCACGATGAGCCGTCGTAAGCTCCCGTTGCAAAACACTTCAACTCTTGAGAAATTGGTACGGGAAACGAGTCTCTGACCGTCAGGACGGAGGTGCAGGA
>NC_028637.1:31760344-31791619 GCF_001406875.1 Solanum pennellii | reverse complement strand
AATTAATAGATGTTGATTTGTTTTATTTAATGAGTTTAAGTCTTCCGCATTATTTTCTGTTGATATATGTTAAAATGATAAGGGTTAGATTAGTTGGTTCGCTCACATAGGAGGGAAATTGTGGGTGCCAGTCGCGGCCCCGGTTTTGGGTCGTGACAAATAAAGAAAGAGTTAAAAAAATATGGAAGATCATGAGTGTTTATATTTTTGGGAGACTGATGTTGCACAATAGACATGAGTCTTGACTGATTCAAGATTATAAAAATTAAGGTTATTTTTTAAGATATAAATCATAAAATATAGATGTACAAATTGAACAATTGTCATATGAAAGACAACTATATCAAATATGGTACAAATATAATAATAATAAGAAGAAAAATTAAAATCAAAATTATCTTGAAAAAGGAATTTTGTTTAAGAAATGTTAGAAAAACGATCGTTAGTGAAGAGGAAAAAAAGAAAAGATAGGAAAAAAAGAGCTGGATTATAAAATAAAATTATTGTTGCTGCACGGAATTAAGCTTGGGCATATAAGCCATAAATAACCTTCAACGATCACATATAACCACTACACAAACTAAATCTTTTTTCATTCGATGCTCGCCTTTTATTTTATACCATATTTTCTTAATTTTGACATGATTATATACAGTTCGCTAAGATGTTAATGGATGCTCGAGCATTATGATAGCGCCAAGTGGGTCCGACCCTGGTTCCATACATGCATAAATATTCTTATTGATGAAGAAATTGGTGAACATTCAAGATAACAATGGAAAAGTGATTGTAAATTTTCAACAAAAAGAAGTTGGCTATAAGATTTTCATATTATGAAGGTATGAACCTTCACAAACATATTAATAAGATTGCTAGTTGTCATGCCCCGAGTATACACCATGGGTGAAACTAGCATTGAGAACCATTTCTGATCCCCGAGCAAACCATTTTCTTGACTACATGACACTAAACCATACGCAGAAACTTAAAATGGGTGAACAATTAGACATTCGATAGAACTCTTAAAATATAGTCTTCTCAAAATGCTTAACATGAGTTATACAATAAAAAAATCACGAGAAAACAATGAAAAACGTATAATACCATCTGTCTATGAAGCCTCTAACAACTTACGATAGGTGTTGGGGCAAGACCCAAGACACTTCGTACACTACTAAACAGAAAGGAAGTGGATTCTCCTAGAAGCGAGGAGGCCCCACCAAAATCTATATGCAAATGGAAAGGATCTTAACGAAGTGTCTCTTGATAATCCTAAGTATATGTATCTGAATCATTAAAAGATTCATGTGGAATGACTTTAGTATATTTGTTTGTTTTTTATAATGAAATTGAGAAAATAATAGAGAATGACTTCGAGAGAGAAAAATACTGCAGAATTGTCAAAGGGAATTATTTTATTTATAATCCAAAGACTTACATTTATAGATATAATTTTTAACAATAGAAAAATATGCTACTAACTTATCAGGAAAACTCAAATAACAAAGACTTATGGATGCATGAGTGGAACAAACATGGGTATTGCACATTAAACATCGTCCCAGATGTTGACTATAAAATATTGTTAGGTATAGTTGAAAAGTTTGGGAGTGGTGGAATGCATCCGAATAATTATTCTTCTCACAGTGTAATGGGTATGAAGAGATTTATCCACCAAAAAGTTTAAAACATAAAAATATTTATGTTTATATAATTTAAAAGGCCTAAAATAGCAAACTAATTTATTTCTGCAATATCCTGATACATACTCTCAACACTTCTTCTTGCATCAACTATTGTAAATTGTAGTCTCATCTGAAATTGACCTGGTGAACAAATCTGCTAATTCATCCTTTGTCTTGCAAGGCTTCTGCTCATCTTTTGTTGGATTAGATAAGAATCTCTTACCTCTCATTTCAACTTGTAAAATCTCTTGGTAAGTAGAATCAAAGATTTGGCAATATTTGTCTCCAATTAATAATTTAAATCCTTCTTATATTAACTGACAAATACTAAATAAACTTTTATCGATATCAGGTACATAAAGAACATTTAAAATTATTTTTGTACATAAATTTGTTTTAATTGAAACAAACCATTTTCCTTTTAAAGGAATACAATCACACTTTCAGATTCTGACTCTCTTATTTTCCATAGAAATGAACTCTTTTAAATGATTTCTTTCATATGTTATATGGTTCTTACAACAACTGTTAATCATCCAAAAATCATATTTTTTAGGTTGAAAAATAAGCTGCCACAAATAAGTGGTCTTCTTCTTCTTGAGTAGTTAATTGGGCAGCTGTTTCTAGTAGAAAACAGGAAAGAAATCAAAATAAACGCAAAAGAGTTTGGGAGGTGGTGAACTTGTCACTAAATAAAAACAACGAAAAACCTTTATAAAGGCAATACACATCCTACATTATCTCAACCACTAATTCATAAAAGAAATTAAAACTGACCTACTAAGTCACACATATCCAGTAACTTGAAAATAGAAAACATATACACTTAAATCTGGGAAAGAAGAAACTTACTTACTTAATATAATTATCTAACTAACGCTCCCTTAAAATGATAAGTCTACTACTTCAGCTTAATAACATTATTCACCATAGCTTTCCCTTGAAGTGCAAACTCCAAGTACCTTCCTTAACTTTCTGAACGTTGCCACCTTGAGGGACTTAGTGAAGATAACAGCAACTTGGTCATACATTCTACAGTAGACAACATTAATAACTTTCTTCTTCGTGATATCTCTCAGGAAGTGAAAGTTAACATCTATGTGTTTGCCTCGTCCATGCAACACTAAATTCTTTGTAAGCTTAATCCTTGAGCCATTATCAAAGTAAATAAGAATTAGTTATTGTTGTCGAACATGAATCTCAGCCGTTATCTTATTCTACCAAATTTCATGGGTATCGCACACAGTTGCAGCTACAAATGATGCTTCTGTCATGGACAATGTAACAATTGGTTTCTACTTGGAGAACCAAGAAACAACTCAAGATCCAAGCATAAACACATAACCTGAAGTGTTTTTCATGTCTTCTTTATCTCCAGCAAAATCACTATCTGTAAAGCTAATTATCTCTGATTTGCCTTCTTTTTTTTTATAGAATAGCATAGTCAATAGTACCTTGCAAATTCCTGAAAATTTTTTTAGTAGCCAACAAATGAATCTCATTTGGGTGCTCCATGTACCTATTAACAAGACTAAAAAATAACATTATGTCAGGCCTGGTTACTATTAGATTCGTCAGATATCCCACACGTTATTTTAAAAGAGTGTTGTCAATCAACTTAAGTCCAAATGATGTTTGTGTTGTGACAGAATTATCTGCATTCCAAACCTCTAAAATGTTTCATGGACATATTTTTTTTATGAAATAAAAATTTCATTACTTGATTGGCCAGAAAGTAATGCATCAAGCCAAGATCAGACATATCAGACTCAGTATCATTGATAGCTTAAATTTTTGAAGAAATATAGGATCACTCCCAGAATCAAATTTTCTACATATAAGCATACAATCACAAGTTTCCCATCCTCAAGTTTTGTATAATCTGTATGCTCGTATGAACAGTTTCTAAAATTTCCTCTACTAAAATATGTTTCAATGTGACTATACCAAGCTCGGGGAGCTTCTTTTATTCCATATAAATCCCTTTTCAATCTATAAACTTTATGGTCAATTTCAAGCATCACATAACCAAGAGGTTGATCAACATATGCCTGCTCTTGTAGCTCTCTGTGAAGAAAGGCTAATTTTACATCAAGTTGATAAATCGACCAATTGTTTTATGTTGCCAATGCAAAGACCTATCGGATGGTATCAAGTCTGACTATCGTGGCAAACACCTCCTTCTAATCCACATCATACTCTTGCTTGTATCCTTTCACCACCAAGTGCGCCTTGTACTTATCATCTTCACAAGAATCATTTAACTCCAATGGATCTTTGGCCTTTTGGAATATTCGTAAGCTCCCTACTATTCTTCTTTTCAAGTGGCAATCTAATCATCCATTGATTTATTCCACTTTACATATTTATAGGCATCCTCAAATCCTACGGGATCACAACCAGGAAATAAAGCCATATATGTAGATGAATCTATAATTTCATATTGAACATTTCCACTCACCTCATAATCTGTCATCCATGTTGTCCTTCTTCCACCTTGTTGAGGTCGGATGCTGGTTCCTTCTTGATGTACCAAGGTAGAAGCACCTTCATCGGCTACTGGTTGCTCTTGCTCCTTACCTCCCTTTACAAGATCCAAAGGAAGTTGTTGGTTGTCTGGATTTTCTTCCCACGACCTGAAATTACCTTCATCAAACAGCACATAACGATTGATAATCACAATATTAGTGATAGGATTGTACAGTTTATAAGCTTTTGACTCCTTCCCAGCACCCATGAAAACACACTTATTGGCTTTGCTGCCAAGCTTTTTCCTTTTCTATTCCGAAAGATGAGCAAATGGAATTCAGCCAAACATTCTTAAGTGTTGAAAATATGGCTATTGTCCACTCCATGCTTCTTATGGTTTCATATTCTTAATAGCACTATAAGGACTTCGATTCAACACATAAATCCTCCAGCAAACTGCTTCAGGACAAAAAGCTTTTGGAACATGGCTGTTTTGTAAAGGGATTCACACAAAGTTCATGATTGTTCGGTTGTTCCTCTCGCATATTACATTTTTTAGAGGAGTATAAGTTATAGTAAGTGGTAGTTATATCCCATGAAACTCACAAAAGCATATAAATCCTTGTGAAAGATACTCTCCTCCAAAATCAGTATGAAGAATCTTATTTGAACATCCTGTCTCCTTCTCAGCAAGAGCTTTGAAGCTTTTGAAAATGATAAAAGCTTAAGATTTTTCTTTCAGAAAATAGTCCCATGTCTTTCGGCTAAAATCATCAATAAACGTTATAAATTAACATTTTCCTCCGTTGGATATTGGCTTTATTGGTCCACAACTATAGTGAACCAACTCTAGCTGCCTTTTTGCTAACCATGCTTTTCTTTTTGGAAAGCTATAGCGAGATTGCTTTTCAATGACACAATCTTCACAAATATCTAAAGGCATATCAAATTAGGAAGATCCGCAACCATCTTCTTTTTCTGCAACATTTCCTGTCCTCCAAATTCAAATACCCATATTTGTAGTGTCAAAGGAATTCTTTAATATTGAACTTTTTTGAAAAACAAAAATTGGTAGAGCCAATGATATGCATTACAAGTGGGAAAATCTTATTTGCGTCATCTTAGCTTAAGCGATATATCCAACATTAGAATCTCAGATCCTACAAATTCCATGCTTAATAGACACCTCATAGCAGTTCTCTGGATGTTGACCCACACTGATATGATTTGTTTTCAGGTTTGCTGCAAAGAAAACATCACAGATAATCTACATAGATGAAGACTTTGTTTGGATTTTCATCTTCCCTTTACCTTTGATAGCAATACGGGAATAATCCCCAAACTTGATTGTTGTGTGAAAGGATTCATCTAGATCAGAAATGCAGATTTTTCTCCAGAAAAATTGTTGCTACAGCCCGTTTCTAAATACCATAAAGTTTTATCGTAATGTTTTGAGGATTGGCTCACCATTTACAAAGGGATCTCCTCCTCCTGAGTTTCTTCTTCAAAATTAGAGTTCTCCCCACGAATACATTTCAGATTCGTACGAAATTCAGAACGGTAATGACCATCTTGTGAAATCTATAAAACTCGATATGAGACTTATCTTCAAGCCTTGCCTTCCCATTGGATGATTGTTGTTGATCAAGATCATGCTGACCATTTTTTTTTTGGTTTCGCTCTTCAGTTATCTACGAGTTTCTTCCCTTCCACTTGCTCCTTTTGTGCCCGGAATCTTTTGAGGTTGTGGTTACTTGTAATGCTTGCTCTTCTACATCCTGTTGAAGAATCTTCTGCTCAAGAACCATCAAAGAAATTTTTAATTCATCAAGTGAAAGAGTACCCAAGTCTTTGGACTCTTCAATATAGAAGATAACAAAATTGACTTTCTGCAACATGGACCGCAAGATATTCCAATGGTGACGTCTTCAAACCTTTCTCATTGATTCCTCATCTTGTTGGCAGTTGTAATAGTCCATGAGAAGTACACCGACATCGACTATCCCCACTTCATATGCAACGTCTCAAACTCTCCTCGTAAGGTTTGAATCTTTGCTCGCTTTGCCATTCCATTTCCCTGGTACTTCATATTCATTGAGTCCCAAATTTGCTTTGACGTATCTTTGCAAAGAATTATTCCACTATTGAATGATCAATGGCTTGGAAAATATAAGTCTTCGCCTTCAAATCTTTCAACTTCAGTGCTTCAAGCTCTGTATGTTGAGCATACGTTTGAACAGCACGAGCCGCAAGTTCTTGGAATCCACCATCAACTACTTCCCACAACACTTTGGACCTCAAAAAGTGTTCCATCAACATAATCCAATGGTCATAATGACCATCAGAGCATGCAATAGAATATTGGACAAAAATCCGTGAAGACATGGCGCACTCACAATTAAAGAACGTTCACCCTCACTGGCTATTGATACAACTATTAGAAAATTGGAAATAAAAAAAAACGTACAAGAGTTTGGGAGGTGGTGAAGTTCTCATTAAAATGAAAGAAAAAAGAACCATAAAGGCAATACACATCATACATTATCCCAACCAATAAGCCATAAAAGAAATTAAAATGGACCTACTAAGGCACAGGTTTCCAGTAACTTGGAAATAGAAACCATATACCCTTAAAACTAGGAAAGAATGAACTTAATTAATTAAAATATCTAACAGTTTCATCTTTCTTAAATTTTCTTTTTCAAATCAGAGCTTAATGAAAAAGTTGTTTGCAGATCTTTAACTGTGCATTTGGTCTTTTCCAACATTTATATGGAGGATGTCCATTTTTTCCACAGTGCGTACAAGGTGGGTAATTTTTCAAAAATTTACCCTTTCTTTGAGTTTTGTGGCTAGCTATTAATGGTCCTTTAACCATGTCATCTTTCCTCATAAGTCTCCTTTATTCCTATGAGTGCAAAGAATTTAACAATCTGCTAAGGTAATTTTGGGCAGATCTTGTGTGATTTCCAAGGTTCTAATACATGCTTAATATCTTTCGGGCACAATAACAAGAACCTTTTCAAAAATCTTTGTATCCTTAAATTCAGTGCTTAATAATCTTACCTTGTTGACAATATCAAGCAATCCTCTAAGTGTATTCCTTGTTTGTTTCTGACTCTTTCATTTTCCCTTTCATTTTTTGTAATTTGAATTCCCTCATTAAATTTAATATTTTCATGCCTCGTATTCTTTCATATCTAGCATATTCTTTCTTCAGATAATTCTGAATATCTTTGGTTATATGAGAGTCATGATTTTCGTGAAACAAAGGTTCTTTTGCCTTCGACTTAATGGTTTTCTTTTCCTTGTGACTCTTGATTTGGGGTATGATGTGATTACTTGCAGCGGATAGATTTCATAATCCTTTTCCATGGCCCCAAAGATCAAGATCCTCCAAGTAAGTTTTTATTCTCGCAACCCATAATTAATAGTTCTAACCATCAAAAATAGGAGGATCATTCGTGAAGAACAATTTTGGAATCTATTCTTCTTCTCACATATTCCTCAAGAACAAGGCTCTACATAACAATTGTTGATATTTAACAAATAAATTAAGAAAATAATAGAGAAAGACTTTTGAGAGAAAAAAATACTGCAAAATTGTTAAAGGGAATTGTTTTAGTAATAATCCAAAACACATATATTAATACATAAAATTTATAACTAAAAATAGAAAAATATGTTACTATCTTAAAGGAAAATTCAAATATTAAATAAAATAAATAACTCCTGAATATAAGTCAAATAGGACTTTAATAACATAATTTAAAAATCCTAAAGTTAACTAACTAATTTGTTTCTGCAATATCCTGAGACATATTCCCAACAACATTGTATGTACAGGAAAGTGATAACATAGAGTAAAAAACCTATCTACAACCATTAACATGAGCCTAGAATGGAACTGGTAAGTTTTAACTTAGAGTAAACAACTTACCGACAAACACTTTCATTAGCCTAGAATTAATACACATCCCGCCGCACATTTCTAGGGCCCATCCTATATTTTTTCAGGGGTATATGATGATATTGTGACTATGGATACAACTATATGGATTCTCAGACGCGGTGAGGAGTCGCATAAATAATCAATGTTATCCTACCCTAGGCTACCTAGGTAGTTTTATGGGACTTCTGAGTTATGAAAGACTGTAACTAAATTTTGTTCTTGATACTACTCCCAAAACATTTGCTTTAACTTTATGCTTAATTTTACCCCTTTCAAAAAAGGGACTTGTTACTTGTTGAAATACTTTTCAAACGTTAGAAATACTTACATTATGGACAACGTATACTTACATTCAAAAACTTTTAACTTTTTGTATGAAATAAAATCTTTAGACTTTTTCTCGATACTAAGTTTGAAACAAAATGATTTGATTCCAAAGGCAATAAAGACGTACAGATCAAGTCATAAGGTTCAATGTCAAAATAACTGTCAAATTTGACTCAAAAGGAACTCTTGAACTTTTCCTCTTAACATTACTTTGATTTGGAAAAGCAACAAAACATAATTTAAGGCATTTGATTAGGATATGATGCACCTCTCAACGATTAAGTGTAACACCCCGTAGCCAAAACAGACCAAAAATTAGTTTTTCAGAAAAATCTACAGGTGCTACAAACGGTGCCTTCGACGAACTGTAGCTTAAACCACGGTCTGTCCGGCACAACCGTCGATGCGATCATAAACTCCCAAAAATTTCAGCCTAGAAAAATTGGTTAAGTCTTGGACGACGGATGGACTTACGGTCCGTAGGTCAAATGACGGTCCGTAGTGCGTGACCGTCGATTAAGACTCCCTTCAACTACTCTATGACAAGAGATATGGATGACCAGCATTGTTCGTAGGTGGACCTACGGTCCGTAGGTCTGACCGTAGGTGGAAAATTTGCAGCCAGTTATGGGGAAATGCAGTTGGGTCAACTTAAAATGATCATAACTCTTAGCACAAAATTAATTAGGACTCCCATGACCTACCCACAGATAGATAATTTAATTATCTTTCCATAGCCACCGACCTTGCTAAAATCAGACAGCCGAGTAAAAGTTATGCCTATTTTAGTAAAGGCCTGTCGAACAAGCCCTTACGACGGACCCAACAACGGGGCATCGGGCGCACGACAGACCATCAATACTTGCAGTCGTGAGACCCGATAACAACCATCCCAATGGTCTTTTTGACCTTTCCCACTCCGTTTAAACCCTAAGTTACGTCATTTTGACCCTAAATCATAACATTTTAGTCAGTTTAAGCCTAGAAACATAATTAAAACATATCCAAGTCAAATCATTAAATCAAAACTTAGAAAATTAGATGCAAGAGAGGATAAAAAAGCTCAAGAACCCTAGTTCAAGAATGCCACAAGCTCCAGCAGTTCTAGCCCCGAAACTTAAGTATTTTTCCCTGGATTTCATCACCACGTATGTGGGTTTTCACTAGTGGGTTACTTTCACCCATTGGGTCCCTAGTTTACAGTCAGTTCTTGATTCTTATCATGATTAAACCTAGGGTTTCTAGAACTTTGATATAACTTCATGAATTTATTAAATATATGTTCCAAATCAGACTATCATGTTATTACTCAGATTATCGCATGAATTTCAGAACCCTAGCTTTGTATTTCATTAGTTCTTGAATTACCCATGCGAGGTCATATATTTCAGACACTTCAGATATACATGCCGTCGATATAAATGCATAATTACCAGATTAATTCTTGCATTCTCAGTTTGCATGTTCAGTTTCGAGCTATCCAGTATTTTCAGAAATTAAGATATAATCAGTTAATTTACAGAATTTATTGGGAGTAGCATAATACCGTGTTGGACTAGGGTTTAGCGTACCCAATAGTCCCAGAACTACTAGCCATGTAGTTTGTAATTCCCCTCAGTGGGCAATCAATTTAGTGATCACGCCGGCATGTCTTTATACCTTTGGATGGGTATATTGGGTCCTCTCGATGGGGCGTATACATCGGAATCCATATTTAGCTCATGTGATTTTATTATCAGTTATTAGTAGCTCCCACAGTTCAGTCAGACTCTCTGCATTAACCATTTATCAGTATATTCAGTATTCAGTTTCAACATGTTATAAATTGGTCAGATTATTATACTTGTTTTTGTGCTTGTTCAGTTATGTTTTATTTCAGCTTTACTCAATCCTACATGCTCAATACCTTTCAAGTACTGACGCATACGTGCGCATCATCTTCTTGTGATGTAGGTTCAGGTTCCCAGCATCCAGATCATGCATAGATCAATTTCCTAATCTCTAGTTCAGCAGATTCAGTGGTGAGTCCTTATACTCCGAGGATAACAGTCATGAGTTTCATTTCAGTCTTTAGTCATTTAATTTCAATTTTTGCTAGATTTAGCTGGGGGCTTGTCACAGTATTTCTAGTGTAGTTAAGAGGCTATTATCTTTAGTATGCTCATGATCATGCCAGCAGGGTTAGCTTGGGATCACTTGTGGTCGTAGGTTCCATGTCCGCGTCTCGGGGTAGCTCGCGGCGTGACAAAACTTAGTATCAGAGCACTAGGTTTAAGTGTCCTAAGATGTCTAAAAAGCCGCACTGAGTAGAATTCTTTTCATGGGTGTGAAGTGCACCACATCTAATGAGAGGGAGGCTATGAAGTGTTTTCGCAAAAACATCACTTTCTTGTTACTATTATCGTGCATAAGGTATTGATACGCTCAAACTTTCTTTCAAAATAAGAAGTAAAGCAGTCGTATCATGTAAAGAACCCAACTAATGAGGTTGGGATCGTTCCTACGAGGAAAATAGTTCAGACTTAACTTTAATCTATGATTACTATTATTTAGTCAATTATTTCCTTAGAAAACAAAATACAATAAAAGGGGGGGTTTTATTTCTAAATTAATGAAAATAACTAACTAAATTAAAGTAACCAACTAACAGAATCAAATCTTGGAGTTTAATCAATTATTAAAAGTAACTACGGTTTAAGTGTTCCCCAAAAGTTCCTAACTTGATAATTCTAATTATGACAATTCTTTCCTCGTATCTTGCATGCCAAGTTATACGTTATGTATTTCAAAATCCTTGGTCCGGCATCTAGAAAATTTCACTCCGCACCGTGGTCCGGCTACGTGTGTTGCTATACTTACCCTTACGTTTACCTCATATTAAGCATTGTATTCGATATTTGACTAAGTTATTACCTCGTACCAATCGACACTAGCCTATTAGATAGTATACACTAAATCTATGTTGATAATTCTTTTCCTATTATCTACCTCCTTGGTCCGGCAAGTAGCATTAAGGCGAGTTCTAACGTTGGCGATCCATTAAAAAGATTTTTAAACGAATGAATTATCAATACATGCAAGACACTATTCTGGATTGTTATTTTAGTTAGATTTTACCTCATTATTTAACCATAGTTCCCACAACTGTAGTTATGCAGTTTAGTTACCCATAGTCATAATCACAATATTCATATAATTAATATAAGAATTCATGCACTTACTTTGATGAGAAAGAATAAAATCCAGAAATTCACTTGATTAATCAACAAAATCACCAACAGTCAATTCCAGAAAAAGTGTAACAATCAAAAAGTCTAGTATCAAGGAGTCTAAGATCAAAGAGTTTAACCAACAAAGAGTCTAACAACCAAAAGTCTAACCCCAAAAATGAGGTTTTTTGAACTATTCATAAAAAACAAAAACCTAATAAAAGAAGGACTCTAATTACTGAAAATCTGCCAAAACGCGGTTGGGTCGACAGACCTCGTGATGGACCATCGTGGTTATGACGGTTGTCATGGCCTCCGTCGTCCCATACATTACATATTCTTCTGCTTCTCTCTTCATTACCCTCGACGGCATGTATGACGGACCATTCCAAGCAGGACGGTCCGTCGAGGGTCTCCATTCCATAACACTTAAACTTCCTGGAAATTGGGTACTGGGACTACTTTCTGATCATTGCGACGAACCAGCAGGACGGAGCTTTGTGGTTATACGGTATTTCATAAACTTCCGTTATCCCACACTTAGGTAAGACTTCCCCATCTTCCTTCAGCAGCTTCACTACGACGCCACCTACGGACCGTCACAAGCTTGACGGACCATCATAAGCTCCGTCGGTGGTAACTTTTTTGCATTTTTTGCTCAAAAACCTCCGTGTTCATCTTTTTACAGATTACCTGCAAATACAGAGAAACTTACATAAAAATCAATACAAAAAGGCTTTTGGACACACACTAAACTTAAGGAAAAAGCATTAAAAATACCGTGAAATCACGGTATATCAGGTATGATCTTATTCCAATCAAACTTGACATTCTACATTTCAGATCATGCCTTCTCATAGAGCTTAGTCATGGAATGCTAATGCACGTAATGTTAACACAGTTCCTCTAGTACCAGTTAAGGAAGTTCAAATGAAAAATTTCAGAAAGCCAATTTAACTTTTGGTGAAGAGTATGACAAACCAACACAATCAGCAGGTTCTAGTTCCTACTAATAGAATTGATCGATCAATGGCAGCCAGAGTTTGTGATTTTGTTAGGATGAATCCATTTATGTTTTTAGGGTCGCATGTTGGTAAGGACCCACAGAAGTTCGTTGATGAAATCAAGAAAGTATTTTGTGTGATGTCAGTAACTGGTAGTGATAGGTGAGATTGGCATCCTACAAACTCAAGGATATGACTCACATATGGTTCACTCAGTAGAAAGACAACAAAGATGACTTTGCCTTTTGTAACTCAGTATAGCAGTCTAATTCAATGTCAGTCCAGAAACACTTTCAGAACCCTTCTCAGTCTCAACTCCAGTCGGTGACCCAGTTATAGCTAGACGGGTATACAGAAATTTCCCTATCATAGTCTCTTAGAGAGTCACCTCAGCAGATCTAGTAGAGTTAGAAATGGTAGACTTCGATGTCATTTAGGCATGGATTGGTTACACTCATGTTATGCCTCAGTCGATTGTAGAACTAGGATTCTTCGTTTTCAGTTTCCTGACGAACCAATCTTAGAATGGAAGGGTAGTAGCCTAGTGCCTATGGGTCGATTCATTTCTTATTTTAAGGCAAGAAAGATGATATCTAAGGGTTATCTCTATCATCTAGTTCGAGTTAAGGATTCTAGCCTTGAAACCCCATCTCTTGAGTCAGTTCCAGTAGTCTGTGAATTTCCAGAAGATCTTCCGGGGGTTCCTCCCAAAAGGGAAATCAACTTTGGAATTGATCTCTTTCCAGATACCCAGCCTATTTCTATTTCTCTCTACAGAATGGCTACAGCAGATCTTAAGGAATTGAAAGAGCAGTTGAAAGACCTTCTAGATAAGGATTTCATCAGACCTAGTTTTTCACCATGGGGTGCACCAGTATTGTTCGTAAAGAATAAAGATGGTTCTCTCAGAATGTGCATTTACTATAGACAGTTGAACCAGGTCACAACAAAGAATAAGTATCCCATCCCCAGGATTGATAACTTGTTAGACCAACTTCAGGGTGCTAATCATTTCTCAAGATAGGCCTCAGATCGGGTTATCATCAACTCAGATCAGAGATAGTGACATTCCGAAAACAGCCTTCAAAACTCAATATGGTCATTATGAATTTGTAGTTATGTCATTTGGACTAACCAGTACTCCTGCAGCTTTCATGGATTTGATTAACAGAGTGTTCAAACAGTACTTAGGCTTGTTCGTTATCATCTTCATTGATGATATCCTCATTTCCTCTAGGAGAGAGGAAGAACATGCAAGTCATTTGAGAGTTGTTATGCAGAATCTCAAAGATCGCAAATTATGCACTAAGTTTAGGAAATGTGAGTTTTGGTTGCAATCCGTTGCTTTCCTTTGTCACGTTGTATCTAGCGAAGGGATCCGCGGAGATTCACAAAAGATAGAAGCAGTGAAACAATGGCCCAGACCTGCCTCTGCTACAGATATCCAAAGTTTCTTAGGTCTAGTAGGTTATTACAGAAGGTTCATGGAAGGATTTTCATCCATAGACTCACCATTGACTAGGTTGACTCAGAAGATTGTCAAGTTCCAATGGTCAGATGATTGTGAGAAAAGCTTCGCAGAATTGAAAGCTAGATTGACTACAGCTACTGTCTTGACTCTACCAGACGGTTCAGATGGTTATGTGATCTATTGCGATGCATCCATAGTTGGCCTTGGTTGTGTGTTGATGCAAAGAGATAAGGTTATATCTTATGCCTCTAGAAAGCTTAAGGTGCATGAGAAGAACTATCCAACTCATGACCTCGAGCTTGCAGCAGTGGTGTTTGCACTCAAGATATGGAGACACTACTTGTATGGTGTTCATGTAGATGTGTTCACCGATCATAAGAGCCTTCAGTATGTGTTCACCTAGAAAGAGTTGAATCTTCGCCGGAGGAGATGGCTTGAGTTCCTTACGGATTATGATATGAGTGTGCATTATCATCCTGGAAAGGCGAATGTAGTGGCCGATGCTCTTAGTAGGTTATCTATGGGTAGTGTAGCCCATGTTGAGGAAAAAAGAAAGGAGCTAGTGAAGGATGTTCACAGGCTTGCTCGCTTGGGAATTCGCCTTATGAGCATATAAGACAGCGGTGTAACAGTTCATAATGGGGCAGAATCGTCTTTGGTAGAGGAGGCTTAGGAAAAGCAAGGGAGTGATCCGATCATGCTTGAACTAAAGGGTGCAGTCAACAATCAGAGAGTGGAGGTTTTATCCCAAGGGGGAGATGGTGTACTTCGCTACAAAGGTAGATTGTGTGTTCCTGATGGGAGAGTTGAGGCAGCATATTCTTGCACATAACTCCAGGTATTCTATTCATCCAGGTTCCACTAAGATGTACCGCGATCTGCGGGAAGTCTATTGGTGGAATAGCATGAAGAGGGATATAGCAGACTTTGTGAGTAAGTGCCCCAATTGACAGCAAGTCAAGGTAGAACATCAGAAACCAGGAGGTATGACTCAAGAGATCGATATTCCTACTTGGAAGTGGTATGTGATTAATATGGATTTCATCACAGGGTTACCTCTTACTCGCAGACAACATGACTCAATTTGGGTGATAGTTGATAGGATGACTAAGTCTTCTCAGTTTTGGCGGTCAAGACTACATATTTGGCAGAGGACTATGCCAAGCTTTATCTTACTTAAATTGTGAGGTTGCATGGGGTTCCTTTGTCTATCATCTCAGATAAAGTTCCTCAGTTTACCTCTCATTTCGGGAAGTCATTTCAAAAAGGTCTTGGTACTCAAGTTAACCTTAGTATAGCATTTCATCAACAGACGGATGGACAGGCAGAGCGTACAATTCAGACCTTAGAGGATATGTAGAGATCCTGTGTGATCGATTTTGAAGGTAGTTGGGATGATCACCTTTCTCTTATTGAGTTGTCCTACAATAATAGCTACCATTCCAGCATTCAGATGGCCCCATATGAGGCTTTATATGGGCATAGATGTAGATTTCATGTTGGTTAGTTTGACGTAGGTGAAGCAGCTTTGATAGGGCCAGATTCAGTCCTTTATGCTATGGAGAAAGTTCAACTCATTAGAGATAGACTTAAGATAGCCCAAAGTCGTCAGAATTCTTATGCAGATGTAAGGAGAAGGGACTAGAGTTCCAA
Source organism: Solanum pennellii (assembly GCF_001406875.1). Taxonomy (NCBI): domain Eukaryota; kingdom Viridiplantae; phylum Streptophyta; class Magnoliopsida; order Solanales; family Solanaceae; genus Solanum; species Solanum pennellii. Next base: position 31,775,849 of record NC_028637.1, on the reverse strand, counting down.
GTTGATGATTGGGTTTTTCTGAAAGTCTCACCTATGAAAGAGGTGATGAGATTTGGAAAGAAAGGGAAGCTCAGTCAAAGATATGAAGGCCCGTAAAAGATCTTGAAAAGGATTGTTAAGGTTGCATATGAGTTAGAGTTGCCAGCAAAATTAGAAGTTGTTCATCCGATCTTCCACATCTCACTCTTGAAGAAGTGCGTGGGTGACCCAGCCTCTATAGTGCCATTAGAGAGTGTGGCGGTGAAAGATAGTCTTTCTTATGAGGATGTACCAGTTGAGATTCTTGACCGTCAGTTTAGAAGGTTGAGAACCAAAGAAGTCGCTTCAGTCAAGGTTTTGTGGAGGAGTCAGTCCGTAGAGGGAACTACTTGGGAAGCAGAAGCAGAAGTTGTAACAACCTGTTTAGTCGGTTCGAGCCGTAGAATTATTTTTGATAAAAAACTGACTGGGTCGACGGACCACGCGACGGACCGTAATGGTCACGACGGCCCGTGATGGACTCCGTCGTCCCATACTTGTGCAATTTCTTCTGCTGCTCTCCTCATTACCCTCGACGACAAGTAGGACGAACCGTCATAGGCACAACGGTCCGTCGAGGGCCTTCGTTCCAAAACACTTCAACTCTGGGAATCGGGGTACTGGGATTATTTCTCTGAACTTCATGACGGACCTGCAGGACGGACCGTCATGGATACAACGGACCGTCACAGGGTCTTCGTTCCGAAACACTTCAACTCTTGCAATCTGGGTACTGGGATCGACTCTCTGAACTTCACGACGGACCTGCAGCACGGACCGTCGTAGATACGACGGACCGTCACAAGCTGCGTAACCCCGACTCGGTCAGAATTTCGCTAAGTTTTTAAAGGGGTGTTTTCGACTATTCATAATTATTATTATCAAATTAGTGGGGTAATTTTTATAATTGAGTTAGTTGGGGGTTAAAGGAGATAACTTTAAAATAAATAGTGGGTTACTTTATCATCTTTTATAATTCATTATATGATGATTAGGGTAAAGAGAATCTGAAAAAGAAAAATAAAAAGAGGAGAAGGACGGGAACGAACGAGGGGAGCGAGCGACGTAGATTGAAAAGGTTCAAAGGCATTGGGGAGGTAGCTTGCTTGATTTCGATTCTTCGGTGGAGGTAGGTTATGGTTTATGCTATTTGATAGTAAACTCTTAATAGTGATTGATATGCCTTGAATGATATTGTGAAGTTCTCTATGTACTTGCCTGTGTGATTGTGTGATTTGGTTGTGTGGTTAGTGATTGGTCTGAAATCCTGAGCCCGTAGAAGTTATATTCTCTAACTCTCTCTATCAAAGTGATGCCTTGAATAAAGAAGGCCTGATGAAAATAATATAACAATGAATTGAAAGCGGTGATAATAAAGGATAAATTAATAGCATTCTTGGATCAGAGTGTCACGTTCCGACACGGTATTCTTGGATCAGAGTGTCACGTTCCGACACAGTGTTCTTGGACCGGAGTGTCACGTTCCGACACAATGTTCTTGGATCGGAGTGTCACGTTCCGACACAGTATTCTTGGATCGGAGTGTCACGTTCCGACACGATAATATTAAAGGAGAAACATGTTGAATTAATGGAAGGTACTCAATCTCAAAGAACTCAACTCCCAAAATGGTTTGGTTTGGAGGCATGAGTCCTCATGTGTGATGTTGATATCATTGATTTATTACGAGCTTGCTTGACGTTGTTGATACTTGTTCATGTTGTTTGTTGTTTATCACCTGTTAAGTGCTATGGTTGAGTTCATACTATTATTTATTGTATATTAGTTACTATTTTGGGTTGACCGGTGATACTTACTCAGTACATGTTGCCTCGTACTGAGCCCTACTTGTTTTCTTCTTTGTTTTCCTTTTATGAATTGCAGCAAGTGTACCATCGACTTCGACTCGCCCTCAACTTTAGCCAGTCTCTAGCACATCAGATTTCAGGGTGAGCTATTATTCCTAGCTCGGGCTGGATTCTCTCCTTCACGTCTTGATGTCTTTGAAGTTCGGGCATGGACCATCTTTTTACTTATTTTAGTTTCTTAAATACTCTTAGACTTGGTAATTTGAGGATAGATGTTCTTGATGTGATGACTTCCAGATTTTGGGGATAATAAGTATTAAACTTTAGAAGTTATTTAATGGATTACGTTAATAAGTTTTGGATCTTTCGCATTATTATTACTATTCATAATTGATATACTGGTAAATGTTGGGGTTTAGATTTGTTGGTTCACTCACCTAGTAGGATAAGTGTGGGTGCCACTCGCGGCTCGTTTTTGGTCGTGAAAATCTTGGTATCAGAGCGTTAGGTTCGTTGGTCTCATCACACAAGAACGAGTCTAGTAGAGTCTTGAGGAACGGTAGGGGGACGCCCTTACTTTTCTTTGAGAGGCTATTGGACTTTAGGAAAATTCCATTCTTTCTTCCTTCGTGCTATTACTTGGATCCAATTGGTATCTAGGTGATACAAATTTGTATCTGACATCCTCACTCTATTTCGCAAATGGTTTGAACTAGAGCAACAACTGTGTCAACACCAACACCGGCAAGACAGGGTGCGTCTGAGCCAACCATTGGGACTGTAGCTCGAGGAGGAGCAGTGGCAAGAGGCCGTGGAAGAGGTCGCAGGAGGACGCCCTCTAGAGGTAGCGGACAAACACCTGGTCCAGCTAGTAATAGGGCAGTGACTCCTCCACCGACTGATGAGGTAGTGAGAGAGGGTGAAGAAGGGGAAAATGAGCAGGTTCAAGATGAGGAATTACCACCCCAGCCTACCCCAGAGATGATTAATCAGGTTCTTACGTATCTTAGCGGGTTATCTGATCAGGGCCAGACACCTCCAGTGTTTTCTGCACCAGCACCTCAGGTTCAGGGGGTACAACATGCAGCCGCTGTGGCTCCCCGCATGGATGCCTCATTGGAAGTAGGCACGTTTCCTCGATTGACTACAAGGTCTATAATGACAAGTGATCAGCATGAACTTTTCACTAAATTCTTAAAGTTGAAACCTCCAGTCTTCAAGGGTGCTGAATCTTAAGATGCCTATGATTTTCTGGTTGATTGTCATGAGCTGCTACATAAGATGGACATAGTAGAACGATTCGGTGTTGAGTTTGTGACCTATCAGTTTCAGGGGGATGCCAAAATGTGGTGGCGGTCGTATGTTGAGTGTCAACCAGCACAGGCACCACCTAAGACTTGGGCATCAATCTCTAGCTTATTTATGGAGAAGTATATACCCCGGACTTTGAGGGATAGGAGGAGAGATGAGTTCCTGAGCCTAGAGCAAGGAAGGATGTCTGTTGCTGCCTATGAGGCTAAATTTCGTGCACTATCCAGGTATGCCACTCAGCTTTGCTTCAGTCCACAAGAGCGGATTCGCCGTTTTGTGAAAGGATGGAGGTCAGATTTGCGGATCCCAGCCATACAGGTAGCTGCTGCCGCAAAATCCTTTCCGGAAGTGGTTGATTTTGTGATAGAGGTGGAGGGGGTGAAGCCAGACGACTTCACCATGGCGTCGACGTCTAAGAAGTTCCGTAAGGGAGGTGAGTTTAATGGTTCTTACTGCAGAGGGAAGAGTTCAGGAGGTTACCCAACCCGTCCTATTCAGTCTTCACTGCAGGCTTTAGCTGGGGGTTCATCGCAGCCCAGTCAGCCTTTTTCTGAGTTTGGAGGTTATCCCCAGACTTCGTCATTTTCACAGAGACCTATGCTTGACTCCAGAAATTGTTATGGATGTGGAGAGACTGGACATATTAGGAAATATTGTCCAAAACAGAGTTACAGACCCCCAATAGTTAGAGGTAGAGGTGGTCATGGTAGAGGCCGCCATTCTGGAGGACGTGGTGGCCAAGGTAATGGTGGTCACCAAATCAGTCGGGGTGGCGGGCAAGCTGGAACTACTGCAGCGCAACATGGTAGGGGCAATGGACAGACAGGTGATAGGGCCCATTGTTATGCTTTCCCCGGGAGGTCTGAAGCAGAGACATCTGATGTTGTTATCACAGGTACTCTTTTGGTCTGTGATTGCATGGCTTCTTTATTATTTGATCCTGGATCCACATTTTCATATGTATCTTCCTAATTTGCTACTGGTATTGATTTACATAGTAATTTTCTTGACATGCCCATTAGTGTCTCTACTCCTGTGGGTGAGTCTGTGATAGTTGAGAAGGTGTATAGGTCTTGTCTTGTGACTTTTGTGTGGAGGCAAGATCTTCTTTTCTTGACAAGATTAATGGAAAGCAGTTTGCTGATGAGAAGCTGAGCCGAATTCGAGATATGGTATTACGAGGGGAGGCTAAAGAGGCAATAATTGATGAGGAAGGCGTTTTGAGAATTAAGGGAAGGGTATGTGTGCCCCGTGTTGATGATTTGATTCACACTATTCTTACAGAGGCTCATAGTTCAAGGTATTCTATACATCCTGGTGCAACCAAGATGTTTCGTGACCTAAAGAAAAATTTTTGGTGGAGTAGAATGAAGCGTGACACTGTTGATTTTGTTGACCAATGCCCAAATTGTCAGCAGGTGAAGTATGAACACCAGAGGCCTGGAGGGACACTTCAGAGAATGCCCATTCCTTAATGGAAGTGGGAAAGAATTGCAAGGGATTTTGTGGTTGGTCTTCCAAAGACATTAGGTAAGTTTGATTCTATTTGGGTAATTGGTGACAGGTTAACTAAGTCTGCTCACTTCATTCCGGTCAAGATGACTTACAATGCAGAGAAGTAAGCCAAACTCTATATCTCAGAAATTGTTCGATTGCATGGAGTTCCACTTTCCATCATATCAGATAGAGGTCCGCAGTTTACTTCTATGTTTTGGAGAACATTACATGCTGAATTAGGTACTAGGCTGGATCTTAGTACTGCATTCCACCCTCAGACCGATGGTCAGTCTGAGCGAACGATTCAGGTGTTGGAGGATATGCTTCGTGCATGTGTGATAGAATTTGGTGGTCATTGGGATAAATTCTTACCCTTAGCAGAGTTTTCATACAATAATAGCTATCACTCAAGTATTGATATGGCACCATTTGAGGCACTGTATGGGAGGAGATGTAGGTCTCCCATTGGTTGGTTTGATGCATTTGAGGTGAGACTTTGGGGTACCGATTTTTTGAGAGAATCGTTAGATAAAGTAAAATTCATTCAAGAGAAGCTTCTAGCAGCTTAGAGCAGGCAGAAAGAATATGCAGATCGAAAGGTTAGGGACTTGAATTTTATGGAGGGTGAACAAGTCTTGCTGAAGGTTTCACCCATGAAAGGGGTGATGCGGTTTGGTAAGCGAGGTAAGCTTAGTCCGAGGTTTATTGGTCCATTTGAAGTTCTGAAGCGCGTGGGGGAGGTGGCATATGAATTGGCATTGCCTCCAGGACTCTCAGGAGTGCACCCGGTATTTCATGTGTCTATGCTGAAAAAATACCATGGGGATGGAAACTACATTATTCGTTGGGATTCAGTTCTTCTTGATGAGAATTTGTCTTATGAGGAGGAGCCTGTTGCCATTTTAGATAGAGAGGTCCGCAAGTTGAGATCAAAGGAGATTGCATCTATCAAGGTTCAGTGGAAGAATCGGCCAGTTGAAGAGTCCACTTGGGAGAATGAGGCTGATATGCAAGAAAGATATCCACATCTTTTTACAGATTCAGGTACTCTTTTTTTTTCGCCCTTGCTTTTCTTCCTGTGATCGATCGAGGACGAACGATGGGTAAATTGGTATCTATTGTAACAACCTGTTTAGTCGGTTCGAGCAGTAGAATTATTTTTGATAAAAAACTGACTGGGTCGACGGACCACGCGACGGACCGTCATGGTCACGACGGCCTGTCATGGACTCCGTCGTCCCATACTTGTGCAATTTCTTCTGCTGCTCTCCTCATTACCCTCGACGACAAGTAGGACGAACCTTCATAGGCACGACGGTCCATCGAGGGCCTTCGTTCCAAAACACTTCAACTCTGGGAATCGGGGTACTGGGATTATTTCTCTGAACTTCATGACGGACCTGCAGGACGGACCGTCATGGATACGACGGACCGTCACAGGGTATTCGTTCCGAAACACTTCTACTCTTGGAATCTGGGTACTGGGATCGACTCTCTGAACTTCACGACGGACCTGCAGCACGGACCGTCGTAGATACAACGGACCGTCACAAGCTGCGTAACCCCGACTCGGTCAGACTTTCGCTAAATTTTTAAAGGGGTGTTTTGGACTATTCATAATTATTATTATGAAATTAGTAGGGTAATTTTTATAATTGAGTTAGTTGGGGGTTAAAGGAGATAACTTTAAAATAAATAGTGGGTTACTTTTATCATCTTTTATAATTGATTATATGATGATTAGGGTAAAGAGAATCTGAAAAAGAAAAATAAAAATAGGAGAAGGACGGGAACGAACGAGGGGAGCGAGCGACCTAGATTGAAAAGGTTCAAAGGCATTGGGGAGGTAGCTTGCTTGATTTCGATTCTTCAATGGAGGTAGGTTATGGTTTATGCTATTGGATAGTAAACTCTTAATAGTGATTGATATGCCTTGAATGATATTGTGAAGTTCTCTACGTACTTGCCTGTGTGATTGTGTGATTTGGTTGTGTGGTTAGTGATTGGTCTGAAATCCTGAGCCCGTAGAAGTTATATTCTCTAACTGTCTCTATCAAAGTGATGCCTTGAATAAAGAAGGCCTGATGAAAATAATATAACAATGAATTGAAAGCGGTGATAATAAAGGATAAATTAATAGCATTCTTGGATCGAAGTGTCACGTTCCAACACGGTATTCTTGGATCGGAGTGTCACGTTCCGACACAGTGTTCTTGGACCGGAGTGTCACGTTCCGACACAGTGTTCTTGGATCGGAGTGTCACGTTCCGACACAGTATTCTTGGATCGGAGTGTCACGTTCCGACACGATAATATTAAAGGAGAAACATGTTGAATTAATGGAAGGTACTCAATCTCAAAGAACTCAACTCCCAAAATGGTTTGGTTTGGAGGCATGAGTCCTCATGTGTGATGTTCCTATCATTGATTTATTACGAGCTTGCTTGACGTTGTTGATACTTGTTCATGTTGTTTGTTGTTTATCACCTGTTAAGTGCTATAGTTGAGTTCATACTATTATTTATTGTATATTAGTTACTATTTTGGGTTGACCGATGATACTTACTCAGTACATGTTGCCTCGTACTGAGACCTACTTGTTTTCTTCTTTGTTTTCCTTTTATGAATTGCAGCAAGTGTACCATCGACTTCGACTCGCCCTCAACTCTAGCCTGTCTCCAGCACATCAGATTTCAGGGTGAGCTATTATTCCTAGCTCGGGCTGGATTCCCTCCTTCACGTCTTGATGTCTTTGAAGTTCGGGCATGGACCATCTTTTTACTTATTTTAGTTTCTTAAATACTCTTAGACTTGGTAATTTGAGGATAGATGTTCTTGATGTGATGACTTCAAGATTTTGGGGATAATAAGTATTAAACTTTAGAAGTTATTTAATGGATTATGTTAATAAGTTTTGGATCTTTTGCATTATTTTTACTATTCATAATTGATATACTGGTAAATGTTGGGGTTTAGATTTGTTGGTTCGCTCACCTAGTAGGATAAGTGTGGGTGCCACTCGCGGCACGTTTTGGGTCGTGACAGAAGCAGCCATGGAAGCCAAGTATCCTTACCTTTTTCCTTCCGATTCCACTCCAGCTTGAGGTAGTAGTTCCTCTTCAATTTTACAGTAATTCATGCGTAAATTCAGTTTTAGAATCATGTTCCCTGAGTTTGTACTTTCATTTTCAGCGTAATTGCATGTACTCAGAACTCAATTCAGTCAAAACTCAGTTCTCAGTGTTTAGTAGTGAGGTTTGCATCTCTCTCCCTCTATTTCAGCTAGTTTAGTCTTCTTCGAGGACGAATGTTCCCAAGGGGGAGATAATGTAACACCCCGTAACCAAAACAGACCAAAAATTAGTTTTTCAAAAAAAATCTGCAGGTGCTACAAACGGTGGCATTGACGGACCATAGCCTGAACCACGGTCCGTCCTGCACAACCGTCGATGGGATCAGAAACTCCCAAAAATTTCAGCCTAGAAAAATTGGTTATGTCTTGCACAACGGACGGACTTACGGTCCATAGGTCAAACGACGGTCCGTACTCCGTGACCGTTGATCAAGACTCCCTTCAACCACTCTCTGAAAAGAGCTATGGATGACCAGCATGGTTTGTAGGTAGACCTACGGTCCGTAGGTCTTACCGTAGGTGGAAAATTTGCAGCCAGTTAAGGGGAAATGCAGTTGGGTCAACTTAAAATGATCATAACTCTTAGCAAAAAATGAATTAGGTCTCCCATGACCTACCCACAGATAGATAATTGAATTATCTTTCCATATCCACTGACCTTGCGAAAATCAGACCTATCAGTAAAAAGTTATGTCCGTTTTAGTAAAGGCCTACCGAACTGGCCCTCACGACGGACCCAACGACGGGGCATCGGGCGCACGACGGACTGTCAGTCCTGGCCGTCGTGAGGCCCGACAGCAACCTTTCCAGGCGTCTTTTTGATTTTTCCCACTTTGTTTAAACCGTATGTTACGTCGTTTCGACCCTAAATCAGTCAGTTTAATCCTAGAAACATAATTAAAACATATCCAAGTCAAATCATTAAATCAAAACTTAGAAAATTAGAAGCAAGAGAGGCTAAAAAAGCTCAAGAACCCTAGTTCAAGAATGCCACAAGCTCCAGCAGTTCCAGTCCCGAAACTTAAGTATTTTTCCGAGGTTTTCATCACCAGGTATGTGGGATTTCACTAGTGGGTTCCTTTCACCCGTTGGGTCCCTAGTTTTCAGTCAGTTCTTGATTCTCTAGTCATGATTAAACCTAGGGTTTCTATAACTTTGATATAACTTCATGAATTTATTAGATATATGTTCCAAATCAGACTATCATGTTATTACTCAGATTATCGCATGAATTTCAGAACCCTAGCTTTGTATTTAATTAATTCTTGAATTACCCATGCGAGGTCATTTATTTCAGACACTTTAGATATACATGCCATCGATATAAATGCATAATTACCAGATTAATTCTTGCATTCTCAGTTTGCATGTTCAGTTTCGAGCTATCCAGTATTTTCAGAAATTCAGATATAATCAGTTAATTTACAGAATTCATTGGGAGTAGCATAATACCGAGTTGGACTAGGGTTTAGCGTACCCAATAGTCCCAGAAATGCTAGCCATGTAGTTTGTAATTCCCATCAGTGGGCAATCAATTTAGTGATCACGCCGGCATGCCTTTATACCTTTGGCAGGGTATATTGGGTCCTCTCGATTGGGCGTATACATCGGAATCCATATTTAGCTCATGTGATTTTATTATCGGTTATTAGTAGCTCCCACAGTTCAGTCAGACTCTCTGCATTGACCATTTATGAGTATATTCAGTATTTAGTTTAAGCATGTTATAAGGTGTTCATTGCATCCAGTTAGCTCAATCAGCACATCACGGCAGATTATTATACTTGTTTTTTGTGCTTGTTCAGTTATGTTTAATATTAGCTTTACTCTATCCTACATGTTGAGTACCTTTCAAGTACTGACGCATATGTGCTCTACGTCTTCTCGTGATGTAGGTTCAGGTTCTCAGCATCCAGATCACGCATATATCGATTTCCCGATCTCCAGTTCAGCAGATTCAGTGGTGAGTCCTTTTCTCTGAGGATAACATTCATGAGTTTCATTTCAGTCTTTAGTCATTTAGTTTCAGATTTTGCTAGATTTAGCTGGGGCTTGTCCCAGTATTTCTAGTCTAGTTTAGTGGCTATTTTCAGACATAGTTAGATTCAGCTTAGTATTGAGTTAATATTTCTTTTGTATTAAACTCATTGTTTTGAAATATCTCAGTTATAGAATATGGGTATTCCCCATCTTTTCATTTTAAGTATGATTTAGCTTCCGCAACAGTTTATTATCTTTAGTATACTCATGATCATGTCAGCAGGGTTAGATTGGGATCACTTGTGGTCCTAGGTTCCGTGTCCGCGTCTCGGGGGTAGCTCGGGGCCTGACATTTAGGAAAACTCTACGGGTAATTATCAAGAATAGAGCAAAAACATTAGTTGAAAGAACCCACACTAAAAACCTGAGACATGGGAGACTCTATTTTCTCCGTGAGGAGGAGAGAATTCAAACATTATTCGTTAATTCATAAGGAAGATAACTCTGTATCTTCTCCGCGACGCAGAGAGGGATCTTTCGTCGTCCCACCCCAAAACCCAGAATTTCCTATGATCTTTAATCCCAATTTTCTTAGGATAGACTGAGTAATTCAAATATCATTTTTGATTCAAAAGCCCAACACAATTTAATGAAATTTCACAAAAAGTCTAGAAAGAAACAACCCTCATTAGTAAGACCCTAACTTCAAGAACTTCAAACCACCATTATTAAAGGATGGACTTAGAACTCAAGAATTAATCAAGAACCTCTACATAAACTATTTCATGAATGAATATAATGGAACGACTCTATCATTGGAATGTGGAAGAATAATTCCATCACTATGGGAAACCTCACATATCTGGAAGAACGACGTACTCGATATAACCTGAAGGAAAATATTGGAATATGAACCCTAGACGTAGCGTTTTCTTAAAGTTCTTGATCATAGAAATTTAGGAGTGAATGAGAGGGTTTGATTTCTGAAAACTTATTTTTCTACACATTGGGGGTGATTTATATGACTTCATAAGGTTTTTAGGACTAAAATACCCTTAAAAGTAAATAAAATGAGCTAGAAGTTGGAATATTTTTCTAGCAGGCAGTGACGTCCGTATTGGCCCCATAATGTGGAGCTTAACTCCTTGGTTCTTTGTAGTAATTCGGTCATGGAATTTTATTCAGAGCTCTGATTGAGGAAAACATGGTGGCGCTGAAAAGAGGACCCGAAGACCTTTGATTTGATAGGCTACGCGCAACCTAGATATTTATTTTCTAAAAGATATGATAATTTGAAGTTGACCCAATGTTTAAGAGAATTGATAGGTGACTTCAGTAAATTTCTTTTAAGTTATTTTTGAATCTTGAGGTGTTTCATCTGGTGAACTTAACACCTAAGAAAATTTAAATTCACTCGGCAACATATGGTTCACCAATAAAGAACGGTTGGAGTCTTTACTTAAAATTTTCCGGGGTCATACACTAGATTTCTTTACTTAGTACTTGCACATTTATGGGTTTTTTTTGTAAGTGATAGAATATTAGTATTTATTTTTAAGTTTGAAATCCAACTGAATCTTGTTTAGTAAACAATGGATTAGTTTCATCTTGATAAAATATATTATTTTAATGTATGATTTATGTAATTTTATGTTGTCGTAAGAAATCAGTTTATACGTATGCATTTCTATTCATTTATATGTAACTTAGACCTCATATCTTCTTTTTTTTGTTGAAATATTTTTTCAATGTTTCTATTACAAGTACCTATTCTTTATTCTACTTTAAAGCAAGTAAAACTTTTTTTTCTTGATAAAAAAATTAAATGTAATTGAGACATATATTTTTTGCTTAACTAAATTTCTATTCATAGATGTAACACCTCAGACTTCGGAAAAACGCTAAAGAGGGGTTCGTACAAGTCACCCGTCAACTTTATGTTTAAGATCAACTTCAAATAATCATATCATTCAAAACATATATAACTAGGTGGTTAATTACCTAGTTAATTGAAGGTCCTTGAGTCCACTTTCCCGTTCAACCAAGTCTGCTTCATTTCATATTCGGAGTAAAAAGATAAGCGTGTTTTAGTGAAGCCTCTTTTTGTAAGGCACCTCAACAATTTTTTGAGGGGTTGTTTTGTCTTCTCCCATACCTTCTAGGACTAAGACACATTTTTTCCAAACTAATTAAGGGACTAAACAGAGTTAAAAGATTTTTCACGTTCTTTAACACTTAGAAGAATTAAAGCGAGGTTCCTAGTGGAGAAAAAACTAGGCTTCAAGAGTTCTTCAAGTTTCCATCGATTTCACCAAGAACCTTTGTTGTTTCCATGTTTGTAAGGTTATTCATATTGTTGGACTAGTTTTCATCATGCTTTATATCTATATTAAGTCATAAATCATCACATCTAAAGTATCTATTTTAGTTCTTGATATTGAATTTGGTTATTTAACAATTGAGGTTTTCATTTCCTTTATTTTTTAGAATCATGTAATATTGTTCATGCTTAGTATCACATGAACCCTATTGAATTTTTTATGTTTTTTTCGAAATGGACATATATGAAATTTTTTCATGTATTGGTTTTTGGTTTGAAATATCAGCAAAGTCAAGAAAAATTCACAAATCGAAACTAATTTGGGGTCCTAATTTAACTTGAGTTTGTTGGTAATGCTGGGGAGGGACCTGGGGTGGCTTACATGGTAGGCACCAAGTCTGACATATAGTTTTTCAGGGCCTTGTAACTGGGTCAGAAGTACCCCATGGATCGTTTATCCGATTCTTTTCTTTATTTCACCCAACGAGTGCTCCTTTAAGTTTTGGCTACATTCCTCATCTCTGTATATTAGCTCCTATTGATTCCATTTAACTTTGACAGATTCTGAATAGCCTGATAACATGTTTGAGTGCATATTCATAAATAAATTGAGATGAGAAGAAAGTTAAAATCATTATTTTAGAAAGGGTTTAAGAAACATGAACGATTCAGAATGTATCATTATTCTATTAAAAGAAAGCACTATTTTTATAAAAGTACAAGACTTTTCTGTTTTTATTTTTCGATCTTGGACGTTAAAGATAAACCCATAATCATATGTTTTAAATGTGTGTTTTGAACTGAATCCTTGAAAGGAGAATCAATTTTTTTTTCATATGTACCGTCTAACAGTTGAAAAAGAGCATAGTTGATGTACTAATTTTTTTAATAAAAGTAAAGTGACATGTAAATAAATAGTCCTTTTCATTGTAAGGGTGAAATGAACATAATTTATATTTATTATTATTTTGGGAGTTGTAACGAGCTCCAAATTTTGTAAGAGTCTATTACAACTCAAAATCCCTATAAAGTACATAGCCAGAAGGTTTATCGAGTGGTTTTAGTCTATTTCGTCCTCTTTTACTAAGTTGACCTACAAAACAACTATGTTTCAATGGTGTCAAGCTTGTCAGAAAAGCTTTAAGCATTTGAAAACTCTGTAAAACGTTGCTCTAATATTAACCCTATAAGAGAGTAGATATGGTTTTGTTTTTTATTGCGATGTGTCCCATGTTAGACTTGGTTGTGTATTGATGCAGAAGGGTTAGTTTATAGAATATGCCACCAAACAGCTTATGATTTAAAAAAGAAGCTACCCGACTCATGATCTCGAGTTTCCAATAGTGGTTATTGCTTTCTAACTGTGGTGTCACTATCTCTACGTATTCATGTGGATGTGTTTACTAACCACAAGAGACTCAATTATGTTTTAGTCAGAAGGAGATTAATTTAAAACACAGGAGGTGAACGGGGATAAATCATTATTAGTGTCATAAGTAAAGCACAAGCAAGACAAAGAGCCATCTTACTTTAACTAAAGGAAAATCTTCATAAGCATAATGTGATTGTCTTGCCACGATCTCGCATGCAACATGATTCAATTTGGATGATTATAGATAAGATAATTAAATTATCCATTGCTTACCAGTATATAGTAAAAATTGTTTAGAAGATTATGCCAGATTATACATTTGGGAGATAATCGAACTTCATGAATTCCTTGTCTCTATCATTTCCGATATGGTTGTGAATTTACCACTATATTTTGATGCACTTTATAGGAGGTTTGGGTTCGAAGTTAATCATTAGTATTGCTTTTTCATCCTTAGTGAGATATTCAAGCAGAGAACACAATTTACACCCTAGAGGATATTTTAATGGCATGTGCCATGAATTTCAAAGTTAATTAGGATGCCCACTTACCTCTTATATAGTTTATGTACAATAATAGTTATCACTCCAGTATCCAGAATGCTCCTTGTGAGGTTCTTTACGGGTGAATATGTAGATCACCTATTGGTTAGTTTGAGGTTGGTACAACTGAGTTGATAGGTCCAGACTTGGTTCATCACGCCATAAAGAAGGTGAAAATTATTCAGGAGAGGTTGAAAATAGTGCAAATCAAAGTTGTCAGAAATCTTATACACATGTTAGAACGAGAGAGTTGGAGTTTGAGGTTAGTGATTGGGTCTATTTCAGGTCACACCTATGAAGGGTGTTATGAGAATTTGTAAGAAGGGAAAACTCAATCCCTGATACATTGGTCCTTGTAGGATATCAAAAAGATTTGACAATATCTTTTATGAGTGTGAGCTACCGTCGAAGTTAGCAGCAATCCCTCTGGTATTTCACAGCTATATACCAAAGAAATATTTGTGTGATCCTTTACTTATTGTGCCTACCGATAATATTGGTATCTTAGAAAACCTACCTTATGAGGAGATTCCAGTTCAAATTCTTGATCAACAGGTTTGCAAGTTGATAACCAAAGAGGTTGTATCAGTCAAGGTCTTATGGAGAAATCCGTTTGTTGTGGAGGAAACATGAGAATGTGAGGAGGTCATGAAGACTAGATACCTTGCCTCTTTCCCTCTGAATCAATTCAGATCAAGGTATTAAATCTTTTTAAATTACTCTTTAAGTTAATATGTTGAGTATCTACTAATTGCATTAGAGGAAGAATTTTCCCAAATAGGAGATATTATAACACCTCAGTCTTCGAAAAAGAGTGGTGTAAAGAGGGGTTCGTACAAGTCACTCATTGTAACGACCTGTTTAGTCGATTCGAGCAGTATTATTAGTTTGATAAAAACTGACTGGGTCGACGGACCACGCGACGGACCGTCATGGTCACGACGGCCCGTGATGGATTCCGTCGTCTCATACTTGTAAACTTTCTTCTGCTACTTTTCTCACTTACCCTCGACTACAACTAGGACGAACCGTCATAGGCATGACGGACCGTCGAGGGGCTACGTTCCAAAACACTTAAACTCTAAAAATTTGGGTACTGAGATCGACTCTCTGAACTTCGCGACGAAATTGCAGGACGGACCGTCGTAGGTACGACGGACCGTCACAAACCCTTTACAGAATTTGACTCTCTGAACTTTGTGACGGACCTGCAGGAGGGACTGTCATAGACACAACGGACCATCACAGGTTGCGTAACCTAAATGGGTCGGATTTCTGTTAAAAGTTTTAAAGGGGTGTTTTGGACTATTCATGACAAACCTTATGGAATTAGTGGGGTAAGTTTAATAATTTATTTACTTGGAGGGTTAAAGGAGATAACCTTAGAATAAATAATGGGTTACTTTTATCATAATGAATTATAAGATAATTAGGGTAAAAGAAAAGAATCCAGAGAAGAAAAAGAAAAAGACAGAGAGGGAGAACGAACGAGCGAGAGAGAGAACGAAGAGGAAAGCAAAAGGG
>NC_028637.1:31757245-31758470 GCF_001406875.1 Solanum pennellii | reverse complement strand
GTGATGACTTCCAGATTTTGGGGATAATAGTTGATAAATTTTAGAATGTTTATTTATTGTCTTTATTAATAAGATTTTGAGTTTTCCGCATTATGTTGGGGTTTAGATTTGTTGGTTCGCTCACATAGTAGGATAAGTGTGGGTGCCACTCGCGGCTCGTTTTGGGTCTGACAAACTTGGTATAAGAGCCAGGTTCATTGGTCTCATCACACAAGAACGAGTCTAGTAGAGTCTTGAAGAACGGTAGGGGGACGCCTTTACTTTTCTTTGAGAGGCTATAGGACTTTAGGAAAAATTCCATTCTTTCTTTCTTTCGTGCTATTACTTGGATCCAATTGGTATCTAGGTGATACAAATTGGTATCTGACATCCTCACTCTATTTCGCAGATGGTTAGAACTAGAGCAACGACTGTGTCAACACCAACACTGGCAAGACAGGATGCGTCTGAGCCAGCCACTGGGGTTGTAGCTCGAAGAGGAGCAGTGGCAAGAGGCCATGGTAGAGGTCGCGGGAGGACGTCCTCTAGAGGTAGAGGACAAACACCTGGTCCAACTAGTACTAGGGCATTGACTCCTCCACCTACCGATGAGGTAGTAAGAGAGGGTGAGGAAGGGGAAAATGAGCAAGTACAAGATGAGGAATTACCACCCCAACCTACCCCAGAGATGATTAACCAGGTTCTTGCTTATCTTAGTGGGTTATCTGATCAGGGCCAGACACCTCCAGTGTTTTCTGCACCAGCACCTCAGGTTCAGGGGGTACAACATGCAGCCGCTGTGGCTCCCCGCATGGATGCCTCATTGGAAATAGGCACGTTTCCTCGATTGACTACAGGGTCCATAATGACAAGTGATCAGCATGAACTTTTCACTAAATTCTTAAAGTTAAAACCTCCAGTATTCAAGGGTGCCGAATCTGAAGATGCCTATGATTTTCTGGTTGATTGTCATGACTTGCTGCATAAGATGGACATAGTAGAACGATACGGGGTAGAGTTTGTGACCTACCAGTTTCAGGGGGATGCCAAAAGGTGGTGGCGGTCGCATGTNATAGGTGCTGGAGGTCGCATGTTGAGTGTCAACCAGCACAGGCACCACCTATGAATTGGGCATCATTCTCTAGCTTATTATGGAGAAGTATATACCCCGAACTTTGAGGGTTATGAGGAGAGATGAATTCCTGAGCCTAGAGCAAGGAAGGATGTCTGTTGCTGCGTATGAGGC
>NC_028637.1:31714904-31757223 GCF_001406875.1 Solanum pennellii | reverse complement strand
GCTAAATTTTGTGCACTATCTAGGCATGCCACTCAGCTTTGTTTCGGTCCACAAGAGCGGATTCGCCGTTTTGTGAAGGGATTGAGGTCAGATTTGCGGATTCCAGCCTTACAGGTAGCTGCTGCAGCAAAATCCTTTCAGGAAGTGGTTGATTTTGTGATAGAAGTGGAGGGGGTGAAGCCAGACGACTTCACCATGGCGTCGACATCAATGAAGTTCGTAAGGGAGGTGAGTTTAGAGGTTCTTATTCCAGAGGGCAGAGTTCAGGAGGTTATCAAAACCGCCCTATTGAGTCTTCCCTGCAGGCTGTAGCTGAGGGTCCATCGCAGACCAGCCAACATTCCTCTGAGTTTGGAGGTTACCCCCAGACTTCGTCATTCTCACAGAGACCTATGCTTGACTCCAGGAATTGTTATGGATGTGGGGAGGCTGGACATATTAGGAGGTATTGCCCAAAACAGAGTTACAGACCCCCAATGGTTAGAGGTAGAGGTGGTCATGGGAGAGGCCGCCATTCTGGAGGACGTGGTGGCCAAGGTAATGGTGGTCACCCAATCAATCGGGGTGGCGGGCAAGCTGGAACTGCTGCGGCGCAACATGATAGGGGCAATGGACAGACAGGTGATAGGGCCCATTGTTATGCTTTCCCCGAGAGGTCGGAAGCAGAGACATCTGATGCTGTTATCACTGGTAATCTTTTGGTCTGTGATTGCATGGCTTCTGTATAATTTGATCCTGGATCCACATTTTCATATGTATCTTCCTCATTTGCTACTGGTCTTGATTTACATTGCGATTTGCTTGACATGCCTATTAGTGTCTCTACTCCTGTGGGTGAGTCTGTGATAGTTGAGAAGGTGTATAGGTCTTGCCTTGTGACTTTTGTAGGGAGCAATACCTATGTAGATTTGATTATCCTAGAAATGGTTGATTTCGATGTAATTCTGGGTATGACTTGGCTTTCCCCAAATTTTGCAATCTTAGATTGTAATGCTAAAACTGTGACATTGGCCAAGCCTGGGACAGATCCGCTAGTGTGGGAGGGTGACTACATTTCCACCCCAGTCCGTATTATCTCTTTTCTTCGCGCTAAGAGGATGGTTAGTAAAGGTTGTTTAGCCTTCTTGGCACATCTCAGGGATGATACGTCCAAAGTACCTTCGATTGAGTCTGTTTCGATAGTCTGTGAGTTTCTGGATGTGTTTCCTGCAGACCTTCCTGGTATGCCACCGGATAGGGATATTGATTTTTGTATTGATCTGGAGCCGGGTACTCGCCCCATTTCCATCCCCCCTTATAGAATGGCTCCAGCTGAGTTAAGGGAGTTAAAGGCCCAACTTCAGGAGTTGTTAGGGAAAGGTTTTATTAGACCAAGTGCATCCCCTTGGGGTGCTCCTGTTTTATTTGTGAAAAAGAAGGATGGAAGCCTTCGGATGTGCATAGACTACAGGCAGCTGAATAAGGTAACTATTAAGAACAAGTATCCTATTCCTCGAATTGATGATTTGTTCGATCAGTTACAAGGTGCTTGTGTCTTCTCTAAAATTGATCTGAGATCCGGTTATCATCAATTGAAAATACGGGCAGCAGATGTGCCAAAGACTGCTTTTCGAACCAGGTATGGGCATTACGAATTCTTAGTAATGTCTTTTGGGCTTACGAATGCCCCTGCTGCTTTCATGAGTCTGATGAACGGGATTTTTAAGCCATATCTGGATCTCTTTGTCATTGTATTCATTGATGATATACTGATATACTCAAAGAGCAGGAAAGAACATGAGGAGCATTTGAGAATTGTATTGGAGTTGTTGAGGGAGAAAAGGCTTTATGCCAAATTCTCCAAGTGTGAGTTTTGGCTAGATTCAGTGTCCTTCTTGGGGCACGTGGTTTCTAAGGATGGAGTGATGGTGGATCCTTCTAAGATTGAAGCAGTGAAGAGTTGGGTAAGACCTACTAATGTTACAGAGGTAAGAAGCTTTGTTGGTTTAGCTAGCTACTACCGTCGATTTGTCAAGGGATTTTCTTCTATTGCTTCGCAGCTAACAAATTTGACTAAGCAGAATGTTCCCTTTGTATGGTCGGAAGAATGTGAAGAAAGTTTTCAGAAACTCAAGACTTTGTTGACTACTGCCCCAATTCTTACCTTGCCAGTGGAAGGTAAGAATTTCATTGTCTATTGTGATGCATCTTATTCTGGTTTGGGTGCAGTGCTAATGCAGGAAAGAAGTGTAATTTCTTATGCTTCGAGACAATTAAAAGTGCATGAACGTAACTATCCGACCCATGATTTGGAGTTGGCTGCAGTAGTATTTGCATTAAAGCAATGCAGACATTACCTATATGGGGTCAAGTGTGAAGTCTATACAGATCATCGTGGTTTACAGTATGTCTTTACTTAGAAAGATTTGAATTTGAAGCAGAGGAGGTGGATGGAACTAATGAAGGACTATGATATTACTATATTGTATAACCTAGGAAAAGCTAATGTTGTGGCAGATGCGTTAAGTAGAAAAGCAGGGATCATGGGTAGCTTAGCCCACTTACAGGTTTCTAGACGTCCATTGGCTAGAGAGGTTCAGACTCTGGCTAATGACCTCATGAGGCTGGAAATACTAGAGAAATGAGGACTTTTGTGCTGTGTGGAGGCAAGATCCTCTTTTCTTTACAAGATTAAGGAGAAGCAGTTTACTGATAAGAAGCTGAGCCGAATTCGAGATATGGTATTGCGAGGAGAGGCTAAAGAGGCAATAATTGATGAAGAAGGTGTTTTGAGGATTAAGGGAAGGGTATGTGTGCCCCGTGTTGATGATTTGGTTCACACTATTCTTACAGAGGCTCATAGTTCAAGGTACTCTATACATCCTGGTGCAACCAAAATGTATCGCGACCTAAAGCAACATTTCTGGTGGAGTAGAATGAAGCGCGACATTGTTGATTTTGTTGCCAAATGCCCGAATTGTCAGCAAGTAAAGTATGAACACCAGAGGCCTGGAGGAACACTTCAAAGAATGCCCATTCCTGAATGGAAGTGGGAAAGAACTGCAATGGACTTCGTGGTTGGTCTTCCCGAGACATTGGGTAAGTTTGATTCTATTTGGGTAATTGTTGACAGATTAACTAAGTCTATTCACTTCATTCCGGTCAAGATGACTTACAATGCAGAGAAGTTAGTCAAACTCTATATCTCGGAGATTGTTCGATTGCATGGAGTTCCACTCTCCATCATATCAGATAGAGGTACGCAGTTTACTTCTAAGTTTTGGAGAACATTACATGCTGAATTAGGTACTAGGCTGGACCTTAGTACTGCATTTCACCCCCAGACCGATGGTCAGTCTGAGCGAACAATTCAGGTGTTGGAGGATATGCTTCGTGCATGTGTGATAGAATTTGGTGGTCATTGGAATAAATTCTTACCCTTAGCAGAGTTTTCAAACAACAATAGCTACCACTCAAGTATTAATATGGCTCCATTTGAGGCACTGTATGGGAGGAGATGTAGGTCTCCCATTGGTTGGTTTGATGCATTTGAGGTAAGACCTTGGGGTACCGATCTTTTGAGGGAGTCGTTAGATAAGGTAAAATTCATCCAGGATAATCTTCTAGCAGCTCAGAGCAGGCAGAAGGAATATGCAGATCGAAAGGTTAGGGACTTGAACTTTATGGAGGGTGAACAAGTCTTGTTGAAGGTTTCACCCATGAAAGGGGTGATGCGGTTTGGTAAGCGAGGGAAACTTAGTCCAAGGTATATTGGGTCATTTGAAGTCTTGAAGCGTGTGGGGGAGGTGGCTTATGAATTGGCGTTGCCTCCAGGACTCTCAGGAGTGCAGCTGGTATTTCATGTGTCTATGCTGAAAAAGTACCATGGAGATGGAAACTACATTATTCGCTGGGATTTAGTTCTTCTTGATGAGAATTTGTCTTATGAGGAGGAGCCGGTTGCTATTCCATCTAGAGAAGTTCGCAAGTTGAGATCAAAAGCGATTGCATCTATCAAGGTTCAGTGGAAGAATCGGCCAGTCGAAGAGTCTACTTGGGAGAATGAGGCGGATATGCAAGAAAGATATCCCCACCTTTTTACAGATTCAGGTACTCTTTCTCGCCCTTGCTTTTCTTCCTGTGATCATTCGGGGACGAACGATGGGTAAATTGGTATCTATTGTAACGACCTGTTTAGTCGATTCGAGCAGTAATATTAGTTTGATAAAAACTGACTGGGTCGACGGACCACGCGACGGACCATCATGGTCACGACGGCCCGTGATGGATTCCGTCGTCCCATTCTTGTAAATTTTCTTCTGCTAATTTTTTCACTTACCCTCGACGACAACTAGGACGAACCGTCATAGGCATGACGGACCGTCGAGGGGCTACGTTCCAAAACACTTAAACTCTGAAAATTTGGGTACTGAGATCGACTCTCTGAACTTCGCGACGGAATTGCAGGACGGACCGTCGTAGGTACGACGGACCGTCACAAACCCTTTATAGAATTTGACTCTCTGAACTTTGTGATGGACCTACAGGACGGACTGTCATAGACACGACGGACCGTCACAGGTTGCGTAACCTAACTGGGTCGGATTTCTGTTAAAAGTTTTAAAGGGGTGTTTTGGACTATTCATGACAAACCTTATGGAATTAGTGGGGTAAGTTTAATAATTTATTTACTTGGAGTGTTAAAGGAGATAACCTTAGAATAAATAATTGGTTACTTTTATCATAATTAATTATATGATAATTAGGGTAAAAGAAAAGAATCTAGAGAAGAAAAAGAAAAAGACAGAGAGGGAGAACGAACGAGCGAGAGAGAGAACGAAGAGGAAAGCAAAAGGGCACTGGGGAGATAGCTTGCTTGATCACGATTCTTCGGTGGAGGTAGGTTATGGTTTATGCTATGTGATAGTAAACTCTTAATAGCGATTGATATGTATTGGGTGGTATTGTGAAGTCTTCCATATACTTGATTGTGTGTTTGTATGTTGTGATCGTATAACTGTGGTATTTAGAATGATAAGACTGTTGAATTTTCAATCCTAAACCTCTTTGATAAGATGATGCTTGACATAAAGAAAGCTTGATGAACTGAAATAATGAGATAGGAGGATCGGAGTGTCACGTTCCGACACGTAGGAATAATGGATCGGAGTGTCACGTTCCGACACGATAATAAACCTTGAATTAACTTAATATACTCGATTTCAAAGAATCTAATTCCCGAATGAGTATGGCGTGGAGGCTTGAGTCCTCATAGATGTGCTTGAGGTTGTTGTCAATGGTTTTTGTACTTGTTGATTGTCACCTGTTGAGTATTGTGGTCGGTTTGCATTATTATTCCATATATATTGCTTTCTATTTTGAGTTGGCCGATGATACCTACTCAGTACTTGTACTGACCCCTACTTTTATGTTCTTCTTGTTGTTTTGTGGAGTGCAGCAAGTGCACCAGTGACTTCGTGTCGTCCGCAACTCTAGCCAGTCTTCAGTACGTCAGATTTCAGGGTGAGCTATTGTTCCTAGCTCGGACTGGATTCTTTCATTCACGTCTTGATGTCCTTGAAGCTCGGACATGGACTATCGTTTTATTCTTTATTTTAGTTCTTATTTACTCTTAGACTTAGAAATTTGAGGATAGATGTTCTTGATGTGATGACTTCCAGATTTTGGGGATGATAAGGATTATATTTTAGAAGTTCATTTAATTGGTTATATTAATGAGTTTTGGTCTTCCGCATTATATTTTGTTATTTAAAATTTATATACTGGTAAACGTTGGGGTTTAGATTTGTTGGTTCGCTCACATAGGAGGATAAGTGTGGGTGCCACTCGCGGCTCGTTTTGGGTCGTGACACTCATCAATTTATGTTTTGTGTCAACTTCTAATAATGATATCTCTCAGCAAATAAAAAATTATACAGCCCATGAACTATCAAATTAAAGGTATTTGTGTCCTCTTTTCATCACCAAGTTTGCTTTATTACGAATTTGGAGTAAAAAGATATATCTATTTTAGTGAAGCTTCTTTTGTAAGGCACCTTAACCATTTTTAGAGGTCTACTTTGTTCTTTTTCCATTCCATTAAGCTTAAGCCACGTTTTCTCAAACTAATTAAGGGTCTTATTGGTCTTAAATGTTTTTTCACGTTCTTTAACACTAAAAGATTTAGAGCAAGGTTCCAAGAGGAGAAAAGTCTAGGGTTCAAGCATTCGTCAAGTTCGCATCGATTTCGTCAAGAACCTTTATTCTTTCAAGGTATGTAAGACTATTCATAGTTATCGAACAGGTTGTCCTCACGTCGTACATCTCAATTAAGTCAAAAAGTGTCACATCTAAAGGATCCATTCATAGTTCTTGATATTGAATTTTGTTCTTTAACAATTGAGTTTTGATTTCCTTTGTTTATGAAACATTATATTATTGTTCATTCATACACATGAACAATCTTTATTTAGTAAAGTTATGTTTCCAAAAGGAATAGTATGAACATTTCTTATGTATTTATTTTGGGTATGCTAATTAGATTTTAGGGTAAATTTCCCAAATCCAAGCTAATTTGGAGTCCTGATGTAACCTAATTTTGTACGAGAGGCTACGGAAGGGCAAGGCGCGTCGCGCTAGTAAATCACCAAGGCTTGCCTTCAGCAATTCATAGCCTGGCGCCATGCGCTAGCTGTGAGCCGAGGCTTGACTTCTCAAGTTCAAGGCCTCACGTTTTATGCAATAGTGTGCCAAGGGTTGTTGGGTCGATTCTTTCCTTTGTTTTATCCGGTGTGTGCTTCTTTCTATTCTGGCCACATTCCCCTTCTTTTTATTAGATCTTGTAGACTCTATTTACCTTTTAATGTTCCTACATAACCTAATAACTTGTCTGAGTATACATTAAGAAATAAAGTGACTTAAGAGGAATGTTAAAAACACTATTTTTAAAAATGGTTGAACGAAATTTAAAGGTTTCCAAATGTATCAATATTATATTGAAAGAGAGAACTAGTTTAAGAAAATTTCAAGAATTTTTGGTTTTAATATATCGATCTTGGACGAGAAAGATAAGTTCATGAGCATATGTTTTAATTGCAAGTTTTAAACATAATCCTTGAATGAATAATCGTTTGTTTTAATATGTGTTGTCTGACGGTTGAGGAAGAACATAATTGTCCTGAAAAATGTTTCAGAAAAGTAAGTGACATGTAAAGAAATATTTCCTTTCTTTCTAAGGGTGAATTGAGCATAATTGACATTTGTTATTATTTTTGGAGTAGTATCGACCATCGAATTGAATTAAGAGTCTATTATAACTTAAAAGTCTCAATAAATACATAGCCAGCATACTATAGGATAACACAGATTCTTCATGTGAATCCTCACTACGTGTGAGAAGGCCTATTGGATGGATCCATAGTTACAGTATTATCATATACACCATCAAAGAATAGGATGCCCTGGCAATATGGGCAAAATGTTGTATCATTGTTAGACTCGTAGTAATGGTTTTCAGATAGTGAAACTCCCCTCTAGTAAAGTATATTATTTTCATATTGCTTTTCTTGGATATAATACTATAAAACTTTAAGGGTTTTCACTTCAGATTCGCGTATTGATTTAGTGTAGATTTAATTTTAGTCCCTCTATTCAGTTATTGTTTTATTCAACAATTTACATACTCGTCAATTCAAATGTACTAATCTTATTCAAAATGCATCTTATTATGAAGCATATATAGATATTCAGGATCATTAACATGCATTTCATTGAAATCACTTTGTTCTTCAGCTAGCTTTGGTGAGCCTCCTTACTTTCCGGAGGATTTCACATTTATACTTATGTTATTGTAAACTTTTTTTGGTTTTTCCCTACATATATCCTGGTATTAGAAGCTTCAAAGACAGTTATAGTTGAAGAATTTCCGAGTACTTTCTTTACTTTAAAGATTGTTTTCCAATGTATTATTACTAGGTTAATTACCCGTGCTTCGCATGGGATTGGACATTTTATTGAACTTACATATGATTATTCGGTAATATGAACTACAGTAAAGATTAAGTTTCATGGAAAATGAGGAATGAAAAAGGTTCATTAGAAGTTTAATTAATGCATTTCAATTCGATTCCTCTATAGCAAAAAAAAAACTGCAATAGTGACAGAAATAAAAGTTTTGTTTACTAATAGACCAAATGTAATAAATTCAACCATTTCAACAACGTTATGAGTTGTGGAATTAGAGGTGCAAGAGTAGTAACGTGACATTGAAATCGAAATCAATTTTCTTTGTTTATACGAAGACACCTGTAGAAAGGGACAAAAGAGAAGATCAATTTTCAATCATCTTCTGTGTAACTTTTAACAAAGTTAAAAGAAAAATGTCACCAAAATAGCAAAAAGAGTTGTCATACTTACATGAATCACTACGACTTATAGTAAAGATTAAGCTCCATGAAATAGGAGGATGAAAACTTTTAGAAATGAAACAAACTTCATAGGAAGCTTAATCAATGTAATTGAATTCAACTATCCAATGGAAAAAATAATAGTGGCAGAAAATCCCTCTATTTATAGATAACAGAGGGTAGTGTGAGTAAATATTTATTGTGCCTTATCGGAAAGGTCACAACTCTTTGAAAAAGTTGCAACCATTTGGAAAGGTCACAACCTCTCATAAGAGTCACAATTTTCTTAAAAGTCACAACTCTTCATAAAAGTCACAACTTTTCAGAAAAGTTACAACTTTTGATATAAAAGTTGCAACTCTTCATAAAAGTTGCAACTATTCGTGAAAATTGCATCGTTTCATAAAAGTCACAACTCTTCATAGTAGTCGTAACTATTCATAAAAGTCACAACTTTTTATAAAAGACAAAACTTTTCATAAAAGTCACATATCTTCATTAAAATCGCAACTCTTCATAAAAGTCACATTTTTTCTTGAAAAGGAAAGGCTAGTTTTGGAAATAAATAAATTTAAAAGAGAATTCTGATTTGTGGTGGTGCCACGTAGGCGGACATAATGTTTTCTTTTATATATATATATGATTATTTGAATTAAGTATTTTCAGACATTACAATTGAGAATATATTGAGATAAATGTATGTTCTAAACCTATTATCACTTGATTGTTTCGTTAAGTAGTCAGTCCGATCAAGGGTTCACTTGGGGGTCAAAAATGGTTCTTGAGTTTTGTCCAAGTATAGGGTGTAGGCTCGGGGCGTGACAATAGATTTCATAGAGATATTAGTTTATCAAGAAAAAGTATCGTAATTGCACCTATATTATCGCTCAAAGTTTGAATATATTCTTCATCCATCAATTTTTTTTAGAAATACCCCTTCGATTTCATTTTTGGCTTAGGCATATAACATGCTAAAAATTAAACATTGAATTAAAGTTAAAAAAATTTCACATGCCATTTAATTATTGGTCCTATTTTTTTCTCCTACCCAAATTATATAAATTCACTCTCCTGATTATTTGACTTAGCCGACCAATGCTTTTACCGAAAGTTTTTGAAAAAAATTTATATTCTTAAATGTATTTTTACTTCGAAAACCCAACCTCGAGAGGTCAAATTATTAAAAAACACATTATAAGAAATAAGTAAAACCCGACCTGCAGGATTATTTAAAACTATTTTTAAATGAAGTTAATTTTCTTAGTAGTGCTTTTGTATTTGTCAGGCAAGTTAGTGTTTTGGTCAGGTAAGAAAGAAAATTGGGGGGGGGGGGATTTATTTGATTGGGGGTTAGAATTTAAAATTTGAGTTGTACTATAATGACAACCGAACCAACAACAGACTAGGTTTATAAGTGAAACATAACAATGGATGAGGATACAAATCAAATTTGAAACACAACAAGAACAAGGCTAATAGTATGACTTATGATTAAAGAACCTAAACTCCAATTTTTTTTATCGAACCTCAATTTTATGATGGAAACCTAAATAGGTGCAGTTTTTCTTCACTTGATCCTCTAGCACAATTGCTATCTGATTGTGAATAACCATTCAAAATCAATAGTAATCCTTGCTATCAAGTCTATTAAATAGTTGATAAATGAAGCAAATACAGTAATGATCTTTTCTCGAGTCCTCATTAAAATTTCTATCGTTCATGCAGATTTTATACATCAAGGTATTATCTCACTTTTCTCATTTGTCATCACCAGAATTCCTCCTTTCATAGGAACATATTGCATGTCAAACCTAATTGTTGTAAAAAAATTGGGTAAAAGATATTTGTATCAAGCCACAATTTCCCTCTTTCCTTAACACATATTTCATGAATTGATTTAGCTTTCTTTGATGTTGAATAATATCCTTCTTAAATATAGATCTTGTGCATAAAAAATTTGATCTTGGTCCATAGATATCAAATGTTTTCCAACCTAGACTTCGTTTGCGGTGTTTCAAAACTGTTAGGGCTTCTTAACTTAAACATTATATAAAAAATAGTAGCCAAAATATTATTAAAGTATCATCCTCCTCAACAATCCATAATAGAGCTGAAGGATGTTTTTTCAACTCTATGTTTAGAGCTTTCTCAATAGACAACATGGAAAAGGGCCTAGAGGTCTCTTATCAAAATTCCCACTTGTTATGAACACACTCGCAAACATATAAAACAAACCATGTCATGAATTTATATGTCTTCAATGAAATTTTTTTCCATGAGATCTCATTATATGAAATCTTTAGACTAAAGGGGTAGCATTACAAAATTCAGATGTAATATTGTGATAGCCAACAACTCCTTATAGACTGCATATAGTTTTATTGCTTTATAAACATTAAAGACCTTTACATTGTCATGCAATATCATAGTCACATTCCTAAGTCATTCATCAATCAAAGATTTTCGATGTCCAATACTGAACTTACCAAAGAAAATAGTGCTTTTAGATCCAGTCAAAAGTCTAGAATACCAAAATTCATTATAAAGGTAAGAGAACCAACTTGCACTAAACAATTTTCAGTAATACCATCTAATGTTTGAAGCATATATGTAGAGGATTACTAAAAATAGGTGTTGTCACAATACGATTCCTTGAGTAATGATGACCCCTACTATAACCCACAAGTCTGTGATCCAAACTATGCAATGATCCAAAAATGGATGTGATGGCATGTGATTAAAATCAACTATGTCTCAAAATAATGCACGAGCCTCTACGGTATCATACCCTAAGCCTATACCCTGAATGTGGGCGGCACTCGAGAACCATTGTTGGGTACAAGCGAACTCTTGGCTTTGCTCAATACTTAGTGGAAGACTTATATAAATATCTCAAAACAAGCTCAACATATAAGATGTGATAAATAAAATAGTTTACTATGTACTCAAATGAGCACAAGTGTTCAACTCACGGTCTTTAAATAATCAACAAGGGAATGAGAAAAGACACTTCAACTACAACTGTTTATCTACGGAGCATCTAAATAATGAAGATGGAATTCTGGAGAAGTCCTATGACATCCTAAATTAACTTAAAAGTAAATGGAATCCTTCGGAAGCAAGGAGGACTGCAAAAGATAATTCGAACAACAAGTAATATCAACGAAGTGCATGTTGATGATCCTGGTTACATGTATCTACATCATGAAAGATGCATGCCAAATGGGAGCAACACATAGAATATATGAGCATGTATGGGGAACTCTAAACCACATACAAAAGCTTGAACTTTTAAAAAGGAAGAAAAAGATACTCACCTCATCTAGACTCAACTCAACTCCACTCAACCCAAGGATACTCAAACTCAAAAGTACTCAACTAAGTTAAAAATAAAAGTGACAATAAAGATGCATTATAGAGAATGTTTTTAAAATTAGATAATAACTTAATGTAATTAAAAATAATATATAACTCTTTTACTCTTATTTGTGATATTTTATAACTGACAACCATCATTATGAGTTGTGTGATGATACAACGTCTCGTCTACGCTGTCAGAACTGTCATATACCTAGCCGGAGTTTATTACATCCTAAACTATGTTGATCTACTAAGATATTCTTAGAAATCAATCAGTAATAGTCTAAATAGTGTGACCCTTTATACCCATGTTGGCATACATGGTTTATGAGTATCACGACCCAGGGGCATCCCCTGGACGTAACATGGACTTTGGGATCCCAAGTAGCCTATACAAGCCACTTAGCATTCATAACATAAGAAAAATAACAATTTAAGTAAAACAACATTTCAAGTCGAATAGTATTCTAAAAGAAAAGAAGAAGTCTAAAACACTTAGTCTAAATAGCCATGTAATACTATAGAATGAAATCGGGCCTAGCCCATACATCATAGCCAAAACCAAAATACAATAAGGAAACTAGGAACAATGAAAATCCTTCCTCGAAGTATGAGGACTCATTAAAGCTCGAGAACTTTGAAATCAACCACTATTCAAGAAACTGAAAAAACCTTACAGTCGGACCCCACATTCAGGGAAATATAGGCAAGAGTATGCGTTAATACAAAACAATGTACCAAGAATGATAGCTATCCATAAAACATTTAAATCATGCTAAAAGGGGAAATATTATTACATGTATTTGACCAAGCTAAAGCTTGATATAAAAGGGTTAAAAAAACATAAGTCATAAAACATGGTCAATGAAATGTAATCATCATTTAAAGACTTTAAAAACATATGTGATACTTTTGGAGTAACCTTATATCATTATCAATGAGGGAAGTAACGTTAGCCGGCATAGAGACCATGTGAGCTATAACATATTCCCACGGTGTTTCCCACACAAAAAAGGGTTTGCCTACCTGCCAAGATAAGGACCATAGACTTCTAGCTTATGTAGATGAACTTGCTAATGTCTATCTATACAATCATCCTATGGGGGCACATAGATAAGGGATAAGGATATTAGTTTTAGAAACATGGTCCCTACTAACAGGAGACCTTCTATCAAAATATCCTCTCAGTACAAATCATAAATCCTGTAGATGTCATTTCTTACTTGTTTTTATTATCCATGGAAGGGCACGTCATCCGCTAGTCAAAGCTAAAACGTCATCCATGCAAATTTATCATAAAATAACCAATTATATCTTGGTTCCATTAGGATATCTCTTAATCTTTTATTAATTTAAGTGATAAACTTTCAACCTTAAAACTGTTTATTATGTGAATAAACCTTTCACATTATGCTCTAATGTATTTCATGAGAAATCCTTTCAGCAATAGAATAATAACACCATGATTGATACTTTACTCTCAAAGCATGCTTAAAACGTTTTTTTATAGATTTCACAAGAACGTGCATAATTCCATTATTTACCTTTCAAGGTTCAAAATCCACTTTTGATCATCAACCTTTAGAAAACATGGACTATATATGGCTTTCATTATAAATTCATGTAATTTGATCAATACATTATTGATTTCATAAAACTTTTTCCTTACAATAAAAAAGTCATACAATATGATCATATCTTGATAACATGGGATTACATGGGTTAATGGGGAAATCACATAAAATTATACTATTAAATCATTTCATGTATAAGATATCAAAAATAAATCGTTTAAATCAATAATCAAGATTACCATGACAATTAAAGAAACTCGTACTCACTTGGGGATTTCTAGCTTTGACAATAGAGGAATTTGGAAACTCCATGAATGAAAACTAGCATACCTCAAAGAGAATTACTTATCTTCAATGAAGGAATTAAGACTTGAAACCCTAGGTTGAATCCTTCTTCTTCAAGATTTTTAAGGAGAGAAATATTTGGGAGTTTTTCTTTTTGGTGAATTTGAAGCTAATAAAATATACGAACTAATTTTTGGGTTGGAATCACTTATATATGGGTCTCAGTGAAGGGTAAAATGAAGTAGAATAGAGACAGAATAATTAGGAAAAGACCAACCTACCCCTAATCTTAACTATCAGTCAACCATCCACAACCACAATTGAATGACCGTGGTCAGAACCTAGTTTTTTGGCTGGGAAACCACGGGATCCCAACTATGAACCATGGTCTGACTGATGATATATTTGTATTTTGTTCGTCCTATCCATCATAACTTGCATTGGAAGTGTCTTCAATGGACCACACCTACAGTTCGTATCCCTATCTACGAACCGTGGGTGATCCTTGTAGGTTGGCACCTACAACTTCTTAAAAGTGCTATCTTACTCTCTTTTTGATCTGGGTTGTTACAATATATCCCCCTTGGCATCATTCGATCTCGAATGAGATTCAAGCTAGTACGAAAAGAGTAGGTGAGAAACTAACAACCCAACCAATAATGGAACTTCATCTAAATTCATATAACAAGGGAGGAACTATCATGTCAAAGCTAGGACATAACCAAAACATCATAAGAGGTTTTGAACTAAAGCTAACAGCCCATCTTGCATGAAATACTCATACCCTATGAGTAAACATCAAATCCTGGTTAATATCCGAGGACGAAACATCAACTCCAAGCTAACAATATACTCAAATGTGTATATCCGAGGAGGAAACATCAACTCTAATATTAAGACATGCTCACATCATCATATCAAAAAGTCTATAAGTAATTCATAGTACATAAATATGTAAGAGTTAATTAAATAAACTTATTTTCAAAATACTTGAGCTTTTCACAAATCATGCATAGTAAAAAAATTATGGAAACATATAAGACACGCGACTCCACAACAAAGAACAAACCATGAGGAACTCATTACCAATATAGGGTAGGAGTCGATAGAAAAATATGAGGATAGAGGGACATCATATCGGCTTTGATCTCCTAAGTAGAACCCTCACATAATTGATTACTTCGCAACACTTTCATGGAAGCTAATTATTTATAACTCAACTTCTTGAGTTGCCTCTAAAACTTCTACCAGAACTTCTTCATAAGAAAGATTATCCTAATTCTTGACCCTTCTAATGAAACTATGGATGTTTGATCACAAACACTTTTCTTCAACAAAGAGATATAGAATATTTGACTCATCGATGCCAACTCATGTGGAAAATCTAGCTCATTAGCAACCCTACCAATACGTCTCAAAATCTGATATGGGCCTACATAATGGGGACTAAGTCTCCCTTTATTACCAAACCTCATTACACCCTTCATGGATGATATTTTCAAGTAAAACCAATCACGAACATAAAACGCAAGATCCTTTCTTCTTACATCGACATATGATTTTTTTCGACTTTGAGCAATTTATAAACCTTCCACTAATAAGTCAAACTTTCTTGATGGCCTCATGAACCAACTCGGGACCTATTAGGGCTACTTAACCCACCTTAAACTATCCTATAGAATATCGACACCTCCCACCATATAGTGCCTCAAATGGATCCATATAAATACTCTAGTGATAGTTGTTATAAAAAAAACTCAATCAAACACATATTGTAAACTCTTGTGGTCGGTAAACACATCTATATAAACACCATATAAATAATGCCTCCAAATTTTTAAGGAAAACAACCGCCGCTAGTTCAAGCTCATGGGTGAAATAATTCTTCTCATGAATCATAAGTTACCTTGAGGCATATGCAATAACTTTCCCATTTTTCATAAGCACACATCCTAACCCAATTCGGCGGGTGGGGTGGTGGTGGTGGTAGGAGGGATCACAATAAACCATAAAATCATTTGTCCCTTTTGGTGAAACACAAGAGCTGAATTAAGTCGCTCTTTCAAATCTTGGTAACTCTTTTCACATGCTTTGGACCATACAAACTTAGATTTATTTTGAGTCAAAGTTGTTAAAGGAGAAGTAATTGAAGAGAATCTATAAACGAACATTCTATTGTAACCGTCTAAGCCCAAGAAACATCTAATATCCAAAGGGGATAGAGGTCTCGAACAAATCTTGACCGAATCAGTATTCTTAGGATCTACCTCAATGCCCTTACTTGAAACAATGTGACAAAGAAAAGCTACAAAGCTTAACCAAAACTAACACTTCCTAAACTCGCAAAAAGGTGTTGGTCCCTAAGAATTTTCAACACTATCCTCAAATGATAAAAATTCTCATTCTTAGTTCTCTAATACATCAATATATCATCAATTAACATAATCACAAACTTGTCAATATATTGTCTGAATACCCTATTCATTAAATCCACAAACACCATCGTAGAATTAGTCAACCCAAACAACATTATAAAAAAGCTCATAATGACCATACCGAGTTCAAAAAGTTGTATTTAGAATATCATCCTTTTTCACCCTGAATGTGTGACAATCAAATCAAAGATTAATCTTGAAAAAGTAACTCACTCTTTAAAGTTGGTCAAACAAGTCATAAATCCTTGGAAGGGGATATTATTCTTACTGCTCACCTTCTTTAACTCACGATAGTCAATACACATAAGAAGAGAGCTAGGTTTCTTTCTAACACACAAAACTACAGCACCCAATGGAGATGTACTCAGTCGGATGAAACCCTTTTCCAACAAGTCTTTTCTTGCCCTTTCAACTCCATTAGTATTGCGAAAGCCATACGATACTGAGGAACGGGAATAGGTCGTGTATCTGGGAGAAAGTCAAAACAAAAGTCTGTTTCTCTTTTGTGAAAAATACCGGGTAAATTATCTAGAAACACTTCGAGAAACTCATTAACAATAGGGACCGACTGAAGAGTTTGGGTTTTAGAATCCACATCCTCACCTTAACTAGATTGTCAAATGAACCCTTAGAAATCATATTTCTAGTTTTATAACACGAGACAAGCTAACCCTTAGGCATAGAATATCCTTATTTCTCTCTAATACAGGCTCATTTGGGAACTGAAACTTGACTACACAAGTTCTACAATCGGTAGAAGCATAAAATAAGTGTAGAGAATCCATGTTGAGGATAAAATCAAAATATAGTATATCAAGATTTACCAAGTCAACAAAATTAACTCAATGGGATAAGAAAATGAGACACTTTCTATCGACCCGCTTAGCCACTATAGAATCACCAACAGGAGTAGAGACGAAAAAAGATCCAACGAACTTATTTGGAAGAATATTAAACCTCCTAGCAACATATGGCTTCAAAAAATATAAAGTATCATCGAGATCATGTAAAGCATAAACATCAAGTTGGAAAATTTTCAATATATCGCTAACCACATCGGGAGAATATTTTTGTTTACAACGAGTCTGAAGTGAATATAATCGGTTTTTCTTAGGAGCATTGGGACCCAAAACATTATTATGAGATTGCTTGCCTTCTCTTCCTTTATCCATTAGCATCGGGCAATTCTTTGTATTACCATTCCCGACTGAAGCAACCCTTTGTGTTGGATAGGCACTTATATTCGTGCTTCTTTCCCTACCTAGTACAAGTAGACATGAGCAATGAATATCCACTAACATTACCTCCTCAAGGCTTAGAGTTAGACACCCTATCATTCTTCAACTTAGAAGGAAAATTTGGTCGAAATTTAGAACGATTATGCCTATTCTTGAGTGAGAGAAATTGCCATCACCGGTGTTATCATGTTTAATTCTTCTAGAATTTTCCTTAGGTTTATCCTCTTCAATGTGTTGTGCATGAACCATGAGAGGAGACATGTCCATGTTATTAATTAGAATGGTAGTACGAAGTATTCAACAACCATTTTAGATACTCCCAAAATGATCTTACTCATCCTTGCCCTTGAATGGGAAACCATTGTTGGAGAATATTTAGAACACTCACTTCTGTAATATGGAATAGGGGCAACAAACTTCTCAAGTTAATGTAGTCCGGAAAATAATAACGTGGTGTGAGATTTGTAATGGAAGTGATCATATTGTGGATTCTTGTGGTGCAAATCCAGATTCGGTAAATTTGTGGGTAATGCGCAAAGAAGGGGAGGCCAAAAAAACTATGGTAACACCTACAACCCAAGTTGGCGAAATCACCCAAACTTCTCGTGGGGTGGAAATCAGAGTCAAGTTCAAGGTCAGAATCAGTACAAATCTCAGTGCAACACTCAAGGATATAAATGGTAGATTCAAAGAGAACAACCTAAACCACAATCTGGTAATATGAGTGTCGAAGAGATTTTAAAGAAAATTATGGCAGATCAAGCTCAGTTAGCGGTTGATGTGAGAAATAATCAGTTAGCTACCATGAATTTGGAAAAGCAATTCGGGCAATTTGCTAGTGCCCAAAATTCTAGACCACAAGGAGGGTTGCCTGGTAACATAGATCCAATACTAAACAGGTCAATGATGTGAGTACTGATAGTGGTTACAATTGGCGGAATTGTCTCCAAGGAAAATTTTATCGAAGTGGTTAGTAAAAATGGTGAACTAATAGAGGGTGTGTCTCAGAACAACGAAGAAATGGCACCTGCAGAAAAAGGTGCAACCAATAGTAAGACCACATGATCCATTCTCTCAGAAGTTTATAAAGCAAAAGGAGGATGAATGCTTTGGTAAGTTTCTATCTTTGCTAAAACGAGTTCATATTAACTTGCCTTCGGTAGATGTTTTGAAAGGTATACCAAGGTATGTGAAATAAATTTTAGAAAATAAAAAAGAGGTTTACTGAATACGAGACAATTGCACTTACTGCAGAGTGTAGCTTAAGGATTAAGAACAGGTTGCTCATGAAGCTAAAAGATTCGGGGAGCCTTACGGTACAAATTATCATCGGCCAGAGTATCCATGCGCGAGGTTTGTGAGATTTGAGGGATACCATTAATTTAATTCCAACATCATTTTATAGGAAACTGGGGTTGGGCAGTCCTAAGCCAACCACTGTAATTTGACAATTGGCTGATAGATCTGTAGCCAGACCTGAAGGAGTTGTAGAAGATGTATTAGTGCAAGTGGGATCTTTAACTTTTTCGGTGGATTTTGTGGTATTGAATTTCGAGCCAGATCCTATAGTTCTATTCATATTCAGACGCTCATTTTTGTCCACTGGGAAAGCAATGATTGATGTAGTTGCTGGTCAACTTACTATGAGAACTCACAATAAGGTAGAGGTTTTTGATGTATATAGAGCCTTAAAAAATGGCACCAGTGTATGAGGAGTTATCTGCCATCACTGTGGTAGATCTGGAGGTAGATAGTAAGCACATCATGGTTGAAGAGCCTCTTGAACGAGTAATGAGGGGTGATGAGATCTATGGAGATGCTGAGGCACAGGAAATGGTGAAGATGTTAGACTTGGCAGTGATCAAATAATTGGGGAGAAGATGGGAACCATTGAACAAGAGTATTAGTGTAACATTCCAGAAAACATACTCGTTTAGTGAAGAGACTATTAAGTTTTAGGAATAGTTATTGGGGGTACATAGGAAACCCAATGCCCAATATTCAGAAATATTGGGCATATTAGAAAATATTGGCTCAAAGAGTGTTAGCCAATTTTCAATGTATTGACAAGCTTGTCCAAGAAATGTACCTGCAATAAAGAACCTAAGCTAAAAATCTTCATTTTCGTCGTTCACAAAATAAGTGCGAGGCATCCATGTGTCAAGCCTAGTCACCATAGCACATGACCAATTAAAA
This sequence comes from Solanum pennellii, assembly GCF_001406875.1. NCBI lineage: Eukaryota > Viridiplantae > Streptophyta > Magnoliopsida > Solanales > Solanaceae > Solanum > Solanum pennellii. Next base: position 31,737,751 of record NC_028637.1, on the reverse strand, counting down.
CGGGCATGTAGATTAAGCAGTCCCAAGAACTAGTGAGGATCCTTGGTACAATAAGTAAACAATCTAAATGAACCATCATGAATAGTTAGTTAGGAAAGTACAAGCAACACATGTGCAACCACGTGTGAAAAACTGGCCAAGAGGGGGACCACCCTAACCAAATTCGGTTATGGTAGTTAGGGGATAAGCGTGAGCAAGGGTCCACGCCATGTGGGGCCTAACTCTCTATCTAACTGACCTAAATAGCTAACTAACCTAGGACAAACAAAAATAAAATATCTAGTGCACCCGACAACCTAAGACTTAATTGGGTGACACTAACCTAGTAACTAGTTAAAGAGACAACCTAGTACATAACCTAGGATGGTCCAAAGGGTTACTTTGGTCCGAATGACTTAGGGGTACTTTAGTAATTACCCTAGGTACCTTAATTAATTAAATTAGCAGTTTAATTAATTAATTAAAAATCATTATGATAGCCGAAATTTTTAGAAAAAAAATTTAGATTTGACTAAGTTAAATGTTTTCCTATTTTTAGTCAATCTAGGAGGGGCATTTTAGTAATTAAAATTTATTTATTTTATTAACTTAATTAGACTAAGTTGAATTACTCAATATAAGTTCCTAAGACTTAGACTTACGTTCAAACACTAGAAAACTCATGACGCAAAACAGTGAGCAAGCGAAAGAAAAACAGAAAGTTTGTCTCGGTTCTCTTAAGCGATTTCAAGGTATTTTTCAAAGTTTCATGCAAGGTGATATTCATATATTTAATTCTACATAAGGTATGTTTTTTCTCTCCTGGAATTCTTTCTCGAAGAGGCCTTTCAAACGATTTGAATTCATAAATGTCGAAACTAGGGTTGTTCCCAATGATATTGTTGAACATCCATCTCCCTAGTTATCCTTGTTTTTTATTCTATAAGTATATAGATGTAATCTCGAATATGTTGTTGGTATGTGGTGCTAACTGATCTTTATGTGTAGGTTCTTGATTTTTTAATGACTAATGAGGCCTATATACTTGATTCATATGATTAGGGTATTAGTTATATGAAATAAAGAATGATGTAATGCTTAATTGGGTTCGAGAATGTGAAGTTTGTTAAAAGTTAATTATGAAGTTAGCTACTATTAAATGTCGACTTACTTATGTTGAGGAGATCATTATAATACATTAAAGGGATTATTGATATGGCTAGTGTTAAAATAATGAAAATTATTTAATGAAAGTTTGATTTATGCCAACAAATTGGCTAGCAATCTATTGTCCAAAAAGTTTAATAGAATTGGTTGCTTACTATGTCATTTCATAAAAAATTGGCTAATGATATTCTCATGACCATTGTCATGCTTAATTTGGCTTATGACAATATATTGGCTAACAATATTCTAGATTACCATAATATGTGAAAAATTAGTCTATGCCAATAAATTGGCTTACAATGTATTTCATAAATATGATACAAAAATTGGTTAATGACTAACTTATACCAAATTAAGCATGACCAATGTAACTCAATGAATTCATAATTAAGGGTATGTCAATCATTGGGACAAGCCCCAACATATTCTATCCAAATGCACCATGAATATAAGTAAGTACCTTGAACAAGGTTTATGACGTTCATAAAGGTGGTATAAAGCTACCAAATGTAATTGACTTAAGAGTAGGAAATCTAACCTCATGGACTGAAAAGATGAGGATATTTCCTCCGCAATACCTTCACTGTGGCAACCTCCTTGTTCCTCAGCCGCTTGACCTATCTGTTTAAAATCTCAACAGGTACCTCCTCATAGGACAAGTCCTCATAAACCCCAAAACCTTCGACAGGTAGAATCGATGTTGGATCACCTAGGAACATCTTTAACATATATATATGAAAGACTTGATGAACAATATCTAGCTCAGCATGCAATGCCAACTCATAGGCCACTTCACCCACATGCTGTAGGATCTCATATAACATACCTCGGATCTACTTGCCCTTCCCGCCAAACGTCATCACCCCCTTCATAGGTGATATCTTCCAATAGACCTAGTCACCAGCATCAAACTCTAAAGGTCATTTTCTGTTGTCTGCATTGGACTTCTGCTGACTGTATGCAGTAGCAAACCTATCCCAAATAACCTTGACCTTCCCTAAGGCCTCATGAATGATCTTTGGAACAAAAATGGATGACTCTCCAACCTCGAACCACCCAACTAGAGACCTACCCTTCTACCATATAGTGCCTCAAACGTGTCATCCCAATGCTGGAGTGATAACTATTATAATAAGAGAACTCTATCAAAGGCAGATGGTCATCCCAACTACATCTGAAGTCAATCACACACGCTCTCAACATGTCCTCCAATGTTTGAATGGTGTGCTCTGCCTTCCACTCAGTCTGAGGAGGAAAGGAAGTACTAAGCTTTACCTGCGTGCCTAAGTTATTCTTGGAGGATCTGCAAAAATGTGAAGTGAACTGAGCTCCTCTATCTGAAATGATAGATAAAGGAATCTCATGCCATCTCAAATCACATTAATAAAGAGTTTCGCATAATCCTCGGATCATATGTGTTAAGGAAAGAGGTGATCTGGTGGCTTAATACAAATGTTGTTTACCTGATTTTTGATAAAAAAAAATTAGATTAGACATATGCAATATGTCCTAATAAGGATAGATTACGGTGATGACAAATGAGAAAAGTGAGATAATTCTATGATGCATAGAATATGCAGGGACTATAGAAAATTGAATGACGACTCGAGATAAGATCATTACCGTATTTCCTTATTGATCAACTATTTAATAGACTTGATACAAGGAGAATTATTGCTTTTGAATGATTATTCACAATCAGGTAGCCATTACGCTAGAGGATCAAGAGAAGATGAACTTCACATGTAAAATAGAGATTCTCTACAAAAATAAATTGGAGGTTCTTTAATCATAAGTCATACTATTAGCCGTATTCTTGTTTTGTTTTGCATATGATTCATCTCATTATTGATTGTTATGTTTCACTTATAGACCTAGTTTGCTGTTGTTACTCTTGCCAAATATAGTACAACTCTAATTTCAAATTATAACCCTAGTTAAATAAATCCTCCACCAGATTCCCTTGCTTAGCTTACTGAAACACTAACTCGCCCTATGGATACAAAATCACTTATAAAAAAGTTAACCTCGTTTAAATATAGTTTTAAAGAACCCTGCAGATCGCGTATTACTTATTTCTTATAATGTGTTTTTTTGAAATCTTGACCCCTGTCAAGGTTGGGTTTTTCTAAACTAAAAATAGTTTGAAGAATATAATTTTTCAAAAATTTCTAGGAAAAGCATTGGTCGGGTAAGTCAAACTATCCTGTGAGTGAATTTATATAATTTGGGTAGGTGAAAAAAAATAGGACCAATGATAAAATGACATGCGGAATTTTTATAATTTTAATGAAATGTTGATTGTTAGTCATGGATATGCCTAAGCAAAAAATTTAAGCAGAGGGGTATTCTTAAAAAAATGGATGGATGAAGAACGCATTCAGACTTTTTGTGATAATATAGGTGAAATTCTGACAGTTGTCTGGAGAAACTAACATCTCTATGAAATATATTGTCAGCCCCTGAGCCTACACCCTAGACTTTGGCGACACTCGAGAATCATTTTTGATCCCCAAGTGAACCTTTAATCTGCCTGACTACTTAGCAAAAGACACAAGCGATAATATGTTTAGCACATACGTTTATCTCAATGTATACTCAATTAGAATGCCTGAAACTGCTTGATTCCAATAACAATAATACATTGCAAAACAATCTTTGAAAGAAAGAAAGTACTGAGAAATTACTCAACTATAACAATCTATGAAGCCTCTAATATTGTGATACATGTAGGGACAAAACCCACAAAAAATCAACAATAACATGAAAATAAATGTGAAATCCTCCGGAAAGAAGGAGGCTCACCAAAGCTATCTAAAGAACAAAGTCTTGCCTATGTTATTTTTTCCCCAAGCTATATTATTTTATGTTGAACCAGCATGTTTAGGATATTGATTGTAAAAGTAGAGTAGATACCAAAACGTGATGAAAATAATGAAATTGATACCCCTCAAAATTTGTATTTCTGATATATTTGTGTGATTGATAAGTCATTTGTGTAAGATATACGCATGACATGATATTAATTGATTAGATAACAGGAGGGCCCCTTAATGAGTTGGAGAAGTGTTACAACAATCCTACCATATTTTTAAGGCATATTTTCACATTTACAAGCCAACTTTAGAAATCACGCGACTTTCTTTGTTTTTAGTGTGTAGTAGTCCATGGATGAGGCGTCTCAGAGTACCCAACATATATTTAAGAAAAATCTTTATGAGGACCTTTGTAATGATTTGATGAAGTGTGGATGAGTCCACATATTGGACTCATTTAGGGCTACATTTTAATAGAAATAGTGTCATCAAATGCTTAGTTTATCTCAATATCTGACTAAAATTTGTGAGTTCTAGGTATTTGAGGATCTAAGGAAAGCATATAAACTATGTCGAAAAAAGAAGCAAAAAGGCTAAGAAAAGTGAACAAATGAACGCCTGAGCATCACCAAGTCCACCTGGCGGATCGCCGATAGACATGGATGCTGCCTTTTGTTCCAATGTGCTGAGCCCCGAAGGCAAGGGTCAAATTAGAGAATAAGAAAAATAGTTGGCGCATCGCCAAGTAGTTCTATGAAGCAGTATCCCATCACCCAACGTACCAAGGCACGATGACGCTTAAGGTTGTACAAGAAGGAGATGGTCTATACCAATGGATTAATCGCCAAGTCAATTGGCAGTTCCCACTAAAGTCGTTGAATGATCCGTTGCAGCACAAATCTGAAAGTTATAAATACTAGTAGAGTCGTAGTTTATAGGCCATTGGACCATTTTCTTAGAATTCCGACTTAGAGACAAACTATATCATATTTTCTTACTACTTTTTATATTTTACTCTCAAGTTTGTAAGGGTTTTGAAGACTTAAAAAAGAAAAGTTCTCTCCTCCTTCAATTTGGAAGTAGGTCTCCTTTATTCTTCCCTCTTTGCTCAAATCAAGACCTTATTTCTTATACTCATTTAATTCCAAAATCGTTGAAGGTATAATTTCTATTTCTTGAAATGTTGCTAAAACCCCCCATTCTTGGGGTGTGATTTAGCAAATCTGAGTTCATATTGTTGTTGGGTTTTTCTTGTTGGTAGGTTAAATGTAGTTTAATGGTTATTTCGTCTGGCGGTTATGATTTAATCAAATGGATTTGTAGTTTCAAATACAAGTTCAGCCATGTGTTTTCAGTTTGCTCGAGAGAGAAGTCGCTAAACCAAGACCGCTAGATTGATGACCTAAGGAGTGTGTCAACATAAGATTCAGTCAGAGGGGGTGAGCCCTAGTCTCATATCCTAATACTCAGCTCAACAGTGAGTGAGTAAGGCGTAGGAAGGTTTTCATGCGTTAAATGGGTGTACAAGAGGAACTCAATTTGAAACGGAGTAAGTTGCTCTCGAGAGAACTTATTTGCATATAAAGCTTAGCCTAGTCACTTTTTTTCTACAAATTTTCTATCGAAATCATGAAACAAACAATATAGATTTATCCGTATTGCGGTCAGATCCCAAGAAGTTCCCTCTTTTAAAGTTTAGTTTCCTTGTTGCTTTGAGCTATTTTTACTACTTGTGACAAACAACCAATTTGATATTTGAAAATTTTGTGTCATTCCCCCATGTTTATAATGTTTTTAATCAAAAATTACTTTAGCTACAACTAATTGGAATGAAGTTCTAGTTAGCTACACATTTTTACTAACGCTTCCTTCGGACATGACCCCAATCCTCAGTTGGGTTACTAGATTATCGACGATTGTAGGTACTCTAATCAAAGGTAGTGTTGTTGGTCATGATAAGCATCAAAATGACGCCGCTTTCAGGGAGTGGTGTCACGTGAAAATGTAGTTAAGTAGAGTTTTCATTCTTAATTAGTTTTTTTACTCACTTAATTTCTAATTTTGTATCTATGGGAAAGGCTACATCTAGTACCGGACCGATGATTTGGACGCACGCCCAGGGTTTTTTTTTCAAGCGTGGAAACTGTATTTGTGTGTGGGAGCAAGAATGTGAATATGAATGAGCATCAAACGGATCGTCGCCTCTTGAAACTACTAAAATTGAGAGACAACCTCCTAAGCTTTTAACAAGTAGGAAATGAAATCATCCAGGAAATGTGGTCACATATTCAAACGATATTAGCACCATGCCCATCTCATGGGATGACCAACAAAGCTTTACTTGAATGCTTCAATAGAGGTCTTGGGACCTAAAAGTATCATTGATCAATTCTTCGCAGGTGGTATGCTACAGTAGCCCTACGAAGTGGTGGACCAAACCCTTGATAACATGGCCAAAAACCAACAACGAAAATCAGAAGAAACAATAGTGGAGCTCACTCGTAGCCCAAGTAAATGCACTATCCAAGCGAGTCAAAGAGTTGGAAGCACAAGCCAATGAAAAGGGCAACCATTTCATTCTGACAAAATGTAGAAATGAGAAGAAGCATGGGTGCGAGCAAATAGATGAAGCTCTCTCAATCATTTAGAGAAGTGTTGACGCACAAGAAAAAATGTTGAAGGAGATGAAAGAAAATATAGAAATGTCGTATGAAATAATGATCTCAAATGCAATACCAATTCAACCCCAAGAAAATCAAACCAGCAATTTGATATCATGTCCTCATCCATCATTCGGAAAGTGATTCTTGTTCAGATGTATTGTTGGTTTGGGTCTCAAGGCTTTTTGTTTGACTTTTACCCATTAGACAAAATGTGGAGAAGTTAAGGTTGAAGTTGGATTTTAATCAACGTTTGAAGTTAAAAAGGTCATTTCAAGTTTGATGATTCCACTAGATCTAAATGGTGATACTTGTCTAGTTGAAGGTTTGGTTCAGTCCCCAAGACTTTTTGATGAGTTTCATGTCTATTTGGAAATTTGGGGATTCTTAAGTTTAAGTTTAATTTGGTCAACATCGCCTTAAGGTGATCTTGTTTAGGTGTTTTGATGATTTCATTGAGTCTAAAATATCATTTCCAAGCTAGAAGCACATTTGTTTTTTTTTTTTTGGAGGGTATGGATGAGTTTTGGGTGAGTTTCTAAGCTTTTTGGGTGCTTTGGCGTTGTTTCAACAATTTGTGTTTATTAAAAGGGTCGTTGTTAGTTTTAGGGATCGAAAAACTATTCCAAAACCTCAGAAATTTTGACGCATGAATCATAGAAATGATTTGCAAAGTTTGGTACATTTTTGGTAAGTCAAGATTGGACTTTTATCACGATATATAAAATAATTGTTCACCTACAAGAAACGATATTTGAATGATAAAATGAGCTCATATTGAGTTTAAATTGAAAAAGTAAGTCTGTATCATTATTTAAGACATTTAGGAAAAAGAATCAAGTCATTTCGCTATCTTACAAGGAAGTTACGGCTCATTTAGCGAAAATTTTGTTGCTGGTGCGCTGGTATAAATACTGTTTTATTGGCAATTTAATTTTCTGCATGTGTTAATTTGGTAGTTTGAGCATATTTGGAGTTCTACAGCTCGGAATGGAGTTATTCTTGTCACATTTTTCTCGATTTAATATGGGGGTTGGTATCCAATCCTCATTTCAACTTTCTCTCATGATTTCTTCATGTGATTTTCTTTGCTTATCCGTGTATTTCTAGGGTGAAATTGGGATTAAATCAATTTGGACTCAGTTTTTGATGAACAATGTACATTTAGGATCCTTATGTTCTGGTAAACTGATTTTGGCATAAATTTGGTGATTCATCAATTATTTTCATCATATTAACTGTGTAGCTTTGAGAATTTGGGTTTTTTCTAATAAAGTTAAAGTTTGATAAATTGAGGATTTCCAAGTCGATTTTAACTCCGTTTCGAAGACCTAGCCCTCATGGTTGGCTTTTTGAATCGTTTGACCTAATTTTCAAAACCAACATAATGAGTGTTGTTGTCCATATTTTCTAATGGGTATTCTATATTTGATAAGTTGGTGTGGATTTTGTGGCTCGATGTGAAGGTAGAGCTCAAGTACAAGGGTGATTGATTGTATGTTTGAGGCAAGTGGACTTTTTTACCCTTTGTTAAGTATATAGAATCTTGTATTCCTTATTGTATGGACTAGGGAGTAACGGGAAGTGGTCATTCTAATGATGAAGAAAGAGAAACTAAAAAGGCAACTTGATGCTATAATGATGTGTGTTGTGTTATGGGTGATTTGAAAGATTATATTGCTTCATTATCTATGATGTATCATGATTATCTTGAAATGGATTTTGTATTGAAGTGAAAATTGTCATCTTCTCATTATTGTGTAAACTTGCCTATTTACATTGGTTCTAAAACCCTTGATGAGATCTTTTGTAATGATTATGCTGATGGAAATGGTTCGAGGAATTAATGATTATGCCGAGTGAAAATGGTCTTATTTGTACACAAGTCAAGTCTAGTAGAGCCACGAGGATCAATGCGTAAACATCAGTTACTTATCTTTGATAGGCTATGATAACTTTTTAGAAAATCCTTCACTTCTTGACTCTTTACCATGTGTCCTTAGTCCGATCTAATTCCTATCTTTTCATTCCATTCTCTCACTATATTGATGACTCGTGCTTGGTTCTTCGTGTGTGTAATTAGGATTTGATCATATAGTTTTGGTGATCGATCTAGTACAAACGCGGAACTGATAGAGTTATGAAAAGGATGTGTGGTCAGACTTTGAATGTTCTGCAATTCAAAGATATTAAGTAAGGTCATAGTTCAACGATGCATTTTAAGGGTGAACAATGAGGGAATGCATGAACATCTTATCTTGTATGGTTAGTTATTTAGCAAGGAGGAGAATTTTAATGGTTTTAAATGTTAAAATACGACTGTTTCAGCGTTACCTTTAGGATCATAAAGTGTGTTACTTTTGCTATAGACCTGGTCTATAAAAGAGTGCATATCGCTTTGGACTAGAGGTTGAACAGATTTAGTAATGTATTGTAGTTACTTAAGGGGTAGCATTATATGGGCTATCTGGGTACGATCTTCTCGGTGGGTATAATGTATTGTAGTGGTGGATATATCAGACTTTCACGATCTAGTATTAGTGATATATTGAAATAGACACATCGGTTATTGAGTGCAAGATGCCTAACTACATAAGGAATTATCAATTATTTCACCTATTCGGGGAAACAGAGGTTTGATGTAGTATTCACATTTGAGGAACCAATTGGTTGTTACACCAGACAATTGAGTTAGGCATTTTTTATAAGGAAAATTATAGTGGTGATATTTGGTAAGGTATAATGCGTTTAGGTTGTGAAGTGCATTTTGAGGACAAATTGGGGACATGTGATTTCATTATGAGCCAAAAGGAGTGGATTGATATTGATATTGAGATGATAATATTAGTAAAGAAAGTACCAGTTAGTATACTTGTGTGAAGGCAATTGAGGATCTTAGTAATAAAGTGCATGCAGAATTGGTTAATTCATAGGGTTTGATTGGTATATCTTGGGTTCGAAGTATCATATCAATGTGAAGATCGACTATGTAAAATGATGTGTCCTTGTTTTACCTGTTCATATAATGGTAATACGGTCACTTATTCATCAAATGGGTTAAAAACTATTGGTCAAGATTTGAGAAAGAAGTCTACAAATGTTCGACTAAGGTTTACTAATAAGTTCATATGTGGTTTTGAGTTTGGTAACTAGTACATTTGGATTTTAATGAAGGAATGATAAGGCCCATAGAGAGGCAATCAATAATAAGCTAATATATGTGATTTCATAAAATCTTCAGGGTATAGGCTAATATCAATTAATAATGGGATTGGTTTACATGGTTTGAATTAGAACTCAAATTTTTCATTGTTAGCCTACATTTGTGACATTAGGTTTTGTCAAGGTATAGATTGTTAAGGTGAGAAATGATTGATCATGTCGATTAATGAGCATTTGGAAGGACTTGTGCATGCCTTGAGTTACAAAATTTATTACTTTTGATTGCTAAAGATTCTAATGACGTATTTCACTTGGAGTTTACGGTTTAAAGTATGCAATAAAATGTCAAAGGATAGTATTGGTAAATCAGTTAGAGAAAGGAACAATAACCTTGTATATTGAAGAGTTCAAAGTTTTTGGAATTGTGTCACATGTACAAATTAAGAAGTATGAAGAAATAAAAGATCACATATAGAAACTAAGTTCAATGTTGAAGGTTGTATGTATTTTCGCCAGTTTAGATATAACTATGCAAGGTAGACCGGTTCAGCACAGACTTATGAAGGATTTATCAGCGACTTTCTTGAAGATTTAGTTTTGGTTTGGCTGAAAAACAGTGATGTATGGGAGATCCAGTGTTTTCATGTTGGGTTGGATTTTTCAAATTATGGTAGGTGATTTATGTTGTGCATTATAGGAAGGACTTATAGTTCAACATATTAAGGAACTTGAGCTGGATTGATACTACCTGGTTGATGGAACTACGTAAACTATTATGATGAGTTATAGACACTTAGTGGTGAAAAAAGATTATGTTCTTATAGTATACAAAATTCTTGGGTTAATCAACGGCTTATCTTCAATTTTGCATGAGAAGGAAATTGTTTGAATGGTGGTTGAGGCATGGCATGTGTAGGGTTGCATGTAGTCAATATCTGTTTCTAATTCAATGGATTTTGCTTGATGGAAAAGTACTATTAGATTTGGAATTAGTACTATCAGCGTCGGGTAGGACCATTTTCTGACATGGAATGCTTATAGTAGGCTTGGGAAGGATAGAGATACTTCTTTTGGGGAAAAAAAAGGAATAACAATTCAGAGTTACGGGGTGTGGCAATGTTTTTTCAAAGGAATTTTGGTACTATTGATGGTTTTGTAAGCATAATCATAGGATCAAAAAGGTCATGATATTTCGTTGGCATTAGATTTATTTAATTTTAGATTGAATTATGGAGAATTTGATAGATTTAATGATTAAACTAGGTTTCGATTTGTGTCGGTGATCAAATCAGATATCTTATGCATGCAGAGAGAAGATAAATAGGTGGAATTAGATAAATGAAGTGGGTTTAATTGTGGATACTGGAGAGGAGAGTATTCTGACTAAGACAAAGGAGAATATTGGGCACCTAGGGTATACTAATATCAATACCTTCAACTAGACCAAATATCACCATTGAGACCTACCTTTTGGGCAGTTAGGATATTTGGGTGAGTTCCTAAGCTTTTCGGGTGCTTTGGTTAAGATTGAATATCATTCTATACCTTCTGAAATTTTAAGCATGAGTTATAGGAATGATCTGCAAAGATTGGTACATTTTCACTAACCCGAGTTTGGATATTGTGGGGATGTATAAAATAAATTCTTACCAAGAAAAAATGATATTTGACTGGAAATATTGAGTTGCGATTAGAAATAAAACGTTTGTATTATTATTTAAGACATTTAGGAAAAAGAATAGGTTCATTTCGCTATAGTATGAGGAAGTTACGCCTCTTTTAGTGAAAATTTAAGTTGTTGGTGCGCAAATATACAAGTATTTTAATTTCAGACTCTGTTCATTTGGTAATTTGAGCATATTGGGTGTTCTAGAGCTCTGAATGGAGTAATTCTTGCGGCACTCTTTTCAATTTAATATGGTGGTTAGTATCCAACTATTATTCTGACTTTTCTCATGATTTCATCTGATTTTCTTTCCTTATCCGTGTATTTCTTGGGGAAATTTGTTTTTTTATCAATTTCGACTCAGTTTTTGATGAAAAATGTATATATAGGATCCTTATATTATAGGCATAAACTGATTTTTCATTAACTCGTTAATTATTTTCATCATATTAACCACGTATAAACTTCAGAATTTGGATTTTTCTAGATAAAGTTAAAGTTTGATAATTTGAGAATTTCAATGTCGATTTTAACTCCGTCTTTGATGAATATCATAATTGAACTTTCCTAAGCATGTTTTAAAAATATTTCAGATTTAAGTCAGAGTTTCAGATTCGAGTTTTGGGGGTTTTCTCATGAACTTGTGTTCTAAGTAATTAGAGTTTTGACCATGATTTCAACTCATTCTTCAATATGGCTTTCACTAATGAGTTCTAAAATCTTCAGATATCATGATTTTTTTAAATATTCTGTATTTGACCCTAGCTGTCAAGATTGTGTTTTGGGGTCATTACAGAATAGATTTTCAAAATCATCATTATATGTGTTGTTCATATTTTCTTATGGGTATTATATATTTCATTAGTTAGTGTGGATTATGTGGCTCTACCTGAAGGGAAATCTCTAGTGCAGAGGTGATTGATTGTTTGTTCGAGACAAGTGGACTTCTTGACCCTTTGTTTAGTATATAGAATCTTGTATCCCTTACTTTATATGTTCGGTAGTATTCGAAAGTGGTGAAGATATTTGTGGTAACATATTTATATTGATTGATTCTAACGATGAAGATTGGGAAATAAAAGGCAACTTGATGGTATAATGATGTGTGATGTGTTGTGGGTGATTTGAAAAACTATTGATTAATTATTGATGATATATCGTGATTGTGTCGATATGGATTGTGTATTGATATGGAAATTGTCATCTTCTCATTTTTCTGTGAACATGCCTATTTGCATTGTTCTGAAAGAGTGTGTTGAGACTTATTCTGATAACTAGATTTAGGAAAGTGCGTTGCACGTTTATCCCAAGATACTTCATATAAATTTTGTATCGTAAAATTTATCATTATTTCGATAGAAACTACATATATCTTCCTAGTAAAAATATTATATCTTTAATTATAAAATTGACTAAAAGTGCATAAAGTAAAAAAATAACTATCACACAAATTCAATATTCCAATGAAGATATTAAAATACAACATGATAGGTTAATGTATACAAAGCAACAGGCAATAGTAAATTATCAATAATAATAACACAACAATAGAAAGTACGTTGTACAATAACAACAAGCAAGAAACATAAATGTTAAACTAAATAAATAAAAAGAGACGAGAAAAGAGAGCATAGAGATTTTCTCATTTTTTTTCAATTGGTTTAATTGTTTATATTATTGTGTGAAATGTCACTATTTATTATTGGATAGCATTGAGAAATACAAAGAGTTGTCATAAATAAATATTAATCAATTTGAGATTATCGATGAGAAATGAGAGTAATGAGCATAATGAATATAATTAGTGAGAGTTACATACATTTACAAGTTGATAGTAAGTTATCTATACTAATATGATGATTTACTATTTAATATTAATATTTAATTTATTAAACAATTTATAAAATTTAAATGTACTATGTAAACAAAACAGTAATCTAAGAATAAAATATATAAAAGAATTCAAATATACTAAATCTGTAATGGAAAATAATTATGACTAAGTATTAAAAAATTCATACGAAAATACACCATTCAATCAAATACATTCTTAAAATAAAATTACAAATACAAAAAAAAAAATCAAATATGGGAGCAAGTTTAGCATAAGGCTACCAACGAAAATGCAAATTGATAATGTAAATTGAAGACATTCCTTTCCCTATTTTTAAGACATTCCTTTCCCTATTTTTTATTGATAATGCAAATTGAAAAAAAGCTATAGTAATAAACATTCAACCTTTGACCATAAAAAAAAGTTAAAAGTTTTGGAAGACAAGTTAACGTAAGCGACATTCAACTACATAAATGGAGAGGTCTTATCATAGTTCTAATCTCGACCAATTACAAAAACAAATACATCAAACTCCGATATTCTAGTAATTGAAGTGTTATTCATCCCTATAATCACATTACGCCTTGTAATCTTGACAGAAATCCTCTTTGCCTTGAAATTTTCTTCACTTGATTAAAGTTTCTCTAGTCTTCCACACAAAAATTGTATCACGTATAAATCTTTCTATGAAAATACTATTAAAAATTTTTCATAGAAAGATTTGTATTTATAGGGAAAAAATATAGTTTTGAAATATGAAGATTCACTTACAAAGTTCAAAGGTCAAGTATTATTACAAATTAAAGACAAATATTAATTAAAAATAAAAATTAATTTGGAAGATGAAACACATACATGTATCTATTCAAAGGGATAACTCTTATTTTTAATTTTTGTTCTATTTAATTTAATCACATGTATACCAATTAAATAAAAATATTATAGAAATTCTACTATTTACTATTTAATTAATTATTTATTTAATAACATTTGAATTTAGCATAAGAGTAAAATTGTAATTCAACATTTATACTTTGGAGCTTCCCACTTATAATAATACTAGTTCTCAGAACGTGCATCGCACGTTTGTCCCCTAATTGATATTAGAAAACTTTAATTTATATAGCTAAGTTCAAATATAAGTTCTTTCATATGTAAGTTCAACATAAAAATATAACTCTGCATAAGTTTTAATAATCAAAAAAGAAATTGTCTATAAAAAAAGATACTTATAAAGAAAAATATTACAAAATGTTTTGGCGGTATACCATCAAATTTATAGAAAAAATTACAATTTCAAACGAAAAAAAAGAAGTAAATAAAGACATGACATCCATAATAAAAGGCATCATATTAAATCATATAGATAAAAATATTTTCATACTAATTGAATTAGATTTTGTTAAAAGTAGACTTACTCTAGACAAAACATGACGTACTCTAGACGAAACATATCATATGTATAAAAAACTATAATCATATAATAATAATAAATAAGACAAATAGAAAAGAAGGCATGAATATGTTAGGAATAAAGATAAACTATATATATATATAATGTATTCTTAAACAATATTATCAATGTATCATTTAGTCATTTTTTTACTATACATTATTTTTTATTTTATTTTTACTTTTGCACTTCTTTTCTACCTCTATATAACAGTTAAGTAGATGAATTTTTTAAACATTTGAGATTACATATAATAAGGGAAAAGTACAAATATGTTGGTTTAAAAAGATAAATGATTATCAAACAATGAAAAAGACGTAATTATTATTCTATGAGATTTAACATGTCTACCCTCAAAATAATTAATGATAAATACAAAATTTGATTAATTTTACTATATATATCCTAAAAATAGAAGAAAGGTTGAATACAAAAATACAGTAATCAAGTACGAAGTTATATTTAAAAACTCAAAACGATGGAGATATGAAAAATAAATATTTACTTACAACTTCATATTGGAGTATATTCATCTTGTAACTATTATAATTTACATATTTCTCAACAAAAAGAAAATGAATATGCATGAAATTTTAAAGAATACAAATAAATAAAATAGTAAGAATTCTTATAATTACAAACTGATAATGAAAATTTTACAAGGGATGTAGACTAACCTATTGTAGAATGCAAGATGATTACAAACTTGAATAACACAAGGAATATAAATAATGTGGTGCGAGTATGTTTGATAGACTCTTCACATACCTCCACTTATCTTACAAGTTAATATTGAAAGGTTATTAGACTCTTCATTATCCACATTTAATTAGTACATGAATATATGATGCATTAAGATCTTATTTGATGCATGAATTTAAATATAACTTTTACTTAATATTTAATTAATTAAATAGATATTAATATTAATTTATTTTGAGGTAAAATAAGGGTAAAATGGTAATTCAACTTTGAGGTTAGGAGCTTCCCACTTATAATAATATATGATATGATTATGTCGCGGGAATAATTTAGTCCTCCAACTACTTTTGGCCAACACTAAATATTTGCATGCAATAAGCGCCTTCCTTTTAGCTTGTGTATCACCATTCCATAGAAACCATTTACACCTTGTTTCTATTTATTTTTTTTCTGTAATTGCTTAAGTAGCAGAAAAATTTGTGTCCAGAAAGATTGCATAGATGTTAGTACATTGTTTACCAATTGAAACTTTCCTGCATATGATAAGAATTTAACTGTCCACGTTGCAGTTCTGCCCATTATCATGTCTATTAGTTGTTGGCATTGCCCTACTGACAGCTTCTTTAAACTCAGAGACATCAAGGTATCTAAAAGGGAGTAGGCCCTTTACAAACCCCGTATGCTGTAGAATTAATTGTTGCATATCATCAGACACACCTCCAAAGTAAGTACAGCTCTTGGCCTGATTTGCTACGAGTCCAGACACATTTAAGAATTGTTGGGAGCACTCAGACAGGAGGGTAGTTGATGTTACATCTTCTGTGCTAGACAGAAAAGCTAAGTTGTAGGATGTGTTGCCTGTGGCATCTAGGATGATAGTTAAAATTTGAATTTCTTCCATGTGTTTTCAGCATTCTTGTGAGGTAATCCATAACAAGGACCAACAAGTAAGGGGACAGAGGATACCCTTGTATCACCCTCTCTTTGTTTGAAAAGGTGTACTGGGACATCCATTAATCAGTATCGACTAGGAAACAGTCTTGACACAACTCATTATTCATCCTAGGAACTTTTGAGGAACCTACATACCAGCTAATACCTCCTCCGAAAAATGCCACTCCAAAGAGTCATAGTTCTTCTGCATATCAATCTTGAACATACATCTCGGTGAGATACCTTTTCTATCACACCCTCTTACCAGTTCATGGCTGAGAAGCGCATTATTGGTCAGCATTCTACCAGGTACAAAACCAGCATGTCTGGATCAACTAGATAATTCATAACACTATGAAGTCTATGTGTGAGCATCTTTGAAATGATCTTAAACAATGTATTGCAGCGAGAAATAGGCCTATATTCTTATGAAGGTTGGATGACTCACTTTTGGAATCAGTGTAACAAAGGTTCTACTTATAGGAACATACATTTCAGTATTTTGGAAAAATTGTAGGACAGTTGTTGTTACCTCTTCCCCTATGATTGACCAAGCTTTTTTGAAGAAGTAAGAGTTGAACCCATCCTCTCCTGGTGCTTTAGAATCCCCAATGCTCGTCAGTGCTTCCTTCACATCAGTATCCTTGAATGGTTAGATACGGAACAATTGTTGTTCTCTTGTAAGCATTGATCAAGCTTTCAGCACTTCAGGTTACGTAGCTTGCATGTGGCTGGTACATTGTCCTAGCAGTATTTTTTGTAAAAATCCACAACCTCTTTGGTGATATATGTTGCTTCTCTAATAACAGTGTCATCCTCTTTTGTTAGCATGTTGATCTGATTCTGAGTTTTCCTACCTTTCATATTAGCAAAGAAATAGGCATTGTTAGCACTTCAGAGGCGGAGCGAGAAATTTTACGAAGGGTGTTCAAGTGCTAAAGTGAACCTGCTCTTCTTGAATAAGTGGGAAAAAATTGTTATCAACGAGATTCGAACACACGAATACTTTAAGTTTGTGTATCTTTACTCTTTCAAGGTGCTTGGAACCACTATGATACATCATATTGTTATGTCAAGGGTATCCAAAATATGCTATTTAGTTATTCTGTTTATCATTTTACTTGTATAAACGATATAATTCCCGACGAAGGGTGTCCAATTGAAGGGTCGCTACGCTACTGGTTAGCATCCACGAGTTTGAGCCATTGTACTCGGGACTTCTGCTTATATATTCTCCTATTTCAAACTCCACTTTGGCAGTTTTGCTCTCAATAATTTCTCCTCATCAATATTGACTGGCTTTCAGTATACCTCCACCTAATATCTGCCAGCTATTTTTCACCCTAGTCCTGAACTCTGGATGTTGTCCTGCACAATTATACAATATGAAAGGTCTCTTCCTTGTATCTCTTTGTTCCTCCATTACCAAGCCTAGAGGAGAATGATCTTAAAACAAAGGCTCCATAGAAATGACCTGTTGTGGTGACATCTCATCCACCCATTCAGCATTAACTATAGCTTTATCAATTCTGCTACATACATGCCCATTAGTCCATGTGAAATTCCTTCCTCCTATCTGCAGCTCTACTAGGTTTCAATCAATCACACATTCTTTCAAAACTCTTATTTATGCATCCTCTACTTGGCTGCCAACTATTCTGTCTTCTTGTGTTAATATAGAGTTGAAGTCCCCCATAATCAACCATTGCTGACTAATTTGACTACTCATCTGGTAAATTGTTTTCCATTATGGGATCTTGTATATCTAGTTTGTAGCCCATACACAGCAGTAAAACGAAACTGTGTATTATTTATGTCCACCAAACCATGTATATATTGTTATGCATCTGCCACCTTAGTGAAGCTTATTTCCTTAGGATTCCAGATAACCCATAATCTTCTTCTAATATTTATGTTGGCAGTAGTGCAGCACTCCTAGCCTGGTAAACTTTTATTAATAGTATTTTTTCTCTACCTTGCCTTACTCTATGTTCACATATTACTATTTTTGTAAGTTTATTCCTTCTCACAAACAATCTCAGCTCCTTATGTCTCATCTCCTGGTTAAAACCCCTCACATTTCATGTTACTATCATGGATTTGAGGGTTGTATAGATTTCATCTCCATTCCACAACTTACTTGTCCACTCATTTGTCCTGCTTGTTAACTCAACCCCCCGGGTTAAGTTCCCGCCCTTCACTAGTACCTTGACTATTTCTAGATTCTCTTCCAATAGTAGCTCTGTGTCTACTAGTACACCATTCTCCCTGTCCCTGTGATGTTTCATCCTCTTCGTGATCTGAGTTCTCCTGTTGTTTAGGCTCAACCTTGATTTGTCAATTCCTTTTTCCTTGTCTGTGGTGACTGGTGGGTAGTCA
The DNA here is from genome assembly GCF_001406875.1 of Solanum pennellii. NCBI lineage: Eukaryota > Viridiplantae > Streptophyta > Magnoliopsida > Solanales > Solanaceae > Solanum > Solanum pennellii. Next base: position 31,719,000 of record NC_028637.1, on the reverse strand, counting down.
TTTTTTCCTCTGCCCTTGTCCTTGACCTTTCTTCTAGATTTGTATAGGTGCCTCTAACTTGTGAACACACGAGTGTGCCACTTGTAGACATTTCTAACAAATATTTGTTTCCGTTCATACCAAACTTTCTACTCCACTATTCTTCCTTTTGAGCCATTGATTTCTATCGACTTGGCCAGGGGTCTAGTTAGATCTACTTCCACTAAAATTCTGGCAAAGGAGATTCTACTGGTTTGAGTTGTACATTCATCTTCATACAAGGACTTCCCCAAACTACTACCTATTTTACTCAGGACAACTGAATTCCAACAGTTAAGAGGTAGATTTGGGAGATTGATCCATAGTGGGATGGTGGTAATAATCTCCTCCTTGAAATTGAACTCCGGGACCCATGGTTTCATTATGACAGGCCTTCTAATTGAGCGATGAGGTCCTGAGCACAGCTCCATATCTCTCTCTTCCTCATTTGCAAATTTCACAACAAGGTATCCATCTATATGATATAATATTATAGGTTTGGTGGAGAAAGTACCTTGGCCCAATAACATTTAAGGATATAGCTGAAACTAGTAGATACATTAGTTTCCATGCATTGACGAATAACTATAATCTAACCATTAAAAAAAGTGAATCAGAAATATTTAGGGTTGTTTGCAGAGACCATTAAAAAAAGTGATTTAGAAATATTTAGGGTTGTTTGCAGAGAAGAACACAACTTTTGATGCCTAATTTCTGGTGAAAAATATTGTCTTGGTGTTAGTGCGGAAACATTTACGTGAGATAAAAGAAAAATGTGATGATACATGTGACGACTACAAGGTCAGGCAACTATGATTGCTTTCTACTTCAAGGAGAAGTTGCAGGATAATCTCAAATACCAGACCAAGGAAATGAGAGTTGATCTCAAAATAATTTTTGACATTAATGCTCATTTTGAGAACAGTAAGAGAGCAAAAAGAATGATTTTTAAGAATATGGAAGGCAGTCTGTGTTGATTATAAAAATCTTGTTGGGTATGCAAATGCCTTAAAAGAGAGTAATACAGGGAGTGATAGTGTACTTAATGTTTCAAGAGATGCATTATGTGATGGAAAAATGAAATATTTGAGAATGTACATTTGTTTTGAAGAATCATTTTAAGACTTGGTTGAGACCTTTGATTTGCATGGATAGTACATTTTTGAAGGGCAAAACCAAAGGTAAACTGTTATGTGTTACTGAATAGGACTCAATGAACCATTTACATCCTATTTCTTAGGCTATTGCTGGCAGAGAGTTCAAGGTGTCTTGGTTTTAATTCTTGAAGTTGCTTTAGAACTCTATAAACAGTTGCTTCAGAACTCTATAAACATCAACAATAGAGAAAAAATCACACATCTCTGATATTTTATTCATTTTTACTAAATTCTTATCTAATGTATCTTCATTTCTTACTATCAATGTTTAATCTCCTTGTTTTATATATTTTCATTTGTCATGAACATGAATTAGTTAAAGCTCGTAAAAGCATTTTACTTTGTTATGCATAGATATAGTGGGAGACATATAGAGGCCAACTGGAGAAAAATAGGAAGTAAATGTAAACTAATGTATAATGTATTGTGGTGATGTGCATGCAGAACCTACAAAGAGGAGTTGGATGATCATCTGAATATATAAGGTCAACTGCCTGAAGAAGCAAAAGACCATTTGTTGCATTTTCCAATACAAACTATGAATAGAGTATTTTTAGATTCTATTTGCAAGAATAAAAAGGTGGAACTAATTAGTTCGAGTCACTCGACTCTTGAATATTGGAAGCAAGACATAACATAATAGTTGGGATTCTTGAGGATATCAGAATCAAAGTTATGAATAAGTTTGACAAAAAGAAAATGAATGGCTGACTTGAAACTATGAATGAAATCAAATAACTATTGAAATTAAATTACGATGAATTCTTGAAAATTGCTAATGTGCGTGAATGAAATTTCAATGGAGATAATGAATTTTAGGTAAGTGAAGGAAATTATCGTCACATTGTCAATTTGACAAATAAGAAATTCACTTGTAGGGTATGAGACCTTATTGGAATACCATGTTACCATTCCATCTTTATGATAATCCTAATCCAGTGGTGGTACTCCAACGAGGAATATCTCTGGACTTACCTTCTAACCTACAATTTGTTCCTGGTAAAAAATTCTAAAAAATAGATCCAGAACAAGCAATGAAACCACCACATTTGACAAATTTAGCCGAGTGAATAGGAAAAGAGATATTGATGAAGTGGGTTGTACCAAGAGAGGTAAAAAATGACATTCAACCTATGGGGTTTCATAACACAATATTAGAGACTGTCATAGCTAAACACACCTCATTTTCTATGTAATTTGTGAGTAATTGTGAAGGTAAAAAAATATTATCAGTTTATCTTGTAATTGTGATATTTCTATTATTTCATCAGTTTAACCAAAAAAGTGGTGAAGGCACTTCTAAGACTAAAAAAATTTAGAGTTAGCTGGAAAATGTTATCATCTTTTTTGTTTAGTAGTCACTTATTTTAGAATGTTATGCTTCAGTATTACAATTTTCATAATGTTATCAGATGGACCAAATTATGAGTGAAAGAACTTCAGAGGCAGGACAACTAGAGAGAAAAAAAGGGTAAGAAGACTGGACAATTTAGTAGTCATTTTAGAATGTGATGTTAAAAATGATCACTTTGTTTATTTATCAAATAGATAAGCAATACAACAAGGAAAAACAAACAAACAAAGAAGAGGCATATGAGACTAATTGGTGAAGAAACCCTCCCAAATCTTGAAATGTTGCGATAGTGGAGGAATTTTCCTTACAACTCCATAACCTAGTCAAATGTGTGCATTAGATGAAGATCTTGGTCTTGAAGATGATGATGACATACCCTGAAAGTCGAACGATTTTTCAAAGTCTAGAATCCAATAAAGATAGAAAATAAGTACTGTATCATGATAAATTAATTTCATTTGTGTTGGCCTGACTGTACCAGGTTGCTATGCACATAAAGGGCCTACATGGAAAGGGAATACATCTGAAACTGGAAAAAGATATTGGAGCGATGAACAAAGAAAATGTATAAAGGCTGGTCAATTTAGTAACTTAGAGTGTAATACTTAAGTATTATACTTGTAATTATTTTTGTCTGTTATCAGATGGACAACTGATCCAACAAGAGAAAGAAACAGACAAAGCAGAGGCATAAAATACTAATTTATAAAGAACATGTTGAGGATTTTCCCTTTTCAACACTACAACCTAGTCAAGATTGTTCATTTGATGAAGATTTGGAAAATTTTGGTCTTGCAGATGAAGATGATATACCTCAAAGCTAAGAGGTGTTTCAGAGTTAAACTCTAGAAGTAAACAAAGACAGAAACAAGAACAACCTATTGGATCAACACAAATTAACTTCTTTAGTAATGATCAAACTACATGGAGTAACTTGTATGCACCAAAATGGCTTACATGGAAGGACCACCCATCTATTACTATAAGAATGTCGGAGCATTTAAGAGTAAAAAAACATATGATAAAAAAGAGTACGTAAAGGAAATGCACAACAATGACAATTTTATAGTGAAGAAAATATTTTGTTGCATTACGTACTCAGTTACTGACAAGCTACCTGTCTCAAGCCTTCAAATATGAAATGAATCTTATCCTTCACACTCCAAGAAATAAAGCGGTCCTGAAAAGCAGTAGAGAACACATTGTTGACAATCTGTGTTAAGAAAATCAGAAATTACTGGTTGTAATAAATCATTCAGAAACACGAAGTAACTGAGATTTTTAGAACCAGTAAATAAGATGAACAGAAATTTATTTGTAAAAAAAAATGTAATCTGTAAAACTTACCAGAATCTAGAATACTCTTTTTTTTTAAAAAATTCAGGAAGAAAATCAAGTCCACTGAATTCACAGTGTCCCCTTAAGGAAATTATTCCCCTCTAGTATCCGAGGTTTGATTTGGAATATAACCTCCCAGGGTAAAATGATCTTAATCAGTAGAGTATAGATACCAAAAACTCTACTGTCAGCGAATCAATCCACAGCAGGAAAGTACACGAAGAAATAT
>NC_028637.1:31707276-31709632 GCF_001406875.1 Solanum pennellii | reverse complement strand
AAAAATTCAGGAAGAAAATCAAGTCCACTGAATTCACAGTGTCCCCTTAAGGAAATTATTCCCCTCTAGTATCCGAGGTTTGATTTGGAATATAACCTCCCAGGGTAAAATGATCTTAATCAGTAGAGTATAGATACCAAAAACTCTACTGTCAGCGAATCAATCCACAGCAGGAAAGTACACGAAGAAATATATGTGTTTTTTTAAGAAGAAGGAAGATCAGAAAAATCGTTAGTAAAAATTCTGAAGACTGAATGGTATTTATAGGCAAGAATAATATATTCTGAAAGGTTGCTACCCTTTCAGAATTGACACGACCATTAATGAAAGGTTGCAAACTTTCAAATGGTATTGACTGTTCCTGAAAGTTGCAACCTTTCAGAACAGTCATGGCAGGAAATTTTGAATATAACGGAATTTAAAAGGGTCACTCACGCGGATCCGAGTTGGGTCGGGTTAACTAAAAAAATTGAAAACATTTCGGTTAAATTCTGTATTCATTAAAATAAATTTTGTCCAAAAAATTATCTCTCGATTTGCCAAAGCCAAAGCCAAAGCCAAAGCCAAAGCCAAAGCCAAAGCCAAAGCCAAAGCCCAAGCCCAAGCCCAAGCCCAAGCCCAAGCCCAAGCCGAAGCCGAAGCCGAAGCGAGCGAGCGACGACGACGACGGCGCGAGGGGGGTCCCTCTTTCCAACCCTTTTAACAATTAATAGGAGTGTTTATTTATTTAAACTCTCCTATTTTCATTTCCATTACCGATGAGGGACTATTGCCTTTTTCAATAAAGCATTAGAGGACTTTTCAAGTTCCCAACCTTTCAAGTTCTAAACTTTTCAAATTCCTCTCCTTCCCTCTATTTCCCATCAATTCTTGCTACATACCCAACAATTTCCTGAAAGTTGCAACCTTTCAGAACAGGCGATCTCCTTGGGAGGGATGTAAAGGAGCCATAGGTCACCGGTTCGATTCTCCCTTGAGGCTGCGAGCCAATAAGAGGGGATTAAAAAGAGCGAATGGCCGCCCATGGCAGAGACAATACCTGAGTATGTGGATCCCAAGGGGGTTGTCACACACATTCCATTTTATCAAAGGAGATTTAACTGGTCTAGACCTTACAAATATCCTCCACCACAATCTAGAGGATCTACGGAGTGGGATTGCATAAAAACGAACACCACGTGAATCGAGTAAAACCACCGCCTCTAGCATCTCGTGGCCTAAAGTAAGAAACTAATGAGCATCCTCACTCTCCCACCCTGAAGCTGGAGTGATTTTATCTTCTGAAACCTCTTATATTTATGTTAATCATCTGCTGTCAGAACTAGCTTAGGAGTTGTACACCAACAACCATTGATGACCCACATAATGATGAATAACTGGAGCTTGATGCACTCCTAGATTTTATGCCCCAGGTCTCATCCGAAAAACTTCTTGTGTTCTTGCCGCACCACCTTAAGAGAATCTCTCTAACGCACTTAGCATCCTCACTAATTTATTAGAAAACAAGGGAATTTTAAACCTGAGAGGAACATGGTCCTCACCAACCTCAACATGTGGATTTGGTTAGACCTCTATAGCATGACCCCTACTTTGTGCTGCTCATGAGAACGACCTTTAGCCCGGGCCCTACTCCTAACCCAAATTGGGATCTCAAAAGATGTCCCATAGACTGCCTGCGCCTACCACCAGAAATAAAATCCCTAGTCCTTGCCACCTATCAAAACAACACGAGACTACTCAGTACTAGTGAAGGTAACCACACATTATAAGAAAGAATGAATAAAATTAAGTTTACTAAAAGTCTTCATAGCCTCTCAAATGTTTTTGTATCGATCCTCAAGACTCTACTTAGATTTTGCCTATAGACACGTGAGACCTATGAACCAGGGGTTCTAGTACCATTAGTCCCGACACCAATATGGACGTAATGACACTCATCTCATCCTACCAACACAAGTAAACATAAAATTCAAAAATATGATAGAAATACAGAAATTGTTGGGTTTTAAAAGGTGGGAATGAAAAATGAAGAGTTGCATGTCACGACCCAAAAATGGACGTGATGGCACTCGTCTTATCCCACCAAGACAAGTCAGCATAAAACTCAACCATTACAATAAAGTGCGGAAATAAAATATAAGTAACTTAATAAAACTCCCAAAACCTGGTAGTCACGTGTACAAGCCTCTAAAGTATTACAATTGATTCAAAAGAAAAACTCAAGTCTCAAATGAACTTGTTTCTAGAATAGAACAAGATCATAATTAAGGAGAAGAAAGTCTGCTGCGATGGAAACAGCTACCTGACAAATCTCCAAGAAACCTCAGACAAGGAGAAGGGAAATATCACAATGTCC
>NC_028637.1:31577069-31706270 GCF_001406875.1 Solanum pennellii | reverse complement strand
AAAAGGATCTCAAATTGATCCCAATTTATATCACCCGTAGTTGAACACCAAAATAAAGATATTTCATGAAATACTTTTATACGGAAGGCTTCTTGCATGTCTATTTACCTCTCTTCCCAATAATTGTTTCATGATCATCAACAATTGGTCATAATTACTTAATGACTAAGGTGAAATTTATGCTAAATAACATATGCATACATGTACACAAAATTAAAAATTAGTTTCACATATTAGTGTAAATTATACACGTTTTAATCTAAAAATCTACTTCTAATTACATAAAAACTTAATAGAAAGGATGAAAATAATTACCTTGACGCCTTGAGATAAAAATATTGATTTTGCTCCTCTTTTTTTTTTCTTTTCTTTTCTCCCTTTCTTTTCTTTTCTGCGTATTCTTTCTGTTTTTTGTTTCTTCGTTTGAGCCGTCACAGGCTTTTAAAAAGTTAGGGCACTTTGCCCCTTTTCTTTTTATTTTATTTTATTTATTTATTGAATTAATTTCCTTTTTCTTTTTTTTCTTTTTTTTCCCATTATTATTAGCAACAAAATAATCTTTTATTAAATCTAAAAATCATGTCACTCATTCTTATAAGTCATATAAATTAAATATAAAATCTACTAAAAAGGTCAATATAAAAATAATGGTTGAAATTTCTAAAACGACTAAGAGGATCATTACATTGCAACTTTTATGAAAAGTTGTGACTTTTATGGAAAATTGTGACTTTTATGGAAAATTGTGACTTTTATGAAAGGTTACGACCTTTCATGTGACTTTCCCAAAGGTTTGTGACCTTTCCGGTAAGGCATAATAAGACCTTTTTCGCACTACCCTTTGTTTTCTATAAATTGAGGGATTTCCTCTCATTTTAAAAATAGAATTTATGGACTTCTTGTTTTAATACTAATTTAGTATTTTAAGTGTACTTTACTGTCGTGGAGTGACTCGCTGACACCTGCGTTTTGGGTATCAATACACTGGTGATTATCATTCTATTCTAGAGGACATATTTCAAATCAAATCTCGGATACTAGAGGGGAATAATTTCCTTAAGGGGACACTGTGCATTCAGTGAGCTTGATCTTTTTTCTATTTTTCCAGACTCTGATATGTGTTATAAATTTTAAAAATTGTGAATTAATTTTTGTTCTTCTATTATTTTGTTCTTTACTAGTTCATTAAACTTTGGTAACTTCGTGTTTTTGCAAAGTTTGTTGGAATCAATAAGATTCTTTATACGCAGATTAACAACAATTCTTCTTTAAGAAAATATTTTGTATATTTTTCTATTTTGTTTCTTATTCCAGTTTCGCTAGTAGTTTTAATTTTATTGATATGAAAATGTTCTTAAACTTTGTTGTCTTACAAACTTCTTTAAAATTTTGTTCTAAGTGTGTTAGGAATACAAGATTAACAACAATCTTAAGGAAATTATTATACTGTTAGTATTGCTTATATTCTATTGATTGAGAGAATTTGATCATGGAAATAGAAGATAAATTCATTACTTCTCCATAATTTGTTAAACAGGGGTCGAAGTGAGAATGTACCAGAAAAAATAGGTGGAATTCCGATTAAAGATTACACCCGATAACCTTCTTATTGTCTATCTAAGGCGGAAAATAGTTTCTAAAGGTAAACAATTTTGATACTTATCATGTCTGTATTTGGAAAAAGTTCTGCAAATCGTATTATTTTTAAATGAATATTTTTGGCAAATACTGTTGCATTTAAATTTTACTAGTTTGCAGAATGAGATATGCATATTTTTGTTTGATATATAGTATGTTAAAATATTATAGTTGGAAGACTATTTGAAAAGCAAAACATTTCTATGTGATGGTCTAAGGATATGTGTTATTGTTTTTGGAGAGAAAAACGACTTTTGTTGTTTTCTACTCCATGTGAAATGTCAGTGTGTCTTATTTTTGTAGGCTAAAAACTTCTGTGGTTTTCTATTCTGGATAAATTGCACTATGGAATTGGTTTGAAGAATATGAAAACTTCACATAATAAGTCAGTGTTGTTATTTTGATTTTCTTTAAACTTCAATATTATATAGAAATAAATTGTACAATTATTTTGGTCCTTATTATTAGTATTTAGAATACCAAGTGGTATGTCTATTTGTGATAGAGGAAAAATATCAGTGACATAGAGATAGTGATTTTGTGCCTCTATGAAATGTACTTTGACATTGTGTAAACATTGTCAAAGAGAATTGAAGGAATATAATTATTTTGTGAAATAATATTTCTGAAAGAGGTTTCATATTGTCAATGACATTTTGAAAGTCTAGGAAAGTATGTGGAAAAACTATTTTCAAATACTTAAAGAATATTTTTGAGATCACATTTAAAATGTGGGGATTCTTTGCTTATGATTAGACTTGGTGTCTAATTTAACTTTGGAACAAATTATATGAATATCAATGGTACTTTTGTATTATGTTAGACCTACAAAAATCTTGGAGTATTATTTGTTATTGCAGTTGTTGAGTTTCTCTATTACTAGTATATAATGTGACTAGTATGAAACTACCAAATCATATATATACTTGTTCAAAATAATTGTGTTCTTTTATAAAAAACTGTCACTTAAAATGTTCTGATTTTTCATGAAAAGATATGTCTATTATAATAAAAATATATGCATAGACATAAATATTGGTGAATAGTCATTTGTTATGTTTTTGTAAAAGAAACATTTGGACTATATTGCTTTTATTGGACCCGATGAAACTTGGTTCATGGGCAGTTCTATTACAATCAAATGGAAAGTTATGGAAAGATCCTTCTGAAAAGGACATTTGATAAGGTGACGACTCTAATCAATGTTTGTATCACACAAAATTTTAAGAAATAGGAACAAAATATAAGTGAGGAAAAGTTACCTCGCGAAGAGCTTTTCAAACCCAATATTTTTATTTGTTCTAACTTGCTTGAGTCAATGTTTGTGACAATAACATTTCGGGCATGTTCACTACAAAACCTTGTAAGGAAAATCGATCAACTTAAAAGTTTTGTCTAACATCGAGCACAATAAATAAAAAATGTCAAGTTTTTGTGGAATCTATGTATATTGAGCATTCTTATAAAACTGTTGAAAGGAATTATAATCTCTTAGAATTGATTTACACTGACATTTGTGATATGATGTTAACACCATCTCATGGTAGGAAAAAGTATCTCGTTACTTTTATTGACAATTGCATTAGAAATGACTATGTCTAATTGCTGAATGGTAAGGTGAAGCAATAGAAATGTCTAGACAATGTAATATCGAAGTTGAAAATTAGTTTAGAAAAAGATAAGAAATGATAATAATGGAGAGTATAAATCTCCTTGTGCAGAATCATGTTTGGAAAGTGGAATTATCCAACAATTGCTACTCTATTCACCTCAATATAATGAAAAAATCGAACGTTGAAAGAAATGATGGATGCATTATTTATAAGTTCCGGTTGACCACAAAACTTGTGTGGAGGAACAATCCTTACTCCAAAAGGGAACAACAAAAGTTATCTTTTTAGAAATAAAGCAATTTTATTTGTTCAAGACACAATCAATTCCATATGAGAAATGGAAAGGAAGGAAATTCAACTTGAAATATTTCAAACTGTGGGGGTGTCTATCCAAAGTTTATATTCATATTCCTAAAATGATTAAAATAGGACCTAAGAGTGTGCACTTTAAACTTAGACTTGAATAGTCTATTGAAAGGTGTGACCTACATTGGGAAGAACAAGAGGAGAATGTACTTAAAAAGAGATTTATAGGTGTAGTAAATGTCAAAGGATATCTACTTCTTTCGAATATAATTTTGTAATATTTCATTTGTCTTCTGTAGACTCATCCTTTTGGACAGATGGAGTCAATAGCGAGATTTGTTCAATCTTGAGCAATCCTATTTGAAGTTGGTTGATCTTCCTCCAGGAAATAAACCTTTGGGTTCAAAGTGAATCCTCAAAAGGAAAATTAAATTCAATTGAACTGTTTACAAATATAAATCAAGACTTTTTATCAATGGTTTTTGACAAAAACAAGGTCTTGATTTTTTCGACATATACTCGCCAATAACTAGAATTACATTCATTTGGATGTTAATTCTATTCGTTGTGGTATATGACCTTTAAATTCATCTAATAGATGTGAAAAGAACTCTCTTAAATGGAGAATGGGAGGAGGAAATTTACATAGAACAAATTGAGGATTTTACGGTTCTTAGCAAATAAATAAAGTGTGTGAACTGGTTATGTCACATCATGATCTAAAACAAGCACCAAAACAATGACACAAGAAATTTCACCAAACCACGTTGGCAAATGGATTTAAGAATGATGGAAGTGATAAATGTGTTCACATTAAAATCACAAGGTCATTGTTGTTTGTATATTACTGATATGTTGATTATCAATAGAGACACCAATGACATAAATGCTACTAAATGTAGCTAGAAAGCAAGTTTGTAATGAAATATCTTGGAGTTGCTGATGCGATATTAGGTATAAGAATCCTTAGAACTCCATAATGTTTAGCATTTTCACGGACTCATTGCAGTGAAAAGGTACTTTACTAGTTCAAATATTTGAATTTCAATAATGTCATATCTCCAATAAATGTGATCTTTGCATTTCAAAATAGTGAAAGTGAAAGTGACTCACAATTGGATTGTGTTAGAGTATTGGGAAGTATGGTATATATCATGAAGTGTGCGCGATCAATAATAACATTTTCTATTAATGAACTGAGTCAGTTCACAAGTGATCCCAATAGAACTCATTAGATGACAATAAAAAGGGGTTTGGAGTATTTGAGAAATACTTAAAACTATGTCTTACATTATAACAATATCCAACGGTATTGAAAGAATATAGTGATGCAAATTGGATCACTGGACAAATCAAGTAAAATACACAAATGGATATGTATTTACTCTTGGTAGAAGAGAACTCGCTTGGAAATATTTCAAAAGAGACATGTATCACTAGATCTACAATAATCTCTGAGCTAGGTGCTCTAGATAAGGTCGGTGAATAAGTTGAAAGACTCCAAAATTTCTTGATAAATATTCTTTTTTGGAACAAAACATTGTCATTATTATACATACACTTTGATAGTCAAGATGCAATAGGTAGGGCATGGAGCATGACGTATAACGGAAAGTCTCGTCATATATGCATAGACATGCTACCGTTAGAAAATTACTCTCTAGTAAAATTATCAGAATTGACTATGTAAAGTCAAGATAATGTGTTAGATCCACTTACAAAAAGTCCTAGCTAGAGAGAAAGTTGAAAGATCGTCTAAGGGAATGAATTTACGACTTAGGACAAGTCATCATGGAGGTAACTCTATCTAGAAGACTGGAGATCCCAAGAGCTAGATTTAAGGAGAAAAACAATGTTGTGAATGATGGTTCGCCATTGTCAACGAACTCAATCCATTCTCACGATGAAGACAATGCTCAGGGACAAGGATAAACCATTAAGACTTGTTAATGAGTTAATAAAGCATAATGGTTTTAATGATTTTCTAAGTTTGGTAGAGTTGACCAAATAGTGTATCTATGCGATAACACGGTTAGGAATCACCTATGTGATTGTGAAATGTAAGCCGCTTCAAATAAGATGACTGTCAAAAGCCCATCTCTTTATACACTCATGAAACCAGAAGGTGTTCTTGGTTGAGACAAACACAAAACCATAAAAGGTAAAGGGCTAATTGTGTGACATATTTTTGTCTAGGTATACACCAAAGATCGACGGTTCAAAGATATATCTACCGATTGACCGAGTATGTCCGATATATGTTCACTACGAAAAGTACAAGGGGAATCTACTTATCCACATGCAATTAATTCTTGCTTGTAAAGTACACATAATTGTTCGTTTCTTTGTCTTGGAGTCATTCCCCATTCATGTGGGGATTGTTGGGCTTTAAAAGGTGCAAGTGGAAAATGAAGAGTTGGGACTTTTTGAAGAGTTGTGACTATACTGATAGGTTGTGACTTTTCTGAAAAGTTGCGACTTCTATGAAAAGTTGTGACTTTTATGGAAAGTTATGACTTTTATGAAAGGTGATAACCTTCTAAAAGATTTTGACTTTATAAAGATTTGTGACCTTTCTGGTAAGGCACAATAAGAACCTTTTCGCATTACCCTTTGTTTTCTATAAATTGAGGGATTTCCTCTCATTTAAAAATAGAATTTATGGACTTCTTCTTCTGCTACTAAATCTAGTATTCTAAGTATACTTTACTTCTATCTAATGTCTCGCTGACACCAGCGTTTTGGGTATCAATACACTGGTGATTGAGATCATTCTATCCTGGACATATTCCAAACCAAACCTCGGATACTAGAGGGGAATAATTTCCTTAAGGGGACACTTTGCATTCAGTGGGCTTGATCTTCTTTTTGTTTTTTTGAGATTCTGTTATGTGTTATAAATTTTGGATTTGTGAATTAATTTCTGTTCTTCTATTCTTTTGTTCTTCGCTGGTTCATTAATCTTTTGTAACTTCATGTTCTTCAAAATATGTTGGAATTAGTAAGATTCTTTAGACACAGATTAACAACAATTCTTTGTTGGAATTAGTAAGATTCTTTAGACACGGATTAACAACAATTCTTCTTTAAGAAAAATATTTCGTATATTTTTTCAAATCTATTTCTGATTGTAGTTTCACTACTAGTTTTAATTTTCTAGTTATAAAAATATTCTTAAACTTTGTTATCCTACAAAGTTCTTCAAAGTTTTGTTCTAAGTATATTAGGAATACAAGATGAACAACAAACATAAAATAATAATAATAATAATAATAATAATAATAATAATAATATTAATATTAATAATAATAGTAGTAATAATAGTAATAATAGTAATAGTAATATTAGTAATAGTAATAATAATAATACTAATAATAGTAGCAATGGTAGTAATAGTATAGTAATAATAGTAATAATATAACAATAGTAACAACAGCAGCAGCAACAACAACAACAACAACAACACTGTTAATAATAATAATGTTCATATTAATAAAACTATGTCGGACTAAAACCACTTATCCCTATTAACACCATGGCTCTGATATCATTTTAGGAAGGATTGTTTTGATGTGATTAAAGGTTTGTTTACAATTCATAAAATCTAAGGATGGAAAAAACTTTTACAGTTCCAACAAAGTTCAAACAACGCCTCATTCATAGCTAATATGGGCCTTATCAGGAACACCGGACTAAGCCAAGTTCTTCCCATTTCTGGAGTATACTACTTTGACCTTAGAGACATCGCAACAGTCCTTTACTCACCATGTCGTAATAGTTCATGTTCTTGATAGTCCAACACTAGCTATTTAGCCTATCATTTAGGATGTTTAAATATTAAAAATGTTTAAACTAATAGTAAAAGAGAGAAAAATAATACCTTAACTATAGAAGACTCTCAACAATAATTCTTCAAAGTAATAACAACAACAATTAAGTTATTTATATTGTAGTGGAAATACAAGGGAAGTAATACAAAATAGGTTGGCAAAAAGTCTGTCCTTTACCTTCTATTAAGAGATTCCTATATAGAGAGGACCTGAGGAAAAGTCTAAAATTTATGATGTAAGGACTTACGTCATGTTACTTTATTGGACCGATATTGGGGTCCTAAACTTTATATAAGCTTACAATTATTCTAACTTTTATAAAAGTTAGTGACTTATAAACTAGTCCTTTCTAATCTCCTTTCCCTTTAGCTTGTCTGAACTAGAAGAATTTTCTATCTAATTCGTGAAATTTTGAAGAAATGTTTCAATGTCCATCTCTTCCGTGCTATGAACCCTTTGGTATTTTCTAGTTATACATGTGTCTTCTTCTTCATTTGAGGTATATATATTATCCGGAAATTTCATGCCCATATTTTTTATTAGATCTTTTTTGACTTCTTTCATGTATGATGCAAGAAACTTCGATTTTGTGATGACCCCTTTTTTCCTATGCAGCCTTCTGGTTATTTGTAGGACTGATATCATCTCGGCCTTGTATAACTTCCGATTGACGCTTGTTGATCTCGATAGAGTCTTTAATGGAGTTTATAATATCTTGTCCATGAAATTTTCCTCAGCATGCTTCTGGAGTAATTTACTCTAAAATTTTGTATGAAATTTTCTCCTTAAGCAAGGAAATCCTTCTTCATTTATTTGGACATTGACTGTCCATTTCATTATCTACGGAACAGAAAATTCTATGAAAAATTACATTAATGGCATTCCTTTAAAAGATATATAATCTTTTTGTAATTTTATTGATTTGGGTGATACATCAACCCGTTCAACATATAATTTTTTGTATTCCTCTGGAAGTATATTTATAAATGGACCATATAAAATCCACCACTGGCAAAACCAATTTGCTATATGTTGTTTGTACACATGAGAGCATATTTTTATAAACCATGAATGTTCTCTATTAGAATTTTCATATGACAAGGCTTTATTAAAGTTCACTCTATAATCTCAGTAATTAAACTTGACTACAATTTTTTGTTCTGGATGGGTGTATTCCCTTTCCTTGCCTGTTCCCCATTCTTCTGGGGTGAATATCTTTTTGATAATGAATTTTGAAAAGTTATAAACTTTTTTAGTATTGGCTAGGTAAACGGGCAAAAGTGCTGAAATTCAGCTAACCCAAGGGATGAGAGTATAATCTCATAATGCATTTTGTATTTATAAGTTGGGTTAGCATACGATGTTGTATCAAATACCTGGTCATAATTTTTCGTGGATCGTCTTTCCATTGTAAATCTATTGGCTCAAGAAGAAGTGTTACTTCATCTTTCTCATTTTTATCATATACTTCAATATTTTTATTTTCTTCCTCAGTCACGACTGAAGAATAGGATTGTATAAAATTCATGAATTCTTTATACATTCGATGTTCAGTGTTAATTCCCGATGTGCTTGTATATACTTCTGCAATGTTTGAAGCTATAAGCTTCTGGTTTCCTATTTGGGCCAAGATATTATTTTTTTCCATGGGTGCTTTTCCTCTTCCTCTTCCTCTTCCTCTATTAGAGGAAGAACTTCCAGATGGCCACATCAGTCCTGCTGTTAATAGACAAAAAGTTATTAACTTAAATTCTTCAGTAAGAAAATCGGGAAGACTATTATTTGTTCTCTTTTTATAATGTATTTCAGAATCGAATGGTGCTAACAAAGTTTGCCATCTTGCAAACATTTGTCTTGAAACATCATATTTTACATCTTTATTTAAATTGAATTTTTCTGCTTGACAATCAGTTTTTCTGATAAATTTTGTATTATATATGTCTCCTTGAAATTTTAAAATACTTTTGACTATATGAAATTTCTTTAGCTATAGTAGCATATCTTTTTGACTATTATTCAATTTTTTGATTTAGAATTGAATAAGGTATTCTTGTTTTTCATCAGGAGAAATTTGTTTTAAAATTTCCCCATAGCCAATATCAGAGGCATCTGTTTCCACTATCTTCTGCCAGTTCGAATTGGCTAAAGTGAGACATGGTAGGTTATTAACCTTTGACTTAATGTGCTTGCAAGCTTTAGGAGTTTCTCTTAGTCTATGATATAATATAACTGTATCTTTAGCCAAATCTTTTATAAAAGGAGATATATAATTTAAGCTTCCCAAGAATCTTTTGAGTTGGTTTTTATCAGTAATAACATCAGGAAATTTTGATGCAAACTCGATACTTCTTTGGATGGGATAATTTTTCCTTTTTCAATATTATGACTTAAGAACCTAATATTGGTTTGAAAAATATGCATTTTTGGTCTAGATATGATCAAACCATTTTGAATAATAATTTTCTTAAATAGATTAAGATGTTTAAAATGCATTTCTAAGGTTTTTGAAAATACTACTCCCTCCATTTCAAAAAGGATGACCTAATTTGACTTGAAACGGAGTTTAAGAAAAGAAAGAAGACTTTTTAATCTTGTGGTTCTAAATTAAAGTAATGTCAAATGTACAAAAATGTCCTTTAATCTTGTGGTCTTAAACATGCCACGTGGAAGTTAAAGTTAAAGTGTTGCCAAAAAAGGAAAGAGGTCATTCTTTTTGAAACAGACTAAAAAGGAAATAATATCATTCTTTTTGAAACGAAGGGAGTAAAATATCATCTATATATACAATGATAAAATTTCTATAGGGTTTTTTGAAATTCTGAAGGAGCATTTGTTAATCCAAAAGGCATAACATTCAATTTATATTATCCCATTGGGACGTTAAAGGTTGTCTTATATTTATCTTCTTCAGAAATTTGAATTTTTCAATAACCTAATTTTAAAACTATTTTTGAAAATATGATAGTTTCATGAATTCATCTAATAAATCCTTTTTATTGGGAATACGATATCTAATCCATTTTAAAACATTATTGAATGGTTTATAATTTATAACAAGCCTGGTACTCCTCTCTCTTGTTCTGCTTGTTTATTAACATAAAAAGCAGTACAAAACTATGGAAATTTTGAGGGCCTTATTAAACCCTTTTGAAGAAGAGTAACAATCTCTTTTTTACATAAATTCAAATATTATGAATTCATTTGGCATGGTCTTGCCTTAGTGAGGATATTTTCTTCAAAAAATTCTTCCTCATAGGGAAGACTCACCAAATGTCTTTTCCTTTCCCAAAACACATTTGGGTAGTCTACACATATTTGTAGAGAGAATTTATTCTTTAAAATCTCAATATTTCCTAGGATTTTAGGATTTACTAAAGTTTCTTTAATGGTAAGACTACAAATCTCACTTTTAAGAAAATCAATTTGTTTATTTTTTAAAGAGATCATATCTTTAACCTTTTTAACGAATTTTGAAAATGATTGAGGCATAAAATCTATCCTTATTTTGCTTCCTTCGAAAGTACAAGTTATTCCAGTCTCATCCCATAAAGTTAGAGGACATATATACCAGAAAAAAGGCATTCCTAGAATGAGAATGATTTCATTAGAAATATTTTTATTAAAACAAAGCTTTAACGTACATATATTATTTGTACATATATATATTATTTAGGAATTTTATATTCATTATTCATTTTATGACCACTTGCATGACGAAGAGTATATGTAGTCTTCTTAAAATACCTTGACGGAATTAATCCTTCTTGAATACAATTTAATAAAAAGAGTAATTTTCGCTAGAGGTTTATGAGTTGTAATTAGCTAAATAGTTTCTAAAAATAAATTCTTATTGTCAGTAGACTTATTAGGAATGTCAGGAAGATTACTCTATGGAACGCTAGGAGAATCATCTTCAACTATGGCATGTTTCCCATGATGATGATTTTCCTTATTTTGTATATAAATAATTCTCTCATCAAGGATCATATTATGATTTTTGAGAGAAGATATTTCTTTTTTGAGATTATTAATCTCCACAACCAAGTCTTGGGTTGTCGTTGGAATATGATCCTTTTGAGACCTAAGTTATAGTTGTCTCCTTACTTCTGCCATGGTGTAAGTAAGCATTATTATGAGTAGGATTTTCTTTCGGAATTCTAGTATTACTAGTAGAGGTGCTGGTATTACTAATTTTGTCGATAATTTGGGGCCTTAAAGTTGGGTCATCAATCATCTTAAGCATCTCGATCCAATTATCATTTCTTATAACATTGATATTTAAGTCCTTGAATTGAGAATACAACTGATAGAAATAATCTTATCTTTATCACATGGTTGACCAATCTGGTAAGACATACATTCTTCCTTAGATGAGGATAAGTAGTCTTTTTCCTGGAGATCTTTTAGGTCCTCACTTGTAGAGGATTCCTCTCTGCCACTATTATTAGGAGTTGAATTTTTCGAAGGGGAATTATGGAGGATATTACATAAAGAATCCTTAATATTATCGTGTAGATCAAGGCTTTTAATCTTATCCTTTACCTTGCAATCCCTTGCATAATGATCTGCTCTTCCACAATTGTGGCAGACATTTGCTTTATTATTCTTATAAAACTCATTTTATCATTATAATTCATTTTCCTTTTTTCAAGCTTGTCTATTCGTTTCTTTTTCATGTACTGCCTATGAGGCTTTTCTTTATAATCTTTTTTCGTCTTATGTCTATTAGACATTTTTGAGGATTCAGGCATATCAATTGCGAACTGTTCACAAAATTCGCGTAATTGTTATTTTTTATTTAAATGATATCTTTTAATTTGTTGATTTAACTTGATTTCATTATATAAAGAGAGACCTCCTTGAGTGCAAACACTTATAAGTTATCCATAAGTATAATCATCACAATTAACACTCACTTCATCTCCTCTAAGGGATTTCCTAACTCTTTCTGCAAATAAAGCAGGGAGCCCATCTATAAATTTGAATTTCCAATAAGAGTTATTACACTTCGGTAATTCCATAACCCTTGATAGAAAAACACCCTTGTACCATCTAAAGGAAGTAAGGGTTTTGCATCTAAGGTTTTGGAGTATAGTCCTAATGGTTTCACTATTATCCGACCATCTTCAAGAAAAATATTCTATAATGATTATAACCAAAGTGTAAACTATATTTGGAATAATTCTATTTTCATCCTTAATGACATTTAAAATGGTCATTCGTTGAGATTCTAAGAGATAATTATCACACCAACCCTTTATTTGGTCTGTAAATCTAGCGATAATCATGTTGGCCGTGTCTTTTTCAAAATTCTTATTTGCCTTACAGATTGTATTGTACATAAGAATTCTATGAGCTAGAGTAAAAGTTGTCTATTAGTAAATCCATCAATATTCCACTCCTAAAATCTCTGTCCCAGTAAAACTATTGGAGACATAATATTCTTCCTCCTCCAAGAGAATATCTTGAGGAGTCGGCCTAGGATAGTAATACATTCTTTGAACCGGGTGTTTAGCATGTTTCTATGAGATTTTACTAATCTCATCTGGTATATTATTTCTATCAGTGATATCTTGCTCACTTAGTTGGAGGGTATTAATATTTAACCCCTGAAATCTTTCTTGAAGTAATCTATTAATATTATCATGCTTTGATAATTTAAAGTCTTTTATCTCTGGAGGGGGTTGAATAGTAGGAGTAACCTTCTCTTTTCCTTTATCTGTGATCTTAGATTTTCCCAATTCAACATATAAATGGCTAATTTTGTCATGCAAAGAAAGAATATGTTCTCCTAAAATACTTATGTAAATATTTGTATAATTGTTTTCACGTATTAAAGTTTTAGTATGTTTGGAAGTAATAAGAGCAATGTCATTTTCATCAAATAACTCTGCAAATGCAGTAAAGTATATGATTTTAACATCCATTTCAATTTGAAAACATTGTTGAGGAGGTAAGAGGGATTTGGTAATTGTACCATTAGATAACTAATAGTCCTGTTCTAACATAGAAATATAGTTATAAAAATATTTCATCATAAACAATGGTACAAAAGCAATAGCTCTATTTACTTTACAAAGATCACTATAAAAATCTTCTTGAAACAATGTTTATTGACTATTATAAAATATTTTAAAGAGCCACTTTCTAAATGATTCACATTTGGGTTGGAAAAATTCATTTGAAATTTTCTTTCTTACCAGCGACACGGTTTAAAGTTAATAATTTCTGATCTTTCCATGTAAACCATTTGGAAAGTCCATTTTAGACAAAGTGGGGCCCATATAAGCAGTAAATATATGATTTTCAATCTTGATATTATTAACTCTCTTTTCTTCTTTCATATAAGAAGTAGATATTCTAGATTTTGTTCTTCTCTAATCTGAGCAGTAGACTCTCTAGAAGGCATATCAACAATATAATCAACAGGAGAGGATGAGTTAGTTATCAACATTCTTGAAGGAAAACCTATATCATCAGCATAACTCATTAATAAATTTTGGTCAGTAAATTTTATTCTCACCATCTCATCTAGAGTTTGTTCTGTATCTAAAATATCAGGATTTATATTATTTTGGGTGGAACTGCTTCTTCAATTACCAATTCCTTAGGAAAATCAATTTCATCCCATTTAATAGGTTTTCTAGTTATAACTTTAGGCTTACTAAAGTTTGTTTCTATTAAAATTGTTTCATTTTTAAAATCCATAGTTTTACGCATAGAATTTAAAGTGTATATAGGCTTATAGTAAATTCCATAACAAATAAATATAACTTTTGTACCAAGCAAATATTCGTAGCCATGCAAATTTTTACTTAATATTAAAGTATTTAGCGGTTTTTCATCATTTAAAGAGATTTGCAAATTAGGATAACAGTTAAAATAAACAGGGTCATACGCCAAACTGGTTTGAACTATCCCTATAAGATATTTTTTCCAATTCTGATTTCTGACATCCCTCAGGGATGCTATAAACCTCTCTGGCAGGCCTCTTAGAGTGAGGGGCTTAAAATCAACTTGTATTAAATCAATATGCATAAATCTATAATTTTCTCTATAAGGAGCAAATTCACTTTAAGATAATAATCTAAAAGTACCATGATCCGAATCCACTGTAATTATTTCTTTTGTGATTTTAACAATTTTTTTAAATCCCATGTTTTCAAAGTACCCATTTGGTATATAACCTTGGGTTGGATTTTAGGAATTGTCCATTTATTAAGAAGCTATAGTTTTTGAGTCATATCATACTCCCCTTTTCTATTGTTTTTAACAGTAGTATGTTTCTTCATAATGTTCATATTAACAAAATTGTGTTGGACTAACACCACCTATCCAACATCAACAACAACAACAACAACAACAAAATCAATAGCAACAACATCATCAACAACAACAATAACAATAACAACATGTGTGGGAAACATAGTCATTGTAAAAATATCTCCAAAACCTGATTGTCACGTGTACAAACCACTAGTGTAATAATGCATAATTTTAAAAATAACATACAAGTCTCAATGTCTTGCTGGTTTGAACTATCCCTATAAGATATTTTTTCCAATTCTGATTTCTGACATCCCTCAGGGATGCTATAAACCTCTCCGGCAGGCCTCTTAGAGTGAGGGGCTTAAAATCAACTTGTATTAAATCAATATGCATAAATCTATAATTTTCTCTATAAGGAGCAAATTCACATTCAGATAATAATCTAAAAGTACCATGATCCGAATCCACTGTAATTATTTCTTCTGTCATTTTAACAATTTGTTTAAATCCCATGTTTTCAAAGTACCCATTTGGTATATAACCTTGGGGTTGGATTTTAGGAATTGTCCATTTATTAAGAAGATATAGTTTTTGAGGCATATCATACTCCCCTTTTCTATTGTTTTTAACAGTAGTATGTTTCTTCATAATGTTCATATTAACAAAATTGTGTTGGACTAACACCACCTATCCAACATCAACAACAACAACAACAAAATCAATAGCAACAACATCAACAACAACAACAATAACAATAACAACATGTGTGGGAAACATAGTCATTGTAAAAATATCTCCAAAACCTGATTGTCACGTGTACAAACCACTAGTGTAATAATGCATAATTTTAAAAATAACATACAAGTCTCAATGTCTTGCTTAAATAGAACACTAAAATAAGTAAGGAACGAGAGACCCACTAGAATGACAAACACCTACCTCCACGGAAAAACCTCACATGTAGATAGAAGAAGAGTGATCCCACATATTCTAGCTTCAAACCTTCACAAGTGTAGAAACAGAGAGTGAGTAACAAATATAATGATACTCATCCAGCAACCCACTAATCAAGGTAAAACTAGTTAGAATGAACAATTCACAAGGTTACATAATCGTAGTCCATTTGTTACAATTCCTCAATTACAAGTATCACGTTCATCAATCATAATATCAAGTTCATCAATCACAATGTCAAGTTCATCTAAAAAAAATATTTATGGGGACTCGTGGTGAACACCCATAGTCTATGTACTTGTCAGCAATAAACTCGACATTAGTAACACACATCAACAATGACATCAACATTAGTAACACTCATAAGAAATGAGCTTGTCATCAATAACACTCACAAATAATGACCTCAACATCAATAACACCCAACAACCTTAGCATGAATATTTGCCGTTGTCAATGACCTCAACATCTATAACACTTCCCCACAATAACCTCGGTACTAATATCATTCACTGGCAATAAACTCGACATCAATAACAGTACATCTCATCACAGTGATCCAAAATCGAAGAAAATAGGCAATTCACACAACAATGAGAAAGATAACAATTTAAGTAGTTTGCATCCATAACAACAATGTCAAATCATCTCATCCATTATCAATGCGATATCAACCCACAAGGCAAACCATAATAATTAACACAATATTATCAACCCATTGCCTTTTTTTATTTTTCAATCACCTTGATTATCCTATTTGAACAATTAACCATGTCACCTCATTCTCTTTACTCCCCAACACATACACAAGAATCATTCAAGATTCTACTAGCTTTATCAAAGTTTAGAAGTTTATTTACCTTAATCAATTAAGAGTCAATTCTAGACTTGAACTTTTTCTTACTAAGCGATATCAAAGTCAACACGGTTAAATAAAAAAAGTATCCACTATGAGATTTTTAAACTAACAACATTCGTATCTATCAAGTGGAATAAATGGATCATATCGACTTAAAAATCTGATTCCAAAAATAAGGTTTGTATCTGAAATATTTACTTGGGTACGTTATCCAAAACATTTAGAACCCACAGGTCAAAACCATTTCGAATATGGAATTGTATTCAACTCATAATCGTCATTTTATAAAAGTTCTTGGGTTCTTGAAGAACCCTCAATTTTCATCCAAAACCTTCTTTTGATACTTATAAATCACTCTTAATAATGGGTAAAAAGAGGATTTAGAGTTGTGAATCGTTACTCAAACTATTTACCTAAAAAATTCACTTTGAAATCACCAATAGCGAGATTGGCCCTTTGATATTCATTCTGAATCTTGTTACATAAAAACCAAATACGCTACTCGACTATACTCAACATTATGGACACATTGGAACCATCAATACACGAATCATAGGTTTCTTTGTTTCAGAACCCGTGAATGTCACCAAAAACAAACATAACGCCTGAAAAGGCTATATTGAGCTTCTGACCTCTAAAAATTCAACCAAGCTTTCCCGCTAAGCCTAAATCATTCCCCAAATCCAATAGAACTACTGAAATCCAATCCGAGCATTCAAACCATGAATGTTGACCATCTCAACAATTTCCAACTTAGGACCTCAAATCCACGTAAGGCCTTCGAATCTAAAACCAGCTATGCTCTTAGACCAATATTAACATCTTGGGACTGTTGAAATCGATGGAATTCCATTCTCAAAAAACTCCAAAAGATACTGAAATTTACTTTTCAACAACTTTATTCTCTTTTAAAACTATAAGATTTTCAAAATTCACAATGTTTTACTCAAAATTCAAAACCAATTCGAAAACGTAATCAGAAACGACTCGGGGTCAATAATGAGAGGGATAAAATGATAATATCACAACACACAAATTTGCATTAGTGATCAACTGAATGAGAGCAATAAAAATTTATGCTTTTGCACATTTATTATGTGCACATGTCTTACGAATTTTCAACATCATTAAAAACTTCAAATTATCTTTTATTTTATTTTTCAGAAAATGCACAAGTAGCCCCTCAAGCTATGCCAAAAATCCAAAGACACACTTTTACTATACTAAGGTCCTATTACCCCCTAGACTTATTTTATAAGTAATTTTCTATCCCTTTTCGACCTATGTGGCACTATCTTGAAAAAAAAGTCAACAGACGTTGGGCCCACAAAATAGTGTCATGTAGGCCGAAAAGGGGTACAATTATTAATAAAATAAGTTCAGGGGGGTAATAGGACCTTAGTATAGTATAAGTGTGTCTCTGAGATTTTGGCCATAGGTTGAGGGGGTACTTATGAATTATCCCTTTATTTTTAAATTCATAGCATCGACCACGATGATAAATATCATATTACTATATAAGAAGAGGGAATAGAACACGCGTCCCCGTCAACGCGTGTGCTTCCCTGTAAAAACATTGAATTTGAAGGGCTATTTCTGTCAATCCCTTTTCTGCATCAATTGTTATCCACAGTCTCCATCTGCTCTCTCCTCTTCTCCTTCATAGTTGGGTCCTTTTCACATGAATTGATTTTGATTCTACAATGTTGCATCAACCTTTATGTGTCCTTTGATGTGCAACACCGCCACACGCGTCAAATTTGGCCGACCAGCAAATGCTGCCGTCTTCGCACCTCAGTTTTCCTCTCCTCTTTGCCTGCTCTCAGTTTTGCACTTTGGTGGAGTCTGCGGATGCTTCCTATATTAGCTGAGCGTCCTTTACACAAATTTCAGGGGTCTTTTCGTTGCTTTGATTCTGATTCCCTAACTCGGTCTCCTTTATTTGATTTAGCAATCCTTTCTAATTCGCTTGCCTGCGACAATTTGTTTGGGTCTCTTTGACTTTTCATTTGGGCCACTGTTTCAACTTGACTTGTTCTTGACTTTGGTCTTCTCTATATTTTTCAGCCTTTCATGACTCCATGCATTTTTGTATTTCTACGCTTTATCCCATATGGACAATCATCATTTGTAACTTGGACATATACTGAGCCTTCAATTTTTCCTATGATTTTCTCAGTCAGCTCTTAAAAGAACACAATTTCCTCTCTACAAAGCTCAAGGTCAAACATTAGATTTTGTTGAAATTTATATAATATAGTGTGTAATAAAATTATTCGCAGACGCAGTCCAGTTTGGTCTTTGACAGTTTATGTAAGCCAAATTTAAATACATAATTTGATCGTAACCTTTTCATTGCTGCCAGCCGAGTCCACATGGATTGCCTTGCAGGAGGAGCTACATAGTACTTACCTACATGATCCTCGACTTCTTTCAATAGCAGCTTCAAAACACCATCTCTTCAAGGCTTCAGTCTTTATTCGAATTCTTTTCTTTCCCAACTCTGTTTTTGGAAGTAATAGTTTCATCTGGAATTCAATCTCTGCATTTACCCTTGCCTCTTCATTCACTTAATCACTTTTTGGTACAAGTTGTCATATATTCATGTATGGAGTGCTCAAGGATGAGGCCTCACACCAAATGGTCAGGCGCGGTGCGCACTGAACGGGCCTGAATTTGAGTTTTTCGCCAAGATTTCGTAGTTTAGCCTTATTAAGTCCTTCTAAGGTATATTAACACCTTTCAGTGATTCTAATTACATCAAATGAATTCTAAACACCTAAAAATCATCAAACAAGACCAATCATAACCTTGAATCCATAATCCAATTCAAGGAAAGCTAAGATCAAAGTCAAAGAAGTTAAGAGTCACGTCTAAAGTTAAGAAGCTAGTCCAAAGCAAGGTTCTTAAAGGTTTTCAAGATTCTTTACTAAATGTCTTAACTTCATTTTAAGGCTCAAGTTTCATGTTAAAGTAATGAATAAAAAGTTGAAGTATTTCCTTCAAACAAATATAAGGGAACTAAGTATTCCCTAAGAATTGATTTAAGACACAAGTTTCAAGTTAAGCAAAGAGTAAAGAGTTGAGATAATTTCTCAAAAGTTATAATGGAACTAAGTATTCCCTAAAATTTTATTAATGTTTTTACATTTAAGTTTACAGGAAACTAAGATTTCCCAAAAGTGCTTTGAACAAGAAAAGGGAACATTGATTCCAAGAGTGCTTTTTAAAGCTAAGTGTTGAGAAATTATCTCAACCCAAAGAAAGGAATTTGTTTTAAAAGACTGAGATAAAGTACATTTTGGGAGTAGTATTAAGCACCGATGTAGGGATGAGGGTTTACAATTAACTCACGTTTCCATGAAAACCATGTAGGCATCATGGCTATTAACGAGTCATACTTTTTAGATGATCACGTAAGTTAAGGTAGTGGATCAAATAAGTTATGTAAGGTCATATACCAATAGTATGGTATATGATAGTCCTTGGCAGCGTGAGGTAAAACATTTTACCATCACTTAGGCTCATGGTGATGTTTGTCTGTTAGTGAACTCCCACAAAAGATATATTACTTTAAATGAGTAAAGTTAAGTTTGTTAATATTATTTTAATAAACTAAGATTGTTTGAGTTTCTTTAAAGTCACACACACAAAACACACACACACACGCGCGCACACACACATGCACACACACACGCACACACACACACATACGCACACACGCACACACACACACAAAAACACACACACACACACACAAATATATATATATATCACATGTGTTTTACTGCTTTATGTATTGAGTTGAGTTCCCATGAATTGAGAAGAGACAAGGTAAGTGTTTCTTTCTTACTTCTTTTCAAGTTTAAGGTGTTGTTTAGCATTCCAACTCGCATACTCGTACAATCAATGTATTGATGCTAGTTGGACTACATCATATCATGATGCAGACTTTGGTAACCGGGATCAGCATCATCCAGTGGCTCGTCGATCCAGTTGAGCACTCAAAGTCAGTGGTGAGCCTCATTGCATTCCGGAGGGCTCATTTATTCCTTTCTAGTATTTTCATTTATATAATGTTGTGGGGTTTTCCCCAACATTCATCTTAGTATTTGAGTCTCTTTTTATTTACATTTCAGATGTTTTATCATGAGACTTACGTGTCATATTTGCCAAGACATATATTTTAAGTATTTCTTATGAGACTGTTTTCTCGTTTTATGTTTAGTTAAGCCTTCTGTTGAGTTAAGTAAGCGTAGACAAAGGCCCTCTGTAGGATAACAATAATAATTGAGTGCCGACCACGTCCAGGGTGTATGCTCAGGGCGTGGCAACTAAATTCATAAATGTTGTTACGAATAGTACAAAATACCCATTTAGAGTGTACTGGGAAGTAATTTAAGAAATAAAAAAACTCTATTGCTCAAAACAGGGTCGTTACAGTTTACCATTCAATCTTTTGGAATGATTTCATATCTTCTAACTCTAAATCATCAGAGCCACCAATGTGTCGATCAAAGGAGTTATGTTTGGGTGATATGAGTATAGCTCGTATTTTTTATTTAAGCAACAATAATCTTAGTGGGACAATTAATACAACTTTTAGCAGTGGAAACTCTTTCAGGGTCATTAGCTTGAATAAGAATAAGTTTACAGGGAAAGTCCCACGAGCTTTGATCAATTGCAAGTATTTGGCACTTCTTGATCTAGGTAACAATAGTTGAATGACACATTTCCAAACTGGTTGGGATACCTATCTTATTTGAAGTTTTTGGGCTTGGATCAAATAAGTTGCATGGTTCCATTAAACAATCAGGGAATAGAAACTTGTTTCTGCAACTTCAAATTATGGATCTATCATCCAATGGATTTAGTGGGGATTTACCAGAAAGTCTTTTGGGGAAATTTCAGGCTATGAAGAAATTTGATGAAAGTACAAGAACCCCACTGTATGTTTCTGATCAATATACACTTGTTTATGATTATGTGATGACAATGACAACAAAGGGACAAGATTATGATTCTGTTAGAATTTTGGCTTCTAGCATGATTATCAAAGAATAGATTTGAAGGTCATATTCCAAGCATTATTGGGGATCTCATTGGACTTTGTACCTTGAACTTATCCCATAATGTCATGTGGTTAGTCTCTGGTAAATTTGTGGTTAAATTTCGAAGGAGTGCTTACAGTCTTTGGCCCACTCTATCTAGTTTCTGAAATAAGTTGTAAATCATACTTCCTTTAATTAAACATTATCCCCTATTTTGAATTCAACACTTACAATCCCTAAAAATACCTGAGACTTCCCAAGTCTTCCATTTTTGAATTTTTGTGTAGTGTGTCTTTTGCTTTTTGAATTATCCTAGAACTATTCCTACTCATTAAGAGATCATCAATAATCACTAAAAACACAATTAGGTTACCTTCCTCCTTTCTAATGAATAAAGAGTGATTATGAGCACTCTGAGAGTAACCTGCCACCAATAATGCCTAGTGAACTTGATATTCTATTGTCTAGATGCTTGTTTGAGACCATAGAGTGACTTCCTTAGATTGCAAGAGGAAGTTCCATATAGATGTCTTCAACTAAATAATCTTGCAATAAGGCATGGTGAACATCAATTTGAGATAGATCCCAACCATCGGAAGTGGCTAGGCAAAGAACAGTTTTAATGGTAATCATTTCATTAACCGGAGAGAGAGTGTCATGATAATTATGTCCTTCACTTTGACTGTACCATTTTGTAACTAGACTGGCCTTATATCTATCCAGATCACCATAGTACTTGTACCTGATCTTGTATGCCCATTTCGAACCAATTTTTTTCTCACCAGGTGGCAATTCAGCAATTGTCCAAGCATTGTTAACCTTCAATGCCGAAATTTCTTGTTGCATAGAATCAATCCACAACTTGTCTTTAGATACTTCATTAATGGATCTAAAAATCATGTAAGACAGGCTGATAACCTGTGAAGACAATATCATAACAAACATGATTAGTGATTGAGCGGGGGCTGGGCTTTTTGGCAACAATATAGTATTTGATCCACATAAGAGGCTTGCAAGTCCTGCTTGTCTTTCTGAAACAGTGGTGTGAATAACATTATTAGCTGACACTGGTATTGATGGTATTGATTCTACTGGTTCATCTTGTAAGGCTTCTAAGTCTTAAGTTTAATGCATAGGAAACTCAAAATATCGGTCGCATGGCTTTGTAGTACTTATTTCTACAAGTTGAGATGAGGAATCTGTTGGGAAAAAAGGATATGAACCTTCATCATGAGACTACATAACCTTAAAAGGGAACACTTCCTCTCCAGAAAAAACAATAAGACAACTCTCTTTGCTCTCGCTTAAAACATTCCACCCAAATTCTCTTATGTGATCAAGTCTAGGAAGTCTTAAACAACTTTCATAAGGAGAATTTCCATATAGTACAGTTGTAGGAAATTTGTTAATTAAGTATATTGTAGTTTGCACACACTCACCCAAAAACTACTAGGAACATGAAATTTTATCTTTAAGGCTCTACCTATGTCCAGAATGTTTCTATGTTTTCTCTCAAAAATGTCATTTTATTATGGAGTATAGGACAACTAATTTGTTATAGCAGATCATTTACTTTACTTTAAAAGAATTCAGTGCCATTGTCAAATCTTCAAACCTTTATTGCACAATCAAAAACTGACTACAAATCATTGATATAAAACTTCTTAATACAACTATTATATCCTTGTTAGAGTGTAATAAAGTGATCCATGTAAATACACTAAAATAATCAAGTAAAGTAAGAAAATAGTATTTCTATAATAAGGGGGATCCTATGAGGTCTGCAAACATCTCAATGTACTGGCTGAAACGTTTTAGAAATCTGAGTAACAGTGGAAAGGAATGAGTCTACATTGCTTTCCCAAAGGACAAATCATTCATTCTTCTAAGAAGTTTGTTTTTAGAAATTAATCAACTTAGGAAGATGCTACATTACTTTCAAGGAAGGATGACCCAACCTAAGGTGCCAAAGTCTATGTTCTGCTAAGAAGTTTGATTCTAGCACTGCTTCAACAATAGGTATGGCTTCATTCCTTAGGATAAATAGTCTTTCCTACTCTTTAACAATCCCATTCACCTATCTAGTAGGGAGAGACTGCATTATACATAAATCAGGATAAAATGACACCATGCATTTCAGATCCTTAAACATCTTGGAGACTGAAAACTAGTTGAACCTGATGTTTGGTACATGTAAAACATTTTAAACCTGCAATTCCCCATAATTACAGCATTGTGAATATGTTCTACATGAATTTTGTTTTTAGGTTGTACCTGCACCTTATTAGAACTGGATATGATAATTTTCTACTTTCACATCGGATTTTCATAGTAAGTAATATTATGTGTGGCTCTTTAATCAACAATTTACTTTATTGCATTACCAGTAGCACTATCAGGTAAAGGATTCATACATACTGCAACATTAGTCCTACATGATAGTACTGATGGTGAAGGAAACTCTATCATCTTGATCAAGTTTCTCATACTATTACTTTGTGAAGTAACCTCCCGGGAAATAGATATGGGATAATGATCTAGATCTAGATGCTTCAGTTTCATCCTTATCTTATCATTCATATACATCTTCCTCTTACTCTTAAAGTTAGTAGGAAATCCTACAATTATATAACAATTGTCTTTGGTGTGACCTTTATAACCACATTGATCACATACTCATCCCAATATCCTACCTTGTGAAGTCTGACCTTGTGCCTTTCTAGCTTTAAAATTGGATGTGGTTTGAGTCTAGGTTCTGAAATCATATTGTTGGTTGCCTCTTCGTGCCATCATTGTCAAAGGTTCCTTTCCACGTTCTGTCTGTCCTAGCTTCCTTTGGCTCTCTTCTTAAATTTTCATTGAATATGCGCTTGATTCACATAGGGAATAGAGGAGTTGAGTAAGAGAGAACTTGTTTAACATGTTCACTCATCACAATCACATGATGAAGAAGGTATCATTACATCCATCTCATCCCATAAATCACTTATCCTTGAGTAATAAGAGGTCAAAATATTTGTTCCTTATGTCAATATATTGATCGCCTACCATTATGAAAAGTCCTAGTAAAATTTGATTTGTCAAATCTCTCATTTAAATCGCTTCTCATCTTCTTCGATCTAGAAGCATACACTGTTGCACTAATCCATGATAAAACAATTGAACCACTCCACTACCACGAACTGTCGGATCTTGTTTGTATGGCCTTTTACCAAACATGCCATCAGAAAATTCCAGTTTGTTTTTTTACAAGAAGTTCCAATCGCATGGATCTTCTCTAAGAACCATAGTTCTATGGCCCTGTTAGATCCATAGGAATGAAGGCAACACTAGGAGTATCTGAGGTTTGAAGACGAAAAGTATGATGATGATTTGTTTGCGGATTTTGTTATGGATTTGAACCCTATGGGTTCCACCATTGTTGTAGCTACAATGATCGATGATTTTCAACTTCAAGTAATCCTTAGATATAGGCTTTGATACCATAAAGAATTTGTGAAATCTACTAGAAGAACATAACGAAAAATAAATTCTACTGAAGCATCGCGTGTTCATTACATTGTGATCTAAAAATGGAATGCACCTAACATTATTTTCTTACTTAAAATTTACATATTTACTTATATATAAAGAGGACTATAGTTATTGTAAATAACTATTGTACTAACCACATGACTCCTAAGCTAATCTATAACTACCTAGTTAACTCCAACTAACTTTTAAACTTGGCAATAGCAATGTAACCACTTTGTCATCTGTAATTCGACATGAACAAGTTTATTTTTAGTGTATTAATTCATCTTACTCTAAACTTTGACATCTAATAAAAATATAAGAGATAAAGGGACATGTGAAAACGGCAAAATTTTTGAACTCATGAAAAAAATACTTATAAGAGTTGAAATATGATGAGGTAATCAACTTCTTCTTTTTGTTTTGAAATTTATGTTACTATCACATTCATTCTTGGCTTATTTTGGATGGATGAAAAACTTTATAAACTCACTTTTGATGTACGCATTATGAAATCTTGACATCTATGTCTATTAGCTTGTGCGTATAAATCGAGACACTCTCAGGTCAATCATTACTTTCCGTCTCACTTATCCGCAGTTAGAAGTCAAAATTTCAAATCAAATGACAAACATGTTTCTCTATTTCACTACAAGGCATAACGTATTGTGTCAACTATGTATTGTTGTACCATTTTGATGAGATATATTAATTGATCTTTTTCTATTTTGATTCAAAATATAACGGCTTCATACTTTTGATTTCGCAGGCTTTCCATAGTGATATTTGCTTTACAGGTCAATATTGTGACGACAACAGGTAATTTATGCTCCATAGAATTACGTTTTCATAGCATAAATTTCCTTGAGGGACACAACTAGCTTATTATGTTGTTATCATATCAGTACCACATCAGATCAATTGAGATTCAGATCACCTCCCCAAGCCTGCGTAATTTCATTTTATGCGAGCAATCAATCATCAAAAGTAGACCAATCAATAATAAAATCACTCTTTGCCTTTGGAATAAGGAGTAGGTAAAAAAAAGGCGGGCATCATCCAATTGATACCATTGAAATATATAGCTAGGATGGTAAAGTGACTCAATTCTTCAAGAGATCGGAAGGACACCATCGGATTGGGTTACTGAGTTCCTCAACTTTTTGAATATCATTCTCTTGGGATTTCCCCTCTTTTATTCTTGAAATAAGTTTATGCACTAGAGTGTCCCTTAATTAGGACTGGTTACATATAAGAAAATTCATTGTTTTATTCTCTTATTTACAATGCTTTTAGCTGTAATTTTAGTTTGTTCTGGAAACTTTCAGCTGCTTTAGATTTTGGTAAGAAAAACGAGGGGATTGGGAAACAAAAGACCCCTTAGTGCCAATGAATGAGTGGAGGAAGGCCCTACATGCATGAAATTACCAAAACAGCGGCTCTATGAAGTTAGAATAGAATTTTTCTATTGGCTTTCCTTATTCATTCCTGAATGATAATTCAAGGGTGTGAAGTGGGTACTTCTAGCTTTTCCGGGTTTGAAGCGAGTATTGAGAACTCTTAGACTTCGTACAATGACCTTCCAAGTCATATTCTTGTTATTGAATTCTTTTCATGTTTACAGTGTTCCTATAGCGATCCCAAGTTATTTATGACTTGTTGGGACTAATAGTCTGGTCACCTGGTCGTTCTTCTGGTTTTTTGCAAGTTTCTATGTTTTGGGATTCGAAAATTGAAAGATTTCCTTTAGTCAAAAGTTCAAAAATACAACCTCAGAAAGCAATTTTAATGATTTATTCAACTCTTGACATTGTGCTTTGTCTAGAAGGACCTTTCATATGGATCCCGCGGCATCAGGGCTCGTCTCAAACCCCCTGTCTTATTTTGACTTAAAATGAAGCTTGGGTATGAGACCCAATTTTGGTCGAGTCGATCCCGATAGGATGTTTGAACATCTCATGACTCGAGTCTACACTCTGGACGTGGCCGACACTTGAGAACCATTGTTGGTCCCCAAGAAAACTTGCGTGCTTGCAAACTACAAATGGAAAACTAACTCAAGCATACAAAAGGTTAAAATTGAATAAAATTCATGAAAGTTAAATACAAGCATTTAACCCAAAAGAAAACTCTAAACAATATAATATATTCAACTCCTCCCAAAAAGGCAACTTGTGCCTTTAAAAAATTTAACAAAATCAATGAACATACTTCTGAAACTCTATTGTGTATCTATGAAGCCTCTTAATGAAAAAGATGGAAGTCGGGAAAAAATCCACGACCGCCTAACAACAGGTATAACTGAATGTAAAAGTGGAACCCTTTGGCAGTAAGGAGGTTGATGAGTACTCAAATTTTACTTATTTAGGACTTTATTTTAATGTAATTGCTTCTTTAATCTTAATATTTGATGAAAAATCTTGAGTTTCAGGTATTCGGAGTTTTAGCATAAGCATGTACACTTAGGCGCAAAATGGAACAAAAAGGATTAAAAAGAGCTGAAGTTGAAGCCTGAGCTTTGCCAAGTATACTTGGCGATAAGAGCTGTATTTTGCCCTTGTTCCAACATGCAAAGCCCTGAAGAAAGTGGATTAAGAAGGAGATGACGCGGTGTTTCGTTGAACACTTTCGCGAAGAAGAGTTATTTTACCCAATGTTACATTATGAATAGACAATGAAGGCAAATCACAATCAGAGACAAACTAGAAGAAGGGTGTATCGCCGAATCACTCAGTGATGCATGACTAAATTCTCCAACAATTAATATGAATTCTATGAATACTAAACCCTTTATTATCTTTAGGGACTCCGAACATTATTATAGTTTTTCACTTATTAAAACTCTAGTATTCATATTTTCTCTCAAGTTTGGAGAGGGATTTGTGAGAGACTTGAAGAAAGAGGTTCTTCTTTCTCAAATCGGAAGTGGGTCTTCTCAATTCTTCTTCCTTTGCTCATATTAAGGTTTAGTTTCTTATACGCAGATTTTTTTATCATACATGTGTATTTTATTTCTTGATTTGTCGCTAAACCCCCCCCCCCCAATTCTTGGGGTGTGATTTAGCAAATATGTGTTGATATTATTGTTCAGTCTTGTTTGTTGATAGGCTTAGATGTATTTTAATGGTGATTTCATCTAGGTTTTATGGTTTAATTTAATGGGTTTGTAGTTTCAAATACAAAAACCACCTATGTGTTTTCGGCTTGTTCGAGAGAGAGGTTGCGAAACCAAGACCACTATATTGATGTCATCAGAAGTCAGGTTGCAAGAGTCTCAGCCCGAGAGGGTAGGGCCTAGCTTCATATCCAAAAACCTTTAATTGAAAGAGCGGGTGTGGATAAGGCGTAGGTTTCTCTTCATTAGACGAGTGGGTGTCCAAGAGGAACCCACTTGATATGAGGTAAGTTTCCCGAGAAGGAATTTACTTTCACTTAAAGCTTAGCCTAGTTAACATTAATTTTCAAAACTTTTCATATCAAAAGCATGTACCCATTAGTTTACGTCAACATAACACCCAAAGAACTTTCACCAATACTTAATTCCCTTTTATTTCAATCGTTTTCTACAACCTCTGACAAATTTTTTTTTGATATTTTACACTTTGTTGTCACAAATTGAATTTATTTTGTCTTTATTCAATGTCTTGAACTATCACTTACTAGAACGAAAATCTAGTGTAACTACTTTTTTCACTACCGCTCCCTTGGGACACGACCCTAACCCTTGGTTTAAGTAGTATACTCGCTTCGATTCGTAGAAACTGATAGTGTAGGCTAGTGTCATTGATCACGAAAGCGCAAGAAAATCAAAATGGCACTACTACCGGGGAGTGGTGTCACGTGAAAATGTAGTTCTTATTGAGTTTTAGTTCTTTTTTAGTATAGTTCGTAGTAATTTTACTTGTAGTTTTGCATTTCTTTGTTTTGTTGTTTTTGTGTGCAGGTCCTCTGAGCATGACAGAGGGAGTGGGTGGCAAGCAAGTTGAGGCAGACCAAGAAGTTGAGGGTGAGTTCACATTAGTTGTACTGGTATCTTAACCACCTGACTAGACCATAAAAATATCTGAGGTGGAAAACCAGTGCAAACGCCAAGGGAGATATATACGTCCCCACACACGGAGGAAGTCTAGAGAAGACGAGAAAATTCTTGTTGAGGAAGCACTTCAAATCATTCCCCAAAAGATAACCTGTCATTATCAAGTGTTGGAAAAATCAGAGAGAATGTTGAAGTGTTGAACCAATTGATTGGGTCTCACTCTAGATCAATCCAGTACATCAGATCACTTTTGATATTTGCTATGCCTCAGCTCCACCCTAACGATATATTGCATTTTTCTAGTAACACTAGGTCTCACCCTAATATGAGAGAGTGAGGCAGGACATATGTCGAGCCATGACGTTAAATAAGGTGCTTATTGGAATGCAACCCAAGGTCATTACTTAGGATTACTTTTATAAATAATTATGTGTTATGGTTATAGGTTAAAATGAGGAAAATGTTGAAAATCTTAGGTTAGCGAATAGAAGGTCCATTTTATAAGAGGCCAAATAACTTAGCGAGCGGAGCTCAATTCCGTCGTTTGACTCAATGGAGGATTATTATAAAGCATGTAAAACTCGGTAAACATGAAAAACAGGTTCGTGCATCGCAAAAATGTTAGACGATCTCGATGAAGAATGCGAATCTCGCTCCCGAAAATTGAATATTTTGAAGAATGGGTGGGATAACAGACCTCTCGGTGCATCGCTGAGTGGTTCGGCAAAAGCGATAAACTTTGCCAAATGGATGAGAACTGAACGGTTATCTAAAGACCAAAGGTCAAACTTCTGAATCTCACTTTCCCTCATTTCAAACTTTCCAAAATCACACCAAAGGTATCATTTTCTTAGATTTTTGTCGTTAATTAGTATTTTAGTTCATCAATAGTGTTTGGGGTTGGATTTCTTTGCTGCCTAGCTTTACAAAAAATTATATATGATCGACATCAAAGGTTAGTCTCTAAAATCCCAAATTATTTTTGACATTTTTGCATTAATTTGCAAGTATAGTATTAAGATGACGTGTGATGGGCCTCTCTCATAGAATTAAGTTGTTTTGATGCTATTTTCTAGTTTGAAAATGTTGCATGAAATGCTTAAATATTTGAATCCCTATATGTTTGTGCTTTATATTATTGAAATC
Source organism: Solanum pennellii (assembly GCF_001406875.1). Lineage (NCBI taxonomy): Eukaryota > Viridiplantae > Streptophyta > Magnoliopsida > Solanales > Solanaceae > Solanum > Solanum pennellii. The sequence continues at coordinate 31,676,055 of NC_028637.1, read as the reverse complement.
GTAATGGGTGTTTCATAATTGTTGCCATGACATTTGGTCGAAGTCTAAGTAATCCACTATTTGTGCTAAATAATGAAACTTGTCCAATGAGGGAATGGGTGACAACTTTCTTAAGGATAATCATAGTTCGATGGCCAAATTTGGTAAAATCGGAAGAAGTATGAAAACTCTAAGGTGATGTGAAGTATAGGTCTTGTATAATTTCGTGTTTGTGTGCTTTGATTTTGTTTTTAAAGATCGTAAGAGAGGTTTCGAGAGTTCAATTTAAAAATGGGCACGTTGTCTGATTAGTAAGTTAAGTCAACCTCAATGAATGATTCGGCGGTTCTCCTGCCGATTGGAGACAACTCTTCACATGCTTCCTCCTTTCCTCACTCACTATGAAGTTTGGCGAAAAAATAAGGCTCCTCCGAAAGTAGTCGGCGATTCGTCAAGTGGAACCTTCTATCGCCTAATTGCCCAAACTTGAAAGATAGTCTCCTTGGCGAGTCGACCTAGTCCTCTAAAGTTGTTCGGCGATTCGCCGAATTGAACGGCGATCCTGGCTGCAAAATATTTTCAGGAATGAACTGGATTAAGAAGACAATGAATATGATCAGTGACACTTCACCAAACATTTTCGCGAAGCAGAGTTATTCCGTCCAATGTTACAGCGAGCATAGATAATGAAGGCAAATCACAAATAGGGATGAACTATAAGAAAGAGGAATTACTGAATCACTCGGTGATTCACGACTAAACTCGCTGAACGGATTCACCAACACTTAATCTGAAGTCAATAAATACTAAAATCTTTATTAATTTTAGTGAGTCCAAACATTATTATAATTCTTTACTTTTGAGAACTCTAGTTTTCATATTTTCTCTCAAGTTTGAAGAGTATTTTGTGGGAGACTTAAACAAACAGGTTCTTCTTCCTTAAATCGTGAGTCTGTCTTCTCCATTCTTCTTCCTTTTATCATATTAAGATTTAATTTCTTATACCCATTTTAATTCTTTATCATTTTAGGTGTATTTGATTATTGCTTGATGAATGGATAACCCCCCCCCCCCCGATTCTTGGGGTGTGATTTCACAAATATGTATTGATATTATTGTTGGGTCTTGTTTGATCATAGGCATAGATGTAATTACTGGTGATTTCACCTTGTGGTTTAACTTATTGGGTTTGTAGTCTCAAATACAGATCCACCTTTATGTTTTCAGCTTGATCGAGAGAGAGAGGTCGCAAAACCAAGGCCGCTAGATTGATGTACTAAGGAGTGAGATGACAAGAGGCTCAGCTCGAGAGAGTGAGCCCTAGCTTCATATCCAAGGACCTTTCATTGCATGAGCAGGTGTAGATAACACGTAGGCTGGTCTTCGTTAGACGAGTGGGTGTCTAAGAGGAACCCATTTGATATAAGGTAAGTTGCCCGAGAGGAAATTTACTTTCACCAAAAGCTTAGTCTAGTTATCATTATTTTGTAAATTTTCCTATTATAAGAATGTACCCATTAGTTTACGTCAACATTTATTGTGGTCACACCCCAAGAACTTTCCCCCATAGTTTATTCTCTTTTATTTCAATCGTTTAAAACTTGTGACAAAACCCCTTTGATATTTTACAATTGGTGTCACAAATTAAATATATTTTCTCTTTCTTGGATAATGTCTTAAACTATCACTAACTAAAACGAAATTCTAGTCTAACTACTATATTCACTACCGCTCCCTTCGAACACAAACTAAACCCTTGGTTGGGTTACTATACTCGCTTCGATTTTTACACTCCCAATGTAGGCTAATGTCGTTGATCACGAAATCATAAGAAGACTTGAAATTCATGTCGTATCAACGAAGCTCCTATTGATGACCCTTAATACTTGTATCTCTATCAACAAAGGATGCAGAACAAATGGGTTGGTACGTGGAATGTACGAGCATGTAAGGGGAATTCTAAGTCATAATATAGTCTTGAAACTTGAAAAAAGGAAACGTGCTTACCTCTATTCAAACTTAATCAACTCAGAAATACTCAAGAATAAGATACTCAACTTAGAAACTCAACACATGATACTCAAGGATAAAGACATAATAAAAGATGCAATATATATGGAAAGCTATAAAACTATAGGAAGAAACTCAATGTATTGAAAACTACAATAATACTCAATGTTTAAATAAAAGTACAATATAACTTTGTGGGAGTTTTTATAACCGACAACCACCACAATGAGACTAGTTGATGATACGATGTCCTGCCCAGGCTGCCATTCTATTCTTTTCCATTATATGGGATGTCTTAACTAAGTGGATCCACTATGATTTGCTAAAAAGCACTAAGGTGTAATCTTAAAAATATGATCCTTTACTATCCATGATGGCTACATGATTTAAGGAGATCTTAGTTCTCTGAACTCAAACTCGTTCCCATAAAAGTGTTGAATACTACTCCAAAATTACTCAGCTCATATGTTTAAAAACATACATTTTCATTGATTTGGGATAAATACTCAAAAATCTATCCCTTAAAAGAAATGTTACTCAAACTGCTCAAAACTCTTTTAGAAATCTCAGTTTCCTCTCATCTTAAATGTGAAACATTTACTATTGGGAATACTTAGCTCCCATATAATCTATGAACAAATGAAATTTACTCTTACTCTTTACTCAACTCAAATCTTATGTCTTAAAATAAAGTTTAAAATGTTTGTAAAAGACTTCGTAACATATGGTTCATGCCGAATTACGTACGTGAATGACTCAATGCAAGGTTTTCAATAACCATAGATAAAACTCAATACTTGTAACTCAAGAACTTCAATGATACTACTTCTCTCAAAGGTACTCAACTGATGGATTTCATGAGGAAGTTATGGGCATGAAGGACTCGACTCGAGTGTCTACATAATAGTATGGAGCTCATGAATACAAAAATTCTCATTATTATACTTACTTTCTCAGAACTTAGTTCATATAGATAGTTGATATTAAAGGATTAACAATTGGAGTCAAAAGTTTTCTTGAACTCGACTCTTAACTCTTTGTTGAATGTGAATTATGAATTCAAGAGTTACGGTTCATGATTTGAAGGATCTTATAATGGTAAATTGAATTCATGAATACATTCTTCTCACTCTTATGCTCACTTACTTGAGTCTTGAAACAAGTTATTTAAATTGTAGAATACTCCTCAAAAAGAAGACTCAAAGGGGCTTTATGTAAAAGGTTTGAAAAAACTCTAAAAAAATGACTCTCAACTCTACCTTGTATTTGATTTATGTATTCAAGCTTGTGATTTATGATATGAAAGATCGTGTGATGTTTATGTGTTTTAAGATGGTTAAACATGAGAAACGTTCATTGTCGGGAAGCAAATACGCGATGCGGAGATGAATTTCAATATTTGGTCATGAATTAAGTTTTGAAGCGGAGAGGTCCACGACCTCTCCTTGACGCGAACAAAATTTATGTGAAAGGGAAAGGTAGGTCTGCGACACGGAGCAAGGTGCCTGATTCGCTAGACTTTTTCCTTCTTCATTTTCTAGCCCCAATTCGCCTAAATTTGATTCCTTTTCTCAATCCCTCTTTAGATATTGATACCTAGAACATGAACACAAGAACTTACTCATATACATCTCTAAAATAAACATGATTTCATCAAGAAGTCAACAATCTCATCTAACTCAAGAACTAAAGCCTATTTCAAGAACATCATACTTTCAACTTTCTAGAATGATTTTAACGATGAAATTAACATGATTGACCTGTGGGTGTACAAAAACAACACTATGGAAGCTTAAATACTTGAACGAACCATCTTCTTGGATCAACTTGAAGGAAAATCTTGAAAGATGAACCCTAGCCTTAGCGTTTTATGAATTTCTTGAGCGTAGAATTTTACGAGTGAATGAGAGGTTTTGATTTTTGAAAATTTATTTTCTAAACGTTTAGGGAAATTTATATGACCTCCTAAGGGTTTATAGGACTAAAATACCCCTTAAAAATGGATAAAACGAACTGGGAGTCAGAGTAGTTTTTCACCAGGCAGTGAGGTCTATATTAGCTACGTAACACGGAGCCATCGCGGAGCTTCTGCCAGATTTCTGCGTCGTTATAAATCAGCAATAATTGTTTATGAAAAGCTCTACATTTGTTAATGTTTGTGGCTTCATAAAGAGGACTCGGAGGGCTTTAATTTTCTATCTTGTAGCTCACATAACTCATCTTGTACTAGGAGGTATGGTCGTTTGATGTTGACACAAAATTTAAAAGAACTAGGAATGACTTGAATGCTTTTCTCTTTGGTTCTTATTGGAGCTCAAGGTGCTACATCTAGTGACCTTAATACTTAAAAAAAATTAAATTCATCTGTGAAATCTTAGTCACAACGAAGGATGGTTCTAGTCTAAGTTCAAAAAATTTTCTCGGGTGCTACATAACATCACAATTGAGTTTGTAATGTTGAATTTTGTGGGTAGAATATCTCATATGCGTACATGGGGTTCCTAATGAATCTTGAGCAAACCGTCGGGAATTTTCATGTTGGAGAGAATCAGATGATGTGCATTATCTAGTGCAGCCCACCCTTCCGCTTCGCGTTCACGGCCTGCTGGACGCATTAGTGGTGACCAGTAAATCTAGTCTCTGCATTTGTGAAGCCTTTGCCGCCTTCACTATTGCGGGTCGTAAGCCACATTTGTAAGGTCATTTTTGTCGACCCTATGTGTTCGCAAAACTTCCTATGCAATCCCAAAAGTCTCTTTTGTATGGTCGCTTAAATAAAGATCAGGCATGATCAACTTATAATTCTAAAGGCTCAACGTGTGATATCTAGAGTTCTAGATATTTATTTTGGGTGATTCGAGTTGCCTCAAGGAAATTTCTCTTTTTAAAAGATGCATGCTGAATCATGAAGGAAATATTTAACTTCCTGTCATGAATTGGCTTCCGCGAACGTGGGACCCTGTCCATGGACATGGTGGCTAAGTTGAATGATCCTTCACGAAAGCGGTAGTTGGTCCTCGAATGTGAAGTTCATGTCATCTGACCCTCTGTGAACCTGCTGTCCAAAAGCCTCACACTCTGTGAACGCGAAGGTCAAATTTCTAGACCTCCACTTTGCAAGAATGGTGCTATAGATGAGCCTTTAAAGTGACATATTTGAGTCTTTTCCCTATTAATAATTATAATATTGACACAAATAGTCATGTTGTTGTGTGTCTATATTTTTTCCTAGATGCTAAGGCATTTCATGTGTAAGACGTTAACATTTTATAAGCCTATAGTAGGATCAGTTTGGGTGCCAGTTATGGTAACTTGGGTCATGACAAATCTGCCATATGTATTCTACTGAATTTGAAATATTAAATCAAATACTCTTTCTTAACTATTTAAATTTATTTGGAATATATTTCTATTTTTTCCTAAATTGTTTTAAGTCATTTTTTCCATGCTTAGATATTGCAATGTACGACATTAATATTTTGTTAGCCTCTAGTGGGTTAGTTTGGGTGCTACAGATTGTGACTTGGGTCATGAAAAATCTACAGTATATATTATATTTAATTTGAAATATTAAATCGAATAGTCTTTCATAACTATTTAATTTTTATTTAGAATATATTTATATTTTTTTCATTAATTGTTAAAATCATTTTCTACGATGCTTAGATGTGGCATGTGTAAGACCTTAATATTCTGTTAGCCTATAGAGAGGTTAGTGTGGGTGCCAATTATGGTAACTTGGGTTATGACAAATCTATAGTATATATTCTACTTTTCATTTGAAATATTTAATCGAATGCTCTTTTATAACTATTTAATTTTATTATTAATATTTTATATTTTTTCCTAATTGGTAAAGTCATTTTTTTACTTTACTTGATTAGGAATATATTTATTTTTTTCCTAAATTTCTAAAGTAGTTTTAATTTAATTGATTTGGAATATATCTATATTTTTTCCTAAATAGATAAAATAATTTTTCATTTATATTAGAGATCTTACTAAGTAAGAAATACATACAAAAAAATCTTCTTATCTTCTAAATTGATATTTTTTTCTCCATATTCTTTTACTATTGCCATAATATAATTAGAAAGATATTAAATGAGTGTTACTTTGTTGACCATTTTTCTCTGTTGAAGGCATTATATCCCTGTAAATATATGCATAGTTTCTGTGTGGAGTGATCATATAATGTTTACAATTGCATAATACTTGTTCAGGGGCACACTTGATATCATATACTCTCGACAATTAAGAATTGTTGTTCAGGGGTCACACCCAAAACTAGTTTTCGTGGTGAAAGAAGAATACAAGGGACATTATGAGCATATGTGGTATCCTTGCTCCATGGAAAGAAAAGTTTTTGTGTGAACACTGAACAAAATATTCTCCTTCACCTTCCGAGGTCTCTGATTCAGGTATGCTGCAAGCACTACAACAAATTCAATCATTAGTGAATAATTTATTAACAACATAACCAATCTATTTTTAGTATCACATCATAGTTAGTAACCATCACATATCATCTGTATATCTCTATTTATTTCTAGAAACCCTTAGAAAGATCTAAAATTAGCAATTGGTCTGTGAAGAGGATTTTTTTTAGGGTTTATATTAATATTTTTATGAGGTCTTTCCACCATAATCTACAATTTTTTCAAATCTACATTGGTTACCACCGCATGAGTGTTGTTTCTCCATCCAAACGTTTATTAGGTTCTTATCTTCCTCTTAAAGATTTAAGAACTTTTTTGTTATAGCTTATTGTAAAAAGACACACTTTTCTTGTAGAAAATGTAAATGGTGCCCTAATATGACAGATTTCTCATTTTTCTTTGTTAGATTTTTGTTCGGCAGAAATTTCTCATAAAGAACATCTATCCTGTTTAAAATTTTGGGCTAGAACAAATTTAGGTAATGAAGTTCCTCGATTGTTGCCCATAAAAAATAACCAACGACATATTTGTCCCAATTATCAGGAAAATGTGCACCAGATTTTCAAAGTAAATTTCAATCATCCAATTTACAATATTATTTTTCTTAGGCACAATTTTGGTGATTTTTTCTATTGTATCTTTGTAATTGTGAGTATAGAACCGTATATTATGTTATACTTACATGCATATTCTATAGTGATACATAATTTATATGTAAAATATAGGCTTAAGTCATTGATCGACACTCAAAGTTGTCCGCATAATTCACTTAGACACCTCAACTAAGACTTGTACCTATTGAACACCTAAATTATTCAAACATGTACCTATTAAACACAAAATGCTGATATTGCAGAAAATTTGTATTGCACTTCCCTGAAGCGAGTGAAAAGACTTAAAACAGTGTCTTTTTTTATTTTTTTCACATTTTTTTCTTCTTTTATTGACACTTGGCATTATAATTAAATTAAAAAATATTTTTCTTCTTTTAGTCACACTTTTTTCAAAAAGGAAAGCACCCCACTCCCTACCTATCATCTTCTTCATAATTTAGTTACAAAACTTTCTTCATTTTAGTTTCAACATTGTTTTTTTTTTCTTTTTTTTTATATACAAAAAATTTATATCTTCCAAATATGAAGATAAATGAAAATCAACTATGAAGATTCTGATTTGAAAGAAAGTCTGCATATAATTTTGTTTCAAATCTCATAAAAAGAAGGAACAAATATGAAGAAAATGAAAGAAGATAAATGATTTTTACATATAAAAAAAGTTAGTTGATATTTATTAATCACAATTTTGGAAGAAAGATTTTTACTTAAATTCATATGTGTTTATTAAATTTATCAAAAATGATATCAAAAAATTTGAAAGAAATAATTTTGGAGCTATCAATTTCATCGATGTAGAGTTGAATAAGCGCCAACAAAATTTTCTTTCTTCTTCACTCTTAGTATGAGAAAGAATGTGTTTTGGGGAAGAAGATGAAGATGCATATATATATATATAATCTTGAAGTTATTGGAAAAGAATAAGATTTTGTAATTGAGAAAAAAAATCCCCATGGAAGAAGAAGAAGATGAAGATGAAGATGAAAGGGGGTTGGGGTGGGGTAGAATAGGTTGAGATTTTGATTCTTTTTTCTTTTTTAAAAAATTAGACATTAAATGTGTGTTTTTTTATAATTTTTGGGGCCCAATGTCAAATGTTATTTTTTAATTAGTCATTTTGCCACGTCACCGCAAGTGTATCGCACACTCTTCACATTTTTTTATGATTATCAAAAAATGTCTAATAGGAACGGTTTTTGTATAGGTAAAAGTGTTCAACTGGTACTAATCTTAGTTGAGGTGTTTAAGTGAATTATGCATACAACTTTAAGGGGCCGCTGATGACTTAAGCCTAAAATATATTATAATACATTAGGACATTTTGCTAAATTTACAAAACAACATCAAAATAGTTTTAAAATATAATTTTGACATTGAAAAATAGTTATTTCACTCGGTTTGAAATTCGAGAAGCTTGATCAATTAACTAAATACAGATAGGGCAAGAACTATGTGGTAAACCCCACAAGTACCACAAATAACCATCATATATATTTTCAATGTTTAGTCTTCCGAAATTGTCTCTTAGTTTTTCAAGAAGTCTTTTTAGAATTTCGTAGTACATGTATCTAGTAAATTGTGATACATGTATTTAGTTATTTGTGCAAGACTTTTTGTTTTCTATTTTGAGTAGTACAAATAGTGATGTAGTTGATGATTGTAATCATCTCAAGTGACCTTAAGTAGCCTATAATAAACTTGAGCATTCTCTAAAAATATTATTTTCCTTCCATATTTCCCACAAATTGGTATCAAGAGCAGGTTTTCGTTCTTAATCTGAGGTTAGGTGAAGAAAAAAATATGGCATAAAAAACAAATGAAGGTACTGCTTCTTCAGTTGTTCTTACTCCATTTTTTGATGGAACTGATTTTGAATACTGGAAGATAAGAATGAGAACACATTTGAAAGCTGAAGGTTTGTGGACTATTGTTGCAAATGGCTTTGAAGATCCAGAAAATGATGGTGATCTTACAGCAGCAGAGATGAAAAATCTTGAGGCTATGTATCGTCAAAATGCAAAAGCCTTGAGCAAAATCCAAATGGGAGTCTCAAGAGCATATTTTGCAAAAATTGCTACTTGTGAGACTGCAAAGGAAGTTTGGGTTTTTCTGAAAACTGAGCTTTATGGTGACGAAAAGGTACGCACTATAAATCTATAAACTCTTAGAAGAGAGTTTCAAAATTTAAAGATGATAGAATCTGAATAATTGATGAATATTGCACATGAGTCATGAATATTGTTAATGAAATGAGAAATCATAGTGATACAATTTCTGACCAACAAGTTGTGGAAAAGAATCTAATTAGTGTCACAGAAAAGTATGAGTACATCGTTGCTATCACTGAGGAGACGAAAGATCTTTCTAAGCTTTCCATCAAAGAGCTAGTTGGATCATTTCGTGCACACGAGAAGCGAAGGTTTTTTCGTGAAGATCAACCCAAAGAGACGGCTTTCCAGTATAAAATAAATGAGAATTCTCAAAATTTCTCAAAAAATCATCAGAAGAAAAATCAAAAGCCAAAAAAAAGCAGGATCATGATGGTTCTTCCAAGAAGGTTGAAGAAAAAGGTGAGAAAAACTCTAGTCTTTTTTGTAAAGTTTGCAAAAAGACTAATAACAATGCAGAAAAATATCGGCACAAAGGCAAGCCCCAATGTAACTTTTGTAAAAAGTTTGGCCACGTTGAAAAGGATTGTTGGCACAAAAACGGGAGCAAGCAATTTTTTGTAAAAAACATGAGGAAGAAAGGGAAGAAAATCTTTTCTTTGCTTCTAAATGTGATGCTTCAACAAAAAGCAATGAATGGTATGTTGATAGTGGTTGTAGTAATCACATGACTGGAGCTGAAAAGACTTTCCTCTCAATTAATAATAGCATCACTACTAAAGTGAAGATGGGGAATGGATCCTTAGTTGATGCGAAAGGTAAAGGTACTATTTCGTTCAACATGAAAGGATGCGGTAAGCAAATTCATGATGTTCTTTATGTTCCTGACTTGGAAGAAAATTTTCTTAGTGTTGGTCAACTTATGGAAAATGGTTATTCTCTTGTTTAGATATAATTATTGCAAGATTTATGATAAAATTGAGCCAAAGCAAGTCATTGTTGAAGTAAAGATGATAAAAAGAAACTTCCCTTTGCAATTTCATTATAATGCATTAAAAAAATGAAATTGTAGAGGATTCATGGCTTTGGCGCAAAAGATTTTGTCACTTGAATTTTCATGGTTTAAAGCTTCTCAAGCAAAAGGACATGGTGCAAGGACTTCCTGAGATACATACTGAGGTGGATACATGTGAAAGTTGTATAATGGAAAAGCAACACAGTAAGTCTTTTCCAAAATGGTTGTCTTGGAGAGCAAGTGTATTTTTGGAACTAATTCATACCGACATTTGTGGACCAATGAAGACTCCATCTCTTGGAAGTCAAAGGTATTTTCTAATCTTTATTGATGATTTCTCAAGAATGACATGGGTTTATTTCTTGAAAGAAAAGTCAGAAGCATTTGCTACATTCAAGAAATTTAAAGCCCTTGTTGAGAAGCAAAAAGGTTGCAGCATCAAAATCATTCGCAGTGATCGAGGAGGTGAATACACAAGTCGAGAATTTGAAGAATATTGCAAAAATGAAGGCATTCAGAAGCAACTTACAGCAGGGTATACTCCTCAACAAAATGGTGTATCTGAAAGAAGAAATAGAACAATTGTTAAAATGGCCAGAACTATGATGAATGAGAAAGGGCTGCCAAAATATTTTTGGGCAGAAGCACTGCATACAGCAGTTCACATCCTAAACAGGTGTCCAACAAAGGCACTAAAGGACAAGACACCAATTGAAGCTTGGAGTGGAATTAAGCTTCTGTAAGTCATTTCAAAATTTTTGGGTGTATTTTTTATGTCATGTACCTACTGAGAAAAGAACAAAATTGGATGAAAAAAGTCAAAAATGTGTCTTTCTTGGTTATATTGATGTGACAAAAGGATATAGGCTTCTCGATGTCAAAACTAACAAACTTGTTGTTAGTAGAGATGTCATTTTTGATGAAAAAACAAAATGAAATTGGGAGGATAAAAAGATAGAGAATACTGCTATCATATCTTTAAATCAAGAAGAGGATGAGAAAGATGAAGATGTCTCTCAAGGTGGAGAAATCCCAGATTCAGATAATGAAGAACCGCCTCCAAGAGGAACAAAAATGTTGAGTGACATTTATCAAAGATGTAATTTTGCCGGTGTTGAGCCAGAAAATTATGAAGAAGCAATAAAGCATAATGTTTGGAAGAAAGCCATGGAAGAAGAAATTTGAATGATCAAAAAATATAATACTTGGGAGCCTGTCGCTATTCCTAGAGAAAGAGAAGTTGTAAGTCTAAAATGGATTTACAAAATCAAACTCAATCAGGAAGGAGATATTCAAAAGCACAAAGCAAGGTTACTCAATCAGGAAGGAGATATTCAAAAGCACAAAGCAAGGTTGGTTGCTATAGGCTTCACGCAAAAATCAGGTATTGATTTTTATGGAACTTTCTCTCCTGTTGCTCGTCTTGAGACAATTAGAACTGTAGTTGTTGTTGCTGCACAAAAGAAATGGAAGATATTTCAACTTGATGTTAAATCAGCATTTCTGAATGGAAAACTTGATGAAGAGATTTATGTTGAGCAACCTCAAGGATTTTTTGTTCAAGGGGGAGAAGAAAAGGTGTATAGACTAAAAAAAGCTCTTTACGGGCTGAAGCAAGCTCCAAGAGTCTGGTACAATGAAATTGATACATACTTTCTGAAAAATAATTTTCAGAGAAGTAAAAGTGAAGTCACATTGTATGTGAAGAAAGAACATGGCAGTATTATCATTGTTTGTCTCTATGTGGATGATTTGCTCTTTATAGGAAATGATGTAAAGATGATGCAAAATTTCAAACAAGATATGATGCAAACTTATGAAATGAGTGATCTTGGATTGCTAAATTATTTCTTGGGCATCGAAGTTTCTCAACTGAAAGAAGGAATTTTCATTTCTCAAAAGAAGTATACTAAAAGTATTCTTCAAAAATTCAAAATGATGGATTGCAGGTCTGTGACCATACCATTAGCAGCAAATGAGAAGTTTAGAAAAGATGATGGAGAAAAGAAAGTTAATGGCTCACTTTTTAGGAGTTTGATTTGAAGTTTGCTATATCTTACTTCAACAAGGCCAGATATTATGTTTAGATTCATGCAAGAACCAAGCCAAGTGCATTTTTGAGCTGTAAAGCATGTTCTACGCTACTTGCAAGGAACAATGGATTATCGGATAATGTACAAATTTGGTGGAAATTTGAACTTAATTGGTTATTCTTTTAGTGATTGGGCTGGAAGTATAGATGACATGAAGAGTACTTCTGGTTATGCTTTCTTATTTGGATCAAGCATTTGTTCTTGGTTATCACAAAAGTAAAGTGTTGTTGCTCAATCCACTGCCAAATCAAAATATGTTTCAGCATCCAAAGCTACTTCTCAAGCTATTTGGCTTAGGAGAATATTTGAAGACAGTGGTGAAAAACAAAAAAAAAGGACTGTTCTGTATTGTGATAACAAATCAGCAATTGCAATTGCCAAGAATCCAGTAAGCCATGAAAGATCAAAGCATATTTCCATCAAGTATCATTTTATCCGAGAAGCACATGAGAAAGGCGAAATTCAGTTGCATTATTGTCAGACAGGAGAACAACTTGCTGACATCTTTACCAAAGCACTTCCTAGAGAAAAATTTTGCTATCTTCGAGAACGCATTGGAGTTATCAAGCAAATGCATTAAGGGGGAGTGTTGGAATCAATGCATCAATGTTTAGTCTTCCAAAATTGTCTCTTAGTTTTTCAAGACTTCTTTTTAGAATTTCGTAGTACATGTATCTTGTAAATTGTGATACATGTATTTAGTTATTTTTGCAAGACTTTTTGTTTTGTATTTTGAGTAGTATAAATAGTGATGTAGTTGATGATTGTAATCATCTCAAGTGGCCTTAAGTAGCCTATAATAAACTTGAGCATTTTTCTAAAGAAATTATTTTTCCTTTCATATTTCCTACAAAGATCTGTGAAGAGCATAAAGTTGGCAGATTAAAAAAAGTTGTATATGGACTAAATTGAGCTCCTAGAGCTTAGTATAGTCGTATTGATGCCTATTTTCAAAAGAAAGGTAATAAAAAATACCCATATGAACATACTCTTTGTATAAGTGTGATGATGGAGGGAAAACATTGATTGTATGCTTATACGTAGATGATCTGATTTATATGGGAAATGATAGTGTCATGTTTTAAAGGTTTAAATAATCTATGATGCATGAGTTTGATATGTCTGATCTTGGAAGATCACGTTACTTTCTTCAAAAAGAAATACCACAATCAGTTAATGGTTATTTATTTCTCAAAAGAAGTTTGTGCGAGAAACTTTAGAGTGGTTTCAGATGAGCAATTCTAATCCTGTTAGATGTTGGCTTGAAGCATACAAAGGATAGTGGAGAGAAAAAGGTTGATAGTACTTTTTTCGAATAAATTGTGAGAACTGTGATGTACTTGAAAACAACTAGGCCGTACATCCATATGTCGTAAGTCTCATAAGGAGATTTATGGAGAATCCAAAAGAATTGCATCTTCTGGCTAGGATCATTCGGTACTTAAGAGGTACCATATATTTTTTATTGTTCTATAAAAAGGGTAAAATGGCAGATTTGATTGCGTTCTCTACTAGTGATTATGCTGGAAATATAGATCATCGGAAGAGTACTTCGAGTTATGCGTTATACTAAGTTCAAGTACAGTCTCACGGTTATTAAAGAAGCACCAAACCACCACTTTGTCAACAACTGAAGTTGAATTTGTTGCTGCAATTGTATGTGTGTCACAAGCTATTTGGCTGAAAAATATTCTTACTCAGCTGAACTTCAATCAACAAGAACCAACAACAATTTATTGCGACAACAGTTCTTCCATAAGGTTGTCTTGAAATCAAGTTTTCCATGGTAGAAGCAAGCATATTGATGTAAGGTTTCACTTTATGAGAAATATCACTAAATATGGAGTAATTGATCTTATGTTTTGCAGAAGTTAAGATCAGGTCGCCGACATATTCGCTAAATCTCTCAAATATGCATCATTTGTGAAGCTTAGGGAATTACTCGAAGTTCGTACTTTGTGGATCTAGCTTCAGAAAAATAAATCGAAAGTTTTCAGTTTAAGGGAGGGAATGTCAAGTATTTATCAGCTGTTAATTGTTTGTAACAGCTGTTAGTGGACTAAGAAATTACATTCTAGCTTTTATTCTTAGGTATAAGTTATAAAATTATGTAAACGAGCTTTTAGGAAATGCTCATTTATGTCGTCAATTAAAAGTATAACTCATTTATGTAATTTACGTTTGAATAAAAGGTTGATCCATGCTGATATTTGTTAACGGGAAGCAGTTTGGTTTTTGCATAACCATTTCTTTACACATGGTCAATATCGATTCGGTCACATCATCAATTTAAGTTACTAAAAGTGAATTAAAAATGCTCAAATATGCCATTGAACATTAAGAAACGCTCATCTATGTCATTTGTCAAAGTTTGACTTATTTGTGTCATTTTCAATTAATTAATAATTGCATCAAATAGCTTTTCTCAAACGAAAATGACATAAAAGAGAAAAGCTTTTAATAGATAACATAAATAAGTCTTTTCTTAATGTTCGATGACATATTTAAACCTTTTCCAATTAAATACTTAACTAAACTAACACCTCATATTGCAAAAAATGAAATAATACTAATCTCAAATTCCTAACTATAAACACGTGATATAGGTATGTGGTTGAAAATATTTTCTATTTGCTAGCTTTCACGGCTAATTAAACTCTATATAAAGATTACATGTTCATAATTTTTTCTCACCAATTCATTTCACACCTTTTTACTATTTCGAGGTGAATAAAAAATATGGGGGTGAAAGGCAAGTTGATTGCTTCGATGGAAGTGAAGCGTGGAGGACACTTGATTCATGATCTTATGCACACCACAATACTCATCAAGCAGCCAACATAAGCCCTACTATCAACCATTTCGTGGTTCATGAGGGTGAAATAGGAAAAGTTGGTACGATTATTAACATGAAATATAGTGAAGGTAAAATACATTTAGCCTCTCTCTCAATTTGATTTACTTGAATCATTTTTCTATATTTAGGTGTGTTTTTGTAGAATGATTTTTTTTTGAGAAAATAGTCTTCATAAAATATTTAGCTAATGATGTTTGGATAAGAGGGACTTACGTTGTTCAAATGATAAACATTGATCATTTCTAACTTGGAGGTTGTGAATTCAAGTCACCATGGGAAAAGAGATAAAAAATTGTTTGTTGGAAATTTACTTTTGTCATACCAAATATAATATAATCAAATTATAGTTTTCCTTACTACTCCCTCCATCCCTAATTATTTGTCCATATTTCTTTTTTTAGTTATCCCTAATTCTTGTCCATTTTGTCAAATTAAGAAATGACTAATTCTTTTACCTATTATACCTTCAATTAATTACTTTCAAAAATGTAGAAATTTTTGAAAATTTTATATTTTTAACTCATCCACTTCATAATTAATAGGGATAAATAATGAACCTACTATGTCAATTTTTGGTTTCTTAATAGATGTCAATTCAAAAGTGGACAGAGTGAGTAATTCTCATATTTCCCAAAATGTCAGCTCTTCTTTTGAGATTTTAAAGACTACTCCTTTCAATAAAGGTAGACAAACCAACATTCAAGTGCAGTAACACTTTTGTATTTGCTAAATTTAATGAAAACAGATAGACATGTAAAGACTATGAAGTATAAAATTGACGCCAGTGATCATTACAATAAATCAATAACCCAAAAAGTAATTGGTGGAGATTTTTTACATTTCTATAGTTCATTTACGTTCGTATCATCATGTGAACAACAATGGATTGCATGTACATTTGAGTATGAAAAGAAAATTGAAGACAATCCATAGCCCCTAAAATTCTTGGGTTTTATTCTTAACGTGACCAAGAGTTATGAGGGCCACTTTCTCAAAAATAGAAAAAAAATTGTATGTTTTATATATGTTTGTGTGTCTATACACAAACATATGTGTGTACGATGAATAAATAGACATATAGGATGAATTACATCAATTTGACAAGAATTTAGTGCTCAATTATGAATAAATATGAAGAACATGATACTGAAAATTTTAATATACAAACTTATCATTTTTTATAGCTTTTAATTTCTTATGTGGCATTAAAAATGACATGGAATTCTACAAAATGACGTGGAATTTCATGTGTAAGCGGTTGTGATGCACTCACACACAGAATAAGAAATAGGTTTAAAGGTATTGCGTTTTAGTGGTTGAAGGGTTTAATTGACAAAGTGATGAATATAAGGTCCTAACTGACAAATTGAGCTAAGTATAAGGTTCTCCCAGGTAACGAATCAAATTGGAGGGTGGGTGAAATAATCCAACGCCGAATGATCTCACATACCTTGTTAGGGATCACCCCCGACGAAATCCATGAACGAATTCTTGGCGTTCTTGCGTCTTATTCTCCCTTCTCCTCTTTTCTCCTTTCTCTCAAAGCCCTAGCTTAATTTCTAAGTGTGTAAACTGAATGGGATCAGTTTAGACCCCAACACATTACCCGAAAATCAAATTTAATAATTAATTTAGGAAAAGACCAAAACACCCTTAACAAATTTGGATTTGGAACATTCCCTGCTCAATAGTCCAACTTTTGAAAGACATATCTCCCTCATACGGTATCGACAATTCGCAAACTAGGCGTCGTTGGGAAGATCATCCGACGAGTTTTTCATACATATAAAGAACTCACCCAAAATATGAGCTGAGAATTATGGCCGTTGGGAATTGATAAAAGCTCACTTTTGAAATCTGGAAATTTTCCAGATTTCCTTATTTCCAAATGTTATTCTTTTTGTTTTTCAAGACAATAGCATATGTAAAACGAGGGTACAAATGAAATCAAGTATCAACATACGAGTGCATATATCAAGCGAGAAGACAACCTTTTCTTACTCTTGTGAGTTAATGTAAGTTACATTTTTTTCCTAAATCTTCTGTACGTTATAATCTTTGTAGGGCATGTGATACAAGTGACCAGCTTATCAGTGGTAGCAGAGGATGACCCATGCTAGGCATTTTAATCCCTGGATGTGGCCCTCATAACTACACAAATTGGGATCGGCCAATGCTACGATTTTTCCCCTGATCTGCCACCCTTCTATATCAAAAGGGATCCGCCCATGCTAGGCTTTTGCCGCTAAATTGCGACCCTCATTTACTAGTTGAGATCAACCCATGATAGGCTTTCGCCCCTGGGATGCAACCCGAATTTATACAGATTTCTTCACTTAGATTCTTTAATCTTTGAGATTGTTGTTTATCAGTTCATAATTCTTTTGGGATTGTTTTTTGGATAATCATAACTCTTTTGAGATGTTGTTTTGGTGGTCATAATCATTTTGGAGATATGAAAGTACGGACCAGTAGTAGAATACATGAAAATAATACTTCAAGGCAGTAACAATGACATAAGGAGCTATGTAACATCAACACATTACTTTAAGAGCTTATTGACACAATCGACTTCAATTAGCAAAAAGGAGAATTCACTAGACTTGATTTTGCAAATACCACGTCTATACAAGAACATGGGAGGATAATTACACAAGTATAGAATAGTGAACATATAATGAAATAGTTTAGGGGGAAATATTATTAGCTATGTGGAGATAGTACGGTGCCACTATGTTTCCTTTGCTAGTAAAATAACTTAGGAGATTCACTTCATTGATATCAATTGCAAGTATCATATTTCATAGCCTTACATACCTTATCCTCTAACCGATATAACTATAACGATTCAGTCTCCCATTTTCGGGTATAATCTACAATTTAATTCATTGTAAACTAAAATTAGCAGAAATCACACCGTAAGCCTCGTAAAATAGTAGGTAACTTTGACAGATAATATGCCCATACAACCCTTAACATAATGTGTATCACCATACCCTCATTCTCTATCCAGCACATACATTATATATTTTTTCCCTAAGATCAACCAAGTTGCACAAACAATAATACACATAGAACAGCCCCAAATATTCTTTATCATACAACCGATTATTGAACTCACCATCCCCTTGAGTTCTTCATGACAGCACACCCCTAATTCCTCACTCAAACTGATACATAAGACAAAAATGGAACAGCCACCTTACCTCAATTTCTACAACTTTTCCTTATAACTTGAATTCTTCTAGAACTTCAGCTTCCCTTCACACTTAAACAAATTAAGAAGAAAAAACTATCTTAATAACAAAAGAATAGAGCAGTAGCTTCTGCAAATTTTCTGCTTTTGTACTCATACTTGAGCATGAATAACATGTGTTCCTAATCATCCATGGGAGAATTAAGCAAAATCCAAGTCTCTTCACTTACCTTGGTTTGCAGATATGAGGGTTTCTTGAAGAACCCTAGAACAACTCAAAACTGTTGTTTTAATCTTAAAGAGAAAAGGGAGAGAGAGAGAGAGAGAGAGATAGAGAGAGAGTTAATTCTCAATATTATATGTTAAAATGGGTGAAAGATATCTGCTCATATTGGATTTATATGGAGCTTTATTAACCACAAAAATATCCTCTAGAACCTCCTTTCTTTTGGTCCATTTTCAGCCACTAAATGATCAAGTAGGTGATGCACCTACTTATGTGCATCAAGCAGCTCAAAAGGTCAAATTAGGTGATCCACCTACTTGCTTTCACTTGGCTTTATCCATATTCGGCCTTGGCAGATTTGGCTGTTGGGATTTCTTTCATTTTTATTTTATTTTAATAGGTTTGGGCTTTAAGTGAGCCATTAATATAAGCCTAAATCTGGTCCATAAAACTTGGGCTCTTTAAATATATTATAGATCAAGTAGGTGATGCAGCTTGTAGCTTAATTAAGCCAAGCAAACAGCTCAATTATTTTATTCCAATTTCTGAATGCTAATCCCTTTTTATTCAACTTAGCACTTAACTTTCAACTTTAAGTTCAATTACCATCTTACTATATCAATTTAAATACTTTTAGTCAGAGTTGACTTGCAATACACATGCTGAAACGTGTAAGGCATTACATCGCCTTCCGAAGTAGTTTAAACCAACACTAATCATATAAGAAACATGATCCCTCACCTATGCTATAAGTCTATGTCAAGTATCACATGAAGAGAACTAGCATATACATAATACATGATGTTATATAAACATAATCACATACATTAGAACACAATCCTAGAAATCCCTTCAAGAGCTACTTGTGCGATGCATAGGTAAAGTCTCATACCCTCACATAGACTAAGCGAATTCCCTTAGGTTATCCTAGTTAGGGTCCATTACTTTACTTCCATTGTCCATTTTACTTTACGGAATCTATAGCCTTAACTGACACTAAGACCATGAGTTCTAACATAGAATTTGGTGTAGAAACTTACACCAAGGGAAGGTGTTCTACCTTGTTGAAGTACAACATTAACAACATGCTAGCATATTAGGTGATATCACTTGCAAGATCCTATGGGAAAGCATAGCTTCTGGAACTTGGAGGAATATATGGTAATATCACTCTATGCCATTTGTGCGATGAGGCTATCCACCTCGTGAGGACTATGGTGAACCTACCTTCCCACATTGGGAAGGGACACCCCCAATCTTTAAGTTCACTCGGTTCTAATCTAAGTTTCCTTTATTGAAAACCTTTAATAACATTACTTTATAAAAGTAGGCTTTAAGAGATTGACTCCCCATATGCTTAGCTCATAGGTCATAGATGAGAGTTCATCAACCTAAATAATGTGACAAAACCTTTCACATGGACATAGTATATTCACCATCTAGTTTAGGATATCGTTGAGAACACCTTTCAAGAGCTCATCTATTGACTAGATCATCATACATGCATAATCGACATGTTTTCATGTGCGTGTGTATACATATATGTGAGAAAACCATTCACATGAACACCCTTAGACCACACATATTCATACTTCATCTCATTCATGCATAAGTGTATAGGTGTAACTATAAGAGCAATCCTTTCATCTGAACACATTTAGAAACTATGCTTATTAATAACATACTCATGCATTCATACTCATGTACATAGATAACCAACCTAGGAACTATCCTTTCAAGGCACACATGTTTAATGCATCGACAAGGTCCCATACCCTTATCCATATTAGTAAACCTATCAAGTCATCCTAGTTAAGAGATCCATTCATTCTTTGTGGACATATACTTTACATGCATAGTAGTAAACATTAGTGCATAAGGGAATATCCTTTCATTATACACCATGAACCTATACTACTTGTAAGCATACATGAGGTGTAAGTGTGTGTACATTGGTCAACATGATCACATAAAGTATATAAACATCACAATTGAGGCAGCCACCCTCTTAAGACCATAATGCACATTCAAGCATAGACCACAAATCACATACTAGTATAGGAGACAAGATAACTTCACCTTACATTCAAGACTCCTAACATTAGCTAACCACAGATTCATATAGGGGTACATAGGTAGGGGTCATTAACCATTATTAATTCAACAATGGCAGCACCTAAACCTCGCCCTAACGTAGTCATCCGCACGCTTATAACATTAGCAATAAAACCTAGATAATAAACTAGAATAGAAGACTAGGCATGCTACCCCACATTGGGTGATAATCATCACCACACCTTTATAATACAATTTCCTTAAAGGACATGATCACGTCACATATACATTGACAATAAGTTAAACACCGCCACCATAAGTGGACCATACCACACAATGCCCTTCAAGGCCAATTCAACTAGCAATTCTATAGGAAAGTAGAGAAAGTAGGCAATCTTACCAATTCATCAACCTATGATCATCACTGATCAATTATTATCTTTCATCAACAATTCAAGTATAGGGAAGTAGCTAAAGATATCTTAACATAAACGAAATCATACTTCAATTGCCATAGGATCAAGATCACATTGAATACACTATATTAGCAATCTGTAGAAAGTAGAGGAATATGATCAATCCTTACCAAAACCTTCAACCTTGATCAACATGGATCAATTACACATATTTCATCATCAATTTACATCATAGATATTCCACAAATCAATTTATCATAATTGAACTCATTACAATAATTCTAGCATCAAGATCACAATATACTACAATATAGACTAAAACAAGATTGGCAGAGATCATAGGTTACTCATGAAATTGGATTGAATTCAATATGAAAAACAGTATCTAACCATCAATTTTCCATAAGCATGCTTTTGAATCAATTTGAGAAAGAACTCAGGGCTAGATTGAAAGATAGGTTGTTTGATCATGAACTTTCATTGAAAACATTGGAAGGAACTCCTTAGAAGAAAGGTTGAATAACGATGAAGGATCCCCATACCTCATTGTAGAACAAAACCATGAAAACTTGATGAAGAAACCATCACAATCCAATCTACAAGCTGTTCTTGAGCTTCATCTCCAATGGAGGTTTCTAGAGAGGTTTGGTTTTGAGAAGGAAGTCTAATTTTTTGAAGAGTGAATTAGGTATGGGGTTTTGATCTTAATAACCAACTTAATATACCCAAAAAATGTATAAATTAACCGCCTAGGGTCAGGTTAGGACGTGGGGTGAATTTCCCATTCACCCCTTGATGAAACAGTGCGCCTGGCTGCTAAATGCAGTCTGCATTTACGCCCACAAATGACTCCCAATAGACCCATTGATGGGCCATACTTGCAACCGTTGTTTAGGTATGAGGGTTGTCATTTACTTGTGAGTTCCCCAGGCTAATTATGTAATGATGCCTCCCCATCGGCGGGGCATAGGTGGTATGAAGGGGCATCATTCCTTGGCCTTCGTCTGACACTTCCAAGGCAGTGTTTGGGGTCCTCCTTGAGGACCTTTTGCGGGGACCTTGAGGATTCGTACTCTGACGTTTCCAACGTAAATACACTCATATACAAGTTAAGGACCTTCCTCATCAACTCAATTAAAACGAACACGTAAAACCTGTCAAGACACACATGCATGTCTTAAGGCTAACTTTCAAACGTCATCGGACGTTCTTGGACATTTGACCTCCAAATTACTTCAAATCAAGCATGAATACTAAAAGACATATTTCACATATTTTAAACCTTTTTATACACATGTGAGGCTCTAATCACCTTAATTCATTTTGAGGGTCCTTACACCCAAAAGGTGTTTTTCCAGGTTGTTGAGGACCATCTCCTTATCTCACTCAATGTTGGTCCCTCCACGCTTTAATCATCCAAGCCTCCAACCAGGCATATCTTTAGAAAGCCTGTCTCTTCAGCTCCTCGTTTAACAGAAATTTCTATTACCCCCTTATCTCTTCTAACCTCTGTTTCCCCCGTTTTCTTTGGATACCATTTAATGTCTTTAACTCCCTTAGGATAAGGGTAATTGACATTAAATAATTCAGGGTGGGCCTGCCAATTCTTGTTTCTTTGGGCATTTAATAAACTCTTTGATTTTTTGAGCAAGGTCACACCAACCAGCATTCAATGTTGTCTTTGGGATAATCAATATTGATCTTCCCCCTAATTTAAAGAGAGAATGCTCATGTATCTTTTGGAATCATTTCTTTTCCTGGTATTTTCTGGGTCTGTGGTATTGTGATAATTATAGGACTTTTCTGGTGCTGAACCCTCCAAACCAAACTGTTAGGACTTTTCTGGTGCTGAACTCTCCAAACCAAATTGTTAGGACTTTTCTTATAACTTCGTGTTTCTTTGGAATTTGTTTAATGCAAAAATTGACCAATATAAATAAAAATTGAGAAATGGAATCAAAATAAGCGCAGATCTATTACAATCTCTACATTAAATTCATTTGCGTTCGAAAAATATCGAAATAAATTTAGTAGCTCCAAATATAACTGAGAAAATTGAGATGTAAATAATAATTTAAGATTATACGGAAAACATAATTCAACAAAAAAAAGATCTCGGAGTGGTTACTATACTACTTTACGGAGCTGAACTTTGCACCTTCACAAATAATATAAACGTTTCTGTTGAAGGATAAGATTTTGGTTTCAAATGATCAAGTTACATGGATGAGTTAAGTTCCCCTAGGCCTCAACTGTGAAGTTTTCACTTACTTGGCATCATATTGCATTATTACCTCCATTTTATCATTCGTGAACTTTGGAAGAATATGCACAATAAATTACTACAGTTCGTACTAATGGTGCTTTCGTTTAATGTTTATTGTATCATTTCTGCTATCTTACTTTTATGTGGCTTTTTGACTTCTATACACAATTAGATTATACATGAATTTAACACGTAAGAATAGGTCACAACTTAAAGTAAGAAATTACCTTGGTTTAATATTTCTGTAGAGGGAATCAATGTTATGTTATTGATGAATAACATAGAAGCAAAAAGTTTGAACATGTTTCTATAAGGTCTCCGTCATACAATATTGACTTACAACATGTGGTTATTACAATCGAGAAGGATCATATATCTTAAGTCATATGGTGCCTTATGTACTTGATATCTATACAATTTTACGTTGATGAATGAAGTAATTCTTAAGAAGTTAAAAATGATAGTACACTTTTAATAACATCCCACGTAAATCTCAATACACCAAATCATCCAAACAATAAATGTCATGTCATTTGATTTCACACTCTTTTTAACCTCTAGGGGATTGTGATTTTTAACAAAACATGTAAGCATTGGAGAATCATAATAATAATAATACACACATATATTGATCACAAATATAACTCAGTAATTGTAAATGTTGTAACTTCTAAATTACAATCTTGATGAAAACATGTGAAACAAAATACAATAAATTTATATAGTTGACTCGGGCATATCATCAAATGCGAATAGTCACTTCATTTATTTTAATGTTACATCACCAAAGAAATTGGGTGAACGAAAAGAAAAGAGGAAGAAATGAAGAAGCTTGTTGTTCAGTGCAAACTTCTCAAGAAGCAAAGAAAACAAAAACAAAAATCAGAATATGCATTTCGAGCAAAGAACAATAACAAGGAAGAAAGTTTCACAGAACACAAGAAATTATAAAGATATTACAAAAAAAATGTTGAATTGGAGTGCTTACTAGTGAACAAATTGGGAGCTGAATAATTAAAGAAAAAAACATAGAGATGCAACATCTAAGAAAAGTGTCCCAATATGTCGTCACTATAAAAATAAAATACTTAAATAAATAATTATCAAAAAATTAGATCCAAATCTAAAACTAAGAAATAATACGCTAAGTAGCTGGACCTTCCACTAAAATCGTGAAAATTCTAGTTTAATCACATGCAAAACTAAAATATAAAATCTATCGAGACTTCGAGAGGAACCCTATGGAGAAGTTTGAATGGGACAATTCAAATAACAGAGATAGCCGTATAAAGCAAAGCTTGACAAAAATAGAAAAAGTAACCATGAATTTTTAGTGAACTTGACGAAAGCTTCAAGCTACATGTGGCAATGTGAACTTGTTGGCTATAAGTATACAACTATCAAAGACTTTTGTACACTCACCTATAGCCTCTCATTGGCTTATATTTTGAAAAAAGAAGTGTGCACCATGTGTCTATACATGATTTTTTTTAATACAATAAGTTTAAATAAAAGTACAATCTTAACAACATGTTGTACAATTAGATAATGCAGTATTAGTACTTTTCTTGTTGGCTTATATATAAGGGTAATAATAATAATATACAATATAAGAATATTAAAGTACGAGTTTTTTGCTAAATTCATCCCTCAATTATGATTGCAATCTAATGTACATCCTTATATTATATAAATGAGCAAAAAATATATCCTTATACGATTCGAAAGATAACAAGATCATCCTTCAGTTTATTTTTGTTAAGAAACTAATTGAACAAATAAAAAAATAGTTTTTTTAATTTGATCATGTCTTAGCTACATCGAGAAGATCAATGTTAGCCAAAAAGAATAAGGATATGGATAAAAAATGAATATCTTAAACTCATAATAATTTTGTGTGTTGTTAGTTTATATGTTTGTTTTTGCATAATCAAGTAAATTAGGTTGCAACAATGCACAAGTTTTGAAATATTTATACAGTAGGATCCAATGGTTTGAAAGATTATGCAAAAAAAAATATTTAAAAATATTATGTGTAGATATTTAGATAATCTAATTAATAAAAAAAAAATACAATATGTATATACTTCATAGCCAATGCAATTCTCATTTTATACAATATATAAAAATACTGGTAATTTAGTGAAATTATGTAGGCGTTTTGTTGTGAAATTAAATAATAATTACTTTATTTGAATATTTTTGAAAATGGAGTTGTATTTAGACAATTTTTTACAAAGAATATTTAGAATTTGAATATATTTTGTCTGAATATTTTAATCCTCAATTTCTAAAATTAAAAAAAACACTCAACTTGACTAGCTTAATCGTGTGTGCATTCATTCGACTTGACACATTTTTTGCTAATGACTTGAGTTTCTTAAACAAAAATAGATAGAGGGATGAATCGTGCAACTTTTTGAATAGTGCAAGCATATTTTTTGTTCACTTTTAAAATATAAGGATGTAATTTAGATTTAGGTCATAATTGAAGAATATTTTAGCCAAAAACTAATAAATGTATTGATTAATAATTAATAAATTAGACACTGACCCAACTTGGCCGCCTTTATAATGTCTAATTCCCTTCAGCCCTATAAATAGGCTTGCTAGGAAGGCAATTGTTCTATCCCGTGTCACTTTTTTTTCCTTATTGTTATTGTTGATCAGTATCGGGTAATTAGTGTATGATAAAAATTTAGGTAGTTGTCGTATATCAAAATTTGGGTATTATTGTGCCTTATCGTTATTGTTGATATGGGTCATTATTGTTGCCTTATTGTTATTATTGATAGGCACAAATTTTCAATTTATTTGGATAACTATTGTTGATCAGGATAATGGATAGATATTGGTCGATCAGTATAACGGGTAGATATTGTTTGATCAGAATAATGGTAGATATTGTTGGATAAAGATATTAACAATAATGTTTGATATAGACAATGGGTAATTATTGTATACGATTCTCTTCAAAATATGAGTTGATGTCTCCCTTTGTGGAGCGCTTGCTTGTGCACGGATTTCGTGTTTCGAAAAGTCTTCTTTTAGGTTTTTGATTTCTTGGCCATCCCAGAATCTCACATTATCTACTTCCGAATCTTTGGAAATCTTTGATCATCTCTATAGTGGGGTTTGGGGATTTGGTGTTATTTCATATACATTTTGAGGCTTTATTGTTATTGTTAATCAAAAGATTCTGGGTAATTAATGTATGATCAAGATTTTGGGTAATTATTGTATGATCAAGATACATGTAATTATTTGTATGATCAGGATTTTGGGTAATTATGTTGATTAAAATAGTGGGTAATTATGGTATGATCAAGATAATAGGTAATTATTGTTTGATCAAGATAATGGGTAATTATAGTTTGCTCAAGATATGGGTAATTATTGTTGATTAAGATATGGGTAATTACTGTTTGATCAAAGATAATTGGTAATTATTTTTTATTAAGATATTGGTAATTACCGTTTGATCAAGATAATGAGTACTTATTGTATATGATTCTCTTCGCAAGATGAGTTGATCCGTTCCTGTGGGGAGTAATCGCTTCTGCAATGATTCCATTTTAGGTTTTTTCACTTTGGAAGTCTTTTTTGATGTCTTTGTAGTATCCCATGTGTTTGGTTCTTCATTTCTTGGCCATCTCAGAATTATATAAATCTCACGTTATTTACTTTTGAATCTTTTTTTAACTCTTTGATCATCTGTTGAGAGAAAGAACATTAGGGGTTTGGGGAGTTCTTGACCTTTTTAGTTTGCAATTAGTTCTATTTTATTGGCTAGTTTATTGATTCGTTATTGTTGATTGTTTGATCAGGTATGGGTGATAACGCTTGGTATTACTGTTACATGCAGTTTTTGTTGCGAGAATTCGTATATTTTGTCACACTCTGAATCATAGAAATTTCTTTTTGTTGAATTAGAAAACGAGTAGAATTGCAAATTTGCAGGCATTCCCTACTTGAATCTTCTAGTATAGTGGAGCTATCAGTTTGGACTTGACATCTTGACTTCCATCCTAATTATGATGCTCCTCATGTGTCTCCTTGCATCAACTTCTTTTACCTTGTTATTTGGTTTGGTCAAGAATACATAGATGGGCATCTAGGTGCAAGTGGTCCCTGAGGAACAAGTGTCTTGTTGTGGTGTTTGTGGTTGAGAAAGATGCGGCAGTTCCCAGGTTTGTGACTGGAGGTTTCGGAGTGTCGATCTTTCAAAGTTTTTCTCAAAACTGGTATAAAATGAAAGTTACTCAACTGTGATTATTCTTTTGATGAGTGTGTATAGTGTAATTAGCAGCCTGTTAGTTTTAGTTGTTAGTTCAAATGCTCGTGCTATTTGATGATCCTGGTGTCTTTTATGATGTTATAGGCACTGGATAATGTCAATTCTAGATGTTTGATAGTGATGTAAAGTGCTCTTATGCTACTTATCATCTCGCGGTTTTCCCTTTGTTATCACGCCAACTTGATTTGTTTTCATTGGTGAATGAATGTAGGCCACCCGGTGACAGTAACAGTGTACTAGTTTTGGGAAGTTCTAAGGATTGTATTCAGTATGTATTCTTGTGCTCCTTGTTGGTCTTCTTAGACCTTTCACTCCAAGATGGATATTGTTAGGCTTCAATTAAAATGGGGGTTCTGAATCGTGTCTATTGCATCTCTAGTGATTGCTTAGATGATACGGGTAACTTCTAAGGATCGTGACCGGTATGCATTCCTGGAAAACTTTTTTATTGGTCTTCTTAGTCCCCTGTACTCCAAGATGGATGTAGTTAGGCTTCAACCAAAAGGAGGTTCTTAGTCCTCTTGCATCTCGAGTGATTTCCTGGGTGATACAGGTTCTGTCAGCTTTGCACTTAACTAATTCCTTCTTTTTGTGCTTGCAGTTGGGTCTTACCAAGCTGTGAAATATTTTTTTTCCATGGAAGGGCTCTGCTTGAACATTTGTGTTGAGGTTTCTTTAGATCATATAATTGTTAGTAGTGAGATACTCATTTCGGTTTTTCTCTAAACTTAGAGTTGTCCCTCCTATCATTGTCAAAAGTTGCTGCTCTATGTAACTTGCCAAGCTAAATAGTTTGTCCTGCAGTCACTCTGGATGCGTATGTTACTCATTGATACAATTGATGAGATTCCTGGTGGTTAATGGGTATATGGTCTTATTAACACCTTATAAATACTCGTAACTCAATCGTTGGTCTCTTGACAGCCAGATTAAGTGGGTCCTTGTTTGACCCCTCTTTTGGTGTTCTCTTTGGTCTTTTTCCTTGCATCATCCAGCTTTATTTTGTTTGTTGGATGGATGCCACTTAAGAGGACTAGATTTCAAAATTTTAGAAAGTTGATGCCCAGTTCCGTTTCCTTGCCATTTTGTGATCGCATTGCAATTTGAGTATCATCAGGCTTCTACAGAGTCCATTTTTGTTTCTTTGCCATTTTTGTGCTTGCATTGCAACCTTATAATATCAGGCTTCAAGAGAGGGTTTCTCCGTTCTTGTCTATGGCATTTCTAGTGGGTTTTGTCATCTTTTCATGTAACTATTCCCTTCATTCCTTTGCTTGCAACCATTTGGTCTTACAAAGCAGTGAATTCTTCTTTTCACGGAGGTAGTTATTTGTCCATACGTGTTGATGTTTCGCAATTCAGTCATCTATGAGTGCAGATAAATTTCAATGTTTTCTTCCCTATTCTCTTTTGTCTTTGTCATAGCTACTGTTGTATGGTAGATTCTCAATTAGGACATTATTTTCACCAATGTTTGTTGTATTTTGCTGCCATGGAGTTCTTAGTTCAGATGCTTATGTTCTTTTGGAAATACAATCGATAAGGTCTCTGATTGTGATGAGAGGTCTCTCACTCTTATGGATATGGATACATGATAAGTACTTGACCAACTCTAGATCTTTAGAGTGTGGCTTAAAATACTTCTGAACTTTTGTTCATTTACCTACTTATCAAACTGCTGTCATTTTTATGTTATATCACTAGTTATTTTTGTTATCTTGATGTGTAGATCATGTGGTGACACTGTTATAGACGTTCAGATTTAGAAATTTCAAAGCTTACCAACACGTGATACGTTGCCTCCTTTTTTGGTCTTTTGGTGCTTGCATTGCAATCTGGATGTTTTATGGGCTTCGACAAAAGGGGGTTCTCAGTCTTGTCTATGGTATATTTAGTTATTACCTAGGTGGTTTGGGGTTTGTGAGGTTTGCTCTGAACTGTTCCCTTCTTTATGTTATTGCAGCCATTGCCTTCTTTTCACGTAGCGATCATGCATTGTCGATTTGTGTTGAGGTTTCTTTGGTCAAGTCTTTTATGAGTATAGAGATTCTCAATCCAATTTAATTCCGTAGTGGCCTTTTATCTTTATCAAAACTAGTGTGGTATGGAAGTTTCTCAACTAGGACATGATTTTTCACCGATTTGTGTTGTATTCTGTTGTCATGAAGTTTACTTTATGATCATCCAATTGGTGAGGTCTTTTATGGCTTATCGACCTTTGATAAGTACTCGGCCAATTCTAGATATTATTTTAATAGTGGAGTAAAATATTTTTTTGCTTTTATTCTCTAGGTACTTACTTATTTTCTCTGTTTTCACATATTTTTCGTTACCACACTAGTTTGTTTTGGTTGGATGGATGTGTAGTAGACCATGTGGTGGCACTGTTATGGATGTTGAAATTTGCAAATATCAAAACTTGGTTTACCAATATGTGAGGCTGTACCATCTTTTGGTCTTTTGGTGCTTGCGCAACAATCTGAATATTGTTCGGGCTTTGACAGAAGGGGTTTCTCAGTTTCATATATGACATCTCTAGTAATTACTTACATGATTTGGGGTTTGTCAAATTTGCACTGAATTGTTGCCTTTTTTCTGTTCATGCAGCCATGGTTACAGGGCACTGAATTATTCTTTCCATGTAGTGGACGTGTTTGACTAAGATAATATTTTCGGAAAAGGGCCTAAAATACCCTTGAAGTATCAAAAATGGTACAAAATTACCCTCCATCCAACTATTGGCTCCAAAATACCCTTCTCATCCACCTATTGGCTCCAAAGTACCCTTCTCATCCACCTTTAGGTTCAAAATTGACCACTTATTTAACGATTATATATTTAAACTATTTAAATAATTTTTTTAATACATGGCGCTCAAATATTGTTATAATATAATTTATAAATCAATCTATTATCCACCAATTACTAATTAAATCACACCCAATTAATGAACCCGCCCCATTACTAATCCAACAATTGAAAACTATTGTCAATGAGTATTTCTAAAAATTTGAGGCAAAAATATCTATAGAAGTACATTATCATACATTCAATTCCTCAATCAAAACATATTATAATTCAAGTGTCTAAAAAAATTACTGATAAACATAAAGTATGACTATGTTCATCTTAATTATTCATTCCTCTCAATTATGTGATGTTACTTAATGGATAACTTTTTTTTAAAAGAATATATTAAAGTATTTAAAACAAATAATAAATATTTTTAAAATTATATTTTAAAAATGCATAAATTAATTCGGGATGTGCTATTTCTTTACCTTTAATCATAAAATTTGAATTCAAGCTTGAAAGAGAATCCTATTAAAAGTGTCCTAAATAAGCGGCTCAACCTAAATTTAATTGGGGCTTTAATTTGGACTAAATAATTTGTGATGTCATTTTCAGGAATCTGTAATTTCACGTGTTTTAGTAGTGTTTAGGGAGATTTTGATATTATAATTTGTTTATTAATTGGGTGAGGTTTGATTAATAATGGGTCGGTAGTGGCTTGATTTATAAATAATATTAATAAATTAAATTATATCTAATAGTCGAACGCCAACTACTTAAAAAAAATAGATAGTTTAAATATGAAACCGTTAAATAAGTGGTCATTTTTTAACCCAAAGGTGGATGTCAAGGGTATTTTGGAGCCAATAGGTGGGTGAAAAGGGCATTTTGTAGCCAATAGGTGGATGAAGGTTAATTGTGTACATTTCCAATACTTCAAGTGTATTTTAGGCCCTTTTCCGTAATATTTTACACTAGTGTGTGTTGTTGTTCTGCTGCTGTGAAGGACACTATGTATTTGATGATCCAATTGATATTGTCTCCTATGGCTATGGATACTTGATAAATACTCAGCCAATTTTGGATCTTTTCTTAGACAGTGCCAAAAATGCTCCTCTACATCTGGTCTTCTAGCTATACAAAAATGTTTCGGTTATCACAATTTTTTTTGTTTGGTGGTTGTGTAGACAATATGGTGACAGTAATAGAAGTTAAGATTTGGAGATTTTAAAGGTTGATATCCAGTATGGTATGTCTGTACCCTCTTGGTCTTTTTTGTTTTCGCACTGCAATTTTAATATATTGGTCAGGGCTTCAACAAAAAGGGAGTTTTAAATCTTTTCCGTATGGTGTCTCTAGTGATTTCTTAGATGGAATGGGTTTCGTCAGTTTTGGACTTGATTCATTCTTTTTGTGCTTGCAACATTTTGGCTTACAAAGCAATGAATTATTCAGTTTCATGGAGCGTCTTTCTTTGTCCATTTATAGTGTGGTTTCCATGGTTCAGGATTTTATGACTTCTGAAATTTTCAAAGAAAATAGTTTTTTCGTTATTGTGTGCTGTATTCTACTGCCATTTTTAATGTTCAGTCCGGATGCTTATTTTCTTCGATGATACGATTGATGAGATTCATGATGGTTGATGGTTATAGATTCCACCTAGATGTACTAAATTTTGGATCGTTTGAAAACCTCATAAAATAGTACTCTCTTTTGGTGTTCTTGCCGCTTATCTTCTCTGCTTGATTTTTCTTGTATTACGCTAGTTTGATCGTGTTTGTTGAATGTGGATGTGTTGTGACAGTTGAGAGGAATAAACTTGGAAGATTAGAAGGTTGGTGGCTTGTGTGCATTTCTCTGCACCCTGTTTCTTGGCCATATTGGTGTTTTCACTTCAATCTGGAGATTATCAAATCTTTGAAGGAAGGTGGTTCTCAATTTTTTCTGGCAATTGTAGTGAATTACGTGGTGCTATGGTCTTCGCCGGATTCGCACTTGAACTGTTCCATTCTTTCTGTGCTTGCAGCTGCTGTGTAAGTTCTTACAAAGTGATAAATTCTTCTTTTCATGGAGCAGCATGATCTGTCAATTTAGTGTTGAGGTTTATTGTTTTATGCTCTAATGGTTGAGATCTTCAATTCAGTTTTCTTCCTAATCAGAATGGTTCACTTCACTCTTGTCAACACTTCTTTACTAGTGTGGATTTTGTTGCGATATTTGTTTTTATCGAGATGCTTATGTTCTTTGGTGATCCAACTAATAAAATCTCCATGGTTATGGGCAACACTTGATAAGTGTAACCAAACTCAATCATGTTCTTCTGATTGCGCTGTAACACATTCTTGTACTTCTCGTGTTCTCGCTACTTACAATCTCTGGTTTCTTTTTAGATTTTATAGTATGGCTTGGGTGTGCATCCCTCTGTGGACCATGTTTTGCCATTTTAGTGCTTGCACTACAATCTGTTTGTTAGATATCAGCCAGTATCATGAACAGGGCACTCACTTTGCAATCTTATTTTGTTTGGCATCTCTAGTGATCTCTCCTGTATGGTATTTTTACACTTACCTATTATGTTCTTCATGTGTATGTAATGGTTGGTCTTCAAGAGCATGAGCTTCAACTCAGATTTTCTTCCTAATAAGAAGGTCCCTTTTCTCTTGTTGTGTGGAAGTTCTCAAGAAAGATAATATTCTCACTAGTGTGTGTTGTACTATGCTGCCATGAAGTTTCTAGTGTAGATGCTTTTTTTTCTTGGATTATCCAAATGATGATAATATCTCTTATGTATGGACAGCTGAGAAGTACTCAAGCTCAATTTTATAGCTTCTTATGGCCCGAGGAGATCCTCCTACTTAAGTTCTCGTACTACTTACTCTCCTGGTTCTATTTTCTTATGTTTATCCTACCACTTGATTTAATTTGTTTGGATGCATGTTTGTAGACCGCATGGTGACCATGAGGGGATCAGATTCGGTATTTTGGAGTGTGGTCTCACAATGTGTCCTTCCCTTGTGCATCCTATTTCTGTACCATTTTGGTGCTTGCGCTTGCACTGAGATTTGGATATCACCAGGCACTGACAAGGGAGTTACACAATCTTGTCTGGCACGTGTAGTGATCTCTCTTATGTTGCATGGATTTCGCAGCTTCAACTCTAATTGTTCTCTTCTTTTTGTGCTTGCTGTCATTGGGTCTTTCAAGACCAGTGAAGTCTTCCTTTCATGGAGTAGCCTGGTTTGTCTTAGCATCGATGTTTTCTTTAGTTCAGGCTTTGTATTAGTACCTACCTCATCAGTTAAGTTTTCTTCCCTAGTCATAGAGATCCCGTTATCTCGCTTGCCGAAGTGCTGTTAAGAAGTAGTTCTCAATTATGATAACTCTCTCCACAAGTGCATTTTCAGCTTTTAGTCTAGATGCTTATGTTTTGCGATGATCCAACTGGTGAGCTATCTTATGGTGTGGATTTATTGTATGTACTCGCTAAGTTCTGGATTTTTCCATCATCTCTCTTTTGTGCTCTTACTGCTTATCTTCTCTTCTTCAATTTTCTTTTTGCTTCATCACGCCTGTTTGAGTTCTATCTATTTGAAGGATGTATATACATAGTCAACAGTATTGGAGGATTAGATTTGGAAATTCAAAAGCTTAGTGTTCAATATGGTCGTTTAGGTGGTTGTACTGCAATTTGGATATCTTTAGGGCTTTGAGAAAAAATGGGTGTTTCTGAATGTTGCAGCTAACTGTTCTTCCTTTGCTTGTAGTTGTGTTCTTAAAGATCTAATTTCATCTTTTCGTGGAGCCGCCTTTGTTGATTATGTTGAGGTTTTATTTGGTTAAAGCTCGTGTAAGTGTTTGGTTTTCAGTTCGATTTTCTTCTCTAATCAGTATTTTATCTTTTCTCACCACTCTTTTCAAAGTGGTGCTCTTCAAGTAATTAGTTGAACTTATAATTTTACATCTCTATTGATTACTGTACATGGCCATTTTCATTCAATTTCTGGTTCGTTTATTGGGTGCAGCATCTGCACCATAGTCACTACAATTTCAGACTTATTATTGTTAGGTAAATGAAGCCTTTTTTTAAGATCTCTCCCCTATCAATTTTTTGAAACGTGTGCATTATGTTCAGACATTCAATAATTTGACAAGCTGCTTCGGAGTATTAGCTATTATGTAAAACTTTAATATAAAAAGGGAGCTCTTGCACACTTTTTCCCCCGTAAAGCATTTCCATTTGAACAGTCTTTGCACCAAAGACAGCAATTCATTGAATCTAGAACAGATCATGTACAGTCTTTATGTATTTATATCACAAAAGTAACTTTTGTTTTCTGTGTAGAAGATCTTTTCATGAGATACCCTTGTAATTCCATTGCATATCAGATCATTGTGCAAGTTTGAAATGTGTTCTTCTACATAGTCTTCTAAGATGAGCTTTGTACTATTTTCTTGATATGGTTGAAATTGCCAATGATTATAGGTAACTGTTGTTCTGTCATTCTCCGTGTTCTTAATGTATGTTTAATCAAATGGCACTTCACTGATTGTATGTTTCCTATAATGTCGCTTAGGGCATCTCCAACCCTGCACTCTATTTTACTATCTAAATATAGAGTTCTCTATTTTTTCAGACAATCAACTCCAACCTAATTCTCCATTTTACTCTCCAAAAAGAGAAATTTATTCTCTCTCCTCAATATTATATTATTATTTCTATTTCAATATCATTTCTTATTTCATAATATAAATCCATTCTTTCATTTTTAAAAATAATCACCCTATAATATTTTTGTGTAATATAAAATTATTATTTAAAAAGTCTTTATTTAGTATAAAATAATATTTTATCCTAAATTTTAAAGAACTACGAATAATTGAAAAAAGAAATCAAGTACAACGCAATCACAAGCATAACAATTCTCTGGATCATACACTATTTTTTTCGAATATTGTTAAATTTGAAAATGACCTACCAGATTACTAAATTATTGTCGTGATTTTAAAAATCATTATGTTATGTATTGTATTGTTATCTTGTATTTAAATTATTGTGTCGTGTATTATGTTGTTAAATTAAAATTTACATTTTATCATTTAAATTTTGTACATTCTTTATAGTGAAAATCAATAAGGATAATAATATCAAATTATCTCTTAAAGTGACAGAAGTTGAAAAAAATATATTTAAATATCTTAATTTAGGATTAAAGTAGTATCTACTAAATAATATATTTTTTAAAATGTTATATCATATTTAAAAGAATTACGAACATTAGAAATTTAATTAATAGCCTTATATTAAAAATAAAATGTTAGTTACTACATAAATCTATCACTGGTGGTTTCTTCACTCCGTTCTCGTCAAGTTCTACTACCAGCTATAATTCATTTCTTATTTAAGAAATTGTTTCGTGCTCCTTGGGTTTCTTATATTGATGAGTGATTAGGAACGTTGCACAAGTGAAAACGGGATCTTCTAAGAAGCCCCACCCAAACCAAATTTAGACAGTTCTGAAAAGTGGTACTGCTATCTTGGCCTTCATTCATCAACTGAAACTCTCCATCACCTCACTTTACATATGGTTGTTATACTTTAGTTATCATATGGGTAAAGATGAATTTCCATTTTTATCATTTTCCCTTGAATTATATATGAGTCTGTTTCACTGTGCTTTAATTTTCTCTGTTGCATCATTAGGGCAATACTTTGGCAAAGAGGGATCCGACTATGATTTCAAGCATTCAGGTTCTTAGGAGTTATTATATTTTTCCATATGTGTTGGGGTTCTGATAGTTCAGTCTTATCGAGTATAGATAATTTTCAATTCAGTTTATTCCCTAATGACTCCTTTGTCTTTGTAATAACTAATGTTGTATGGAAGTTTCTCAAATAGGACATATTTTCACGAATGTGTCTTGTATTTTGCTGACATGAAGTTCTTAGTCCAGATACTTGTGTTCTTTGATGATCCAATGATGAGGTCTCTTACTCTCTTATGCTATGGACAGCTGATAAGTACTTGACCAACTCTAGATCTTTTGGGAGTGACGTAAAATGCTTCTTACTTCTGTTTTTTTAGCTTTTAATATTCTCTGCTTCCATTTTCTTCGTTACCATACTTTTTGTGGTTCTGTGGTTGGGTTGACCATGGACGTTCAGATTCAGAAATTTCAACGCTTAGTTAACCGACGTGTGATCCTTTCCCACTTTTTGGTCTTTAATGCAATCTGGATATTGTCCAGGCTTCGATGAAAGGGTCTTTTTTTCAGTCTCGTCTATGGCATCTCTAGTGATAACTTAGGTGTTTTGGGTTTCCCATATTTGCTTTTAACTGTACCCTTCTTTTTGTTGTTGCAGAACACAGCCATTGGTTGCAGGGTAGTGAATTTTTCTTTTTACGCAGCGGCTGTGTTTATTCGTTTGTTTTGAGGTTTCTTAAGTGAAGTTTATGAGTATCGAGATTTTCGTTTTATTCCCTAATGTTTTATCTTTGTCAAAACTACTGTTTAGTAAAGAGGGATTCGACTATAATTTCAGGCATTCAGCTTCTTAGGAGTTCTTTTGGAATTTCTTGTGTAATCAGGTTACGGTTAGAACTATCTTCTTACTTCCCTCCCCTGTCATGTGAGGAGTTGTTGGTTGGCTGCCTCCGCCAGATGGTTAGAGATGTTGATAGTTGATCAAGGTGTGTATGATTTTAATTAGGTCTTGCATACTGTGATAATAAGAATGTTCTGTCAATTTTGATTACATGATCTTAGGGGTTTCAGAAAGTTGTAACTGTCTTTGGTGGCTTAGAGTTGATATTTCTACTTAATGTAGTACTCATCTGCTTCATCCCACTGCCCTCTATAAACATCCCTTCTTGGTCGGAATGGGGAGGGTTGGCACCTTGAGTTCTTTCCTCCTTCCAGTTGTCTTATCTCATCCGGTGGGATTTAATTTTGTCCCAGATTCAGGTTTCTGCTCCTTGGTTGTGTCTATTGGATGTTTGGACGGAGTTGACAGGGATGTTTCTTTAAAGGTTTCTGCAATAATGCAACTAGTCTTGTGTCACCAGTGACGGTTGGCGATTTTTGTTTATTTACTGAATTGGATAGGTATGGATTAATTGGTGTTGTGTTTTATCTATAAGTTCTCTAATTTTGATATAGAGGTATGACATATGAGCAGATCCGTCAGTTGTAAAAAAGAACATCTGGCAGAATACTTGGCCTCCTGTGCAAAAAGTGAGATTTCAAGGGTGATCTTATGGTAAAGGATATCATTTTCTGGGTTTGCAGATCTATTTTGAAGTTTGACTGTGCTGTTTGTTGGTTTCTGGATCCATCCGAGGACTACCTGTTTAGCTTATGCCAATTCTTTCTGGTTCTACCTGAATTAATGACGGTAACGACATACACCATGCAGTTTCTGTTTTTGGATATCAATAATCTTTATAACGAAGTAAACCTCATATCTGATACCTGCAACAAATTATCTTTTCCTTGCATCTTATCCTTTGGAACAGTATTCAGTAAAAGTTTTTAATCCTTTCCTTGTAGATGTTGCTCTCTATATTCCATATTGTTATGCGATTGACTCATCCAAAATCATGAAATGGTCTCCCTCTGAAGTCTTCTGTTATCTTTCTCTACCCATAAGCTTTAAATGGAGTACAGGTGCTAGAGTAGTAGACTTTTTATGTGTTATCTACAATGACGGTGATGTTGTGTTATCCACCCAATTAGTTAGATGGGTTCATGCACCAAGCATGAGAAGGAACAATATCAAGGTGTTCCTGAGAAGCAGTCTGTTATAGTCATTTACAGTGGTTATTAATGTGCGAGTCCTGTATTTAGACTTCAGAGCATTTATTGTGTTTGTTGATTTGGATATCTTACCTGTAAAACAGCACTACAGATGTGCAAGTTCTATTTTTGAAGTTGAGGAAGGTATTAGCATCTTGAAGTATCTAGGATGCTTTGGCTTTAGTTTTTCGGTGTATTTATTTTTTTCTAAATATGGATACTAAATGGGTATTTCTGTTTTCTCTAAGTTCCAGTTGTCCAAATTTTGCCTAAATGTGCCAAATAACTTGAGTGGGGTATTTCTCTTTAAGCTCTAGTTGTCCAATATCGCCAGATAACTTTGAATCGGGCACTTCCTCTAAGATCTTGTTTTCTGAATTAGACGGTCAATAATTATCAGCTCAAAGATGTTGCTTTGGAGTAACATGCGAGTCCAGCTTTCTTCCTCTTTTCTCTCAAGCTCTTGTAGCTATTTTGATAGAGATAGGACTAAAGGACTTTTTTGGCTAAAATACACAATGTCAGTTCAGCGGATTTACTTTCCTTAAGTGGAGGAAGTTCGGAGGATGATAAACCGGTTGTTGTGGATCATGTTAAATAGAAAAGGTCCAAGTATGATATGGAATATGTTAAACAGAAAAAGGTCCTGGTATGATCACTTGCATTCCTCTTTTTGCATTGACCTGTTCTAGTCATCTTTCCATGTTGAAAATATTTTACCATCTAGTTTGGATTAACATTACAAGTTCTTCTGGTTATTCTAAGTGGGGGGGTGTTCAACTATGCTCGAGTGTTCTAGTCACTCTGTACTGTATAATGTGCTTTATCCTAGAATGTGTATTAATGTATTAATCTATG
Source organism: Solanum pennellii (assembly GCF_001406875.1). NCBI lineage: Eukaryota > Viridiplantae > Streptophyta > Magnoliopsida > Solanales > Solanaceae > Solanum > Solanum pennellii. The sequence goes on along the minus strand of NC_028637.1, from coordinate 31,637,039 downwards.
TGCACCTTGCAGTGTATGGGAGGATGAGTGTTCTATAAGGCGGCAGTATAGGTGATTGAGTGTTAATTATGAGTAAGAACAGAATGTTCTCAAAATAATTGTCTCCTCTCACATGTATGAAATGCAGTTACTGAATATAGGTGGTCTATGGGTAATATATTTGTGAAGTAGCTTTCTGTTTGGGGTTGTTATGATCAGTTGGGTCTCTCTTTCTTTTTCTTATCTCACATGCTTATTTGTTCTCTTTTGGTTTGGGATTGGAATCTGCGGATTAGTATCTTGGATGTGATAAAGCTCATGTTTCAGGAAGCGAGGACATATTTTTTCTAAAAACATGGACTTATGGAAGTTTAATTCTCAAAGAAACACTTGATAAAGCACCTTGAAATTTGGCAGATGCCAGAACAGGAAAAGACCAAGATATATCAGGGTAGTAGTTACTGGTCCAAAAACATTATATCAGGGTACATATTATTCTCTCTTTGTGCAAATACTTCGTTGCTCCAGAACTGGAGAATCTACTTTTTGGATATTATATATACTTTCAATTGTTGAAGTTGCTATGGAATTGTGGAGTTCGCAAATGCAACTTCTTCATGGTATGAGATCTATGATAGAATTGATTTTGAAGTTGTGTTGGTTTATTTGATGCTACATTTCTGTTTAGGGAACCTCTGTAACTCCGCCTGTTAAATCAGCCAGTCCCAAGCCTGGATCAAGGAGGAGGGAAGGTGTGTAATTATGAAATTAGTTGTCTGTTCTTTTTAATTAATAGAAATGTTTCTGGGGTTACATATAATCAGAGTGGATCCCTTATCTCTTATCAAAACACTCTTTAGTGTGTTTTTTTGTTTCCACATTTGTTTTTTTATAATCTAGATGCTACTTATGTTCTTTGGTTATCCAACTGGTGAGGATCTCCATGGTTATGGACAAGACATGATAAGTGTATTCAAATTCAACTGTGTTCTTTTGATGGCCCTGTAAAGCACCCCTATTCTTTTCGTGATATTGCTACTTACCTTCTCTGATTTTGTTTATCCTACCAATTGATTTAGTTTTGTTGGATGAATGTATGTAGGCCACATGGTAGTAGTAAGAGGACAATAATTGGATAGTTGGTGTGCATACCCTGTGGACCATGTTTCTTACCATTTTGCTGCTTGCATTGCAATCTAGATATTGGATATCACTAGGTAGCAAGAGAAAGATGTTTTGCAATCTTATCTTGTTTGGCATATGTTAGAATAGAAACAAGTTCTTCCTACTTAGAATAGGAATGGAAGAAGAATAGGAATATGAATCCTAATTTAAAAAGGGTTCCAATGAAGTGTCTATAAATAGGGTCTCAATGTAACAATGAAAAAACACAATTGAATAATATTCTTCCCATATATTTCTCACATGGTATCACAACATTGGGAGAACTTCAAGTCACCGCGTTCAAATTTCGGTGACAACGGTGGGAGTGATTTGTGTTATCTTTGTTTTGAAGGTTTTGTGCAAAAGACTACAACGTCAGGAGGCTTAGGAAGCTTAGGAGACCAAACCCCAGCAAGACCCATCGGAAAATAACCTCCCACGCTCCCCCAAACCCCAATCGGAGGTGGAAATTTTCCTGCGAGATCTGTTCACACGTGAGTGTTGCTCCGGTCATTTTTTTTCAAGCAAATTTCTCCCGTTAGGTCGCCCAGTATTTCGAACCAGAACCTGGGCAGTTTTCTCAAGATTCGATCACTGGAATTAGGCTTCCGGTGATTTTTCAGGCAGTTTTCGACTAGTTTCCGGTGAATTCAGATTCTTTAGGCTACTGTAGGTGGATTCCGGCAGTTTCCAGCAAGTTTCTTACTGTATTCATACAAAATTTCGAAAAATGTCTTTTGGGTGTGATGTTTTTGGCTCCAAAAATACATGGATTGAAAGTTCAAGCCTTAAAATCACTTTAGAACCAATGGAAAGTTCAAACTATTTAGCTTGGGCTTCTTCAATTGAGTTGTGGTGCAAGGGTTAAGGTGTTTAAGATCACTTAGCAAACAATGATTGTGTTGTAGATGAAAAGAAAAAGTCTAGTGACAATGGTGCAAAAGTCGAAGCACAACGGAAGAAAGTGGCTGCCCAATTATGTAGTCATCTTTGGCGCTCTATTGATTCTAAAGTTGATGCACTTGTTTCACCCATTCCATACATGTTATTTAGTTTGGGAAAAGGCACGCGCTTTACACAATAATTACATATCTCGATTCTATGATGTGATATCTCGGATGACCAACTTAAGGAAACAAAAATCCAGTATGTCTACTTAAACATTGATGCCTATCAATACAAACGTGGAAAAGAAACAAGAGCATAGGCAGACATTGTTTCTAGTTCTTACACTTGCTGACGTCTTCCTTGACCAGAACTCTGTACATGACCAGATTCTAGCCAGTCCTTTAATTCCCTCAATTGATGAATTATTCTCTCGTCTGCTTCATCTTGCTGCACCTCTCAGTCACAAAGAAGTTTCATAACCCACTGTTTACTCCTCTATTCTCGCATCTCAACCCACAGAAAAGCGTACATACCAGTCTATGGAGAATCGGTGAGGGGGAGGGTATTGTGGGAAACCTCAATCAAAGTGTAGTCATTGTCATAAACCTGGATACACTCGTGACATATGCTATACTTTGCATGGTCCACCACCCAGTTATGAGCCTATTGTTCTAAAGGAATATATTGAGTTCCTTCGAAATAGCGCAAGTAAACATATATCTCCACTAGTGGCATATGGTGCTCAACTTAACCAACCATCCAATAGTGCTCATATTGCTCAGGCATAATATGATGAGTTCCTTCAGTATCGTGCACATAAGCAAACGTCGCCATAAGTGGTTTCGGTTGCACAACCTGTTTATTGTTGCGGGTAATTCTTTTACTTGTGTGTCACAATCTAGTACTCTTGGAACATGGGTCATGGACTTTGGGTCTTCTGATCATATCTCTGGTAATAAATCACTTTTATCCGATATTGTTTATTCACAATCTCTTTCGGGTATTACTTTAGCCAATGGGATCCAGACAAAACCAAAAGGGGATGGAAAAGCCAAACGCCTATCTTCTGTTACCCTAGACTCTGTCTTTTATGTCCCTGCTTCTCCTTTTAATCTAGCATATGTTAGTCGTTTGATGAAAGCCCTACATTGTAGCATAATTTTTTCGATGATTTTTTCCTCATGCAGGATCGCAGTACGGAACAGATGATTGGAACAGGGCATGAATCACAAGGACTTTACTATCTTACCGCTTCCAATTCCTTAAAAGCATGCGCCGTTCCAGATTCCTAGATCTAATTCACAAACATTTGGGACATCCGAGTCTATCCAAGCTACAAAATATGGTGTCGATTTTGTCTAGTTTATCTACATTAGATTGTGAGTCATGTCAACTTGGAAAATACACTCGTGCAGCGTTTTCTCATAGTACTATGGGTCGTTCATACTCTATTTTTTCATTAGTTCATATGATATTTGGGGTCCTAGTAGAGTCAGTTTCACCTTAGGATTTTGTTATTTTGTTAGTTTCATTGATGATTATTCCAAATGTACTTGGGTTTTTTTAATGAGAGATGATTCTGAGTTATTTTCTATTTTCAAAAGTTTCTTTAGTGAAATACAGAATCAGTTTGAGGTTTTCATTCGTACTTTTCATAGTGATAATGCCTTAGAAACTCTCAATTTCAAGAGTTTATGTCTTAGCAAGGCATTATTCACCAGACTACTTGTCCATACAACCCTCAACAAAACGGTGTAGCTGAAAGAGAAAATCAACATCTTATTGAGACCTCTCATACTCTTCTCCTTGAATCAAATGTTCCGCTACATTTTTGGGGAGATGCAGTTCTTACATCTTGTTATTTGATAAAAAGAATGTCTTCTTCTTCTATTCAGAATTAGGTTCCAGATTTCATACTATTTCCTCAGTCACATCTCTATCCTATCCCCCCCCCCCCCGTGTCTTTGGGAGCACATGCTTTGTTCATAGCTTAGCCCCAAAAAAGATAAACTAGCTCCTCGTTCCCTCAAATGTATCTTTCTTGGGTACTCTCGAGTCCAAAAAGGGTATCGTTGTTATCCACATGATCTTCATCGATACGTTATGTCCACTGATGTTACAATTTTTTAGTCTCAGTCTTACTGTACATCTTCTAATCATCGTGATGTATCTATGTTCTTACCCATACCTCAAGTTTTACCTGTGCCAACCTTTGAGGAATCTACAGTTACTTATACATCTCCAGTTGTAGTGTCACCACTACTAAATTATCATCGCCATCCATGTCCAACTCTAGTCCCAGATGATTCATGTCCTGCGCCAGACCATGCTCCTACTGAGGACTTGCCTCCACCTATCCCAGCACTTGCACTTCAAAAAGTTACACAATCCACTCAAAATACTAACCCACATTATACCTTTTTAAGTCATCATCGTCTATCATCACCCTATTTTGCCTTTGTGTCGGCTTTGTCCTCTGTTTCCATTCCTAAGACTACAGGTGAAGCACTTTCTCATTCTGGATGGAGGTAGGCTATGGTTTATGAGATGTCTGCTTTAAATAAGAGTGGTACTTTGGAACTTGTGTCACTTCCTGTAGGTAAATCTACTGTTGGTTGCCGTTGGGTTTATGCAGTCAAATTGGTCCAGACGTTCAGGTTGATCGATTTAAGGCTCGCCTTATTGCCAAAGGGTATACTCAGATATTTTGGCTAAATTATAGTGACACTTTCGCTCCTATGGCTAAAATAGCATTTGTTCGTCTTTTTCTATCTATGGTTGTCGTTCGTCATTGTCCTCTTTATTAGTTGGAAATTAAGAATGCTTTTCTGCATGATGATTTTGAGGAAGAAGTCTATATGGAGCAACAACCTAGTTTTGTTGCTCAGGGGGATTTTAGTAGCCTTGTATGTCGATTGCGTAGGTCACTCTATGGTCTGAAAAAGTCTCCTCGATCTTGGTTTGGGAAGTTCAGCACAGTAATTCTGGAGTTTGGCATGATTCGTAGTGGAGCTGATCACTCTGTGTTTTATCAACATTCTACACTAAATCGATGTATCTATTGGTTGTTTACGTTGATATTGTTATCACCGGTAATGATCAAGATGGTATCACCGATTTAAAGCAACATCTTTTTACGCACTTTCAGACTAAAGACCTTGGCAGATTGAAGTATTTTCTAGGTATTGAGGTTGCTCAGTCCAGATCAGGTATTATTATTTCTAACGTAAGTATGCCTTAGACATTCTTGAGGAGCAAGGAATGATGGTATGTATACCTATTGACACTCCTATGGATCCGAATGTTAAACTTCATCTGGGACAGGGGGAGCCACTTAGTAATCCTGAAAGGTATAGATGGCTTGTTGGAAAGTTAAATTATCTCACAGTGACTAGACCTGATATCTCTTTTCCCGTGAGTGTTGTAAGTCAGTTTATGACTTCCCCTTGTGATAATCATTGGGAAGCAGTTGTTCGTATGCTGCGATATATAATGTCAACTCCCGGTAAAAGACTTCTCTTTGAGGATCAGGGCCATGAACATATCATTGCATATACAGAAGCTGATTGGGCAGGATCATCCTCTGACAGACGTTCCACTTCCGGATATTGTATTTTAGTTGGAGGTAATTTGGTTCATGAAAGAGTAAGAAACAGAATGTGGTTGCTCAATCTAGTATAGAATTATAATATCAAGCAATGGCGACAACAACTTGTGAGCTAGTTTGGCTCAAGCAGTTGCCGGGAGAACTAAAATTTGGCAAAATTGATAAGGTGGAACTTGTGTGTGATTATCAAGCGGCTCTTCATATCGCATGAAATATAGTGTTTCATGAAAGAACTAAGAACATTGAGATTGAATGTCACTTTGTCAGAGAAAAGATACTATCGGGAGATATTGTTATAAAATTTGTGAAGTCAAATGATCAGCTTGCAGATATGTTCACCAAGTTTCTCACATGTCCTCGTATTAATTACATCTGCAACAAGCTAGGTACATATGATTTCTATGCACCAGCTTGAGGGGGAATGTTAGAATAGGAACAAGTATTTCCTACTTATAATAGGAATAGGAAGAAGAATAGGAATAGGAATCCTAGTCGGAAAAGGGTTCCAAAGTAGTGTTTATAAATAGGGTCTCAATGTAACAATGTAAAGACACAATTGAATAATATTCTTCCCATATGTTTCTCACAGCATATCTAGTAATCCAAATAACGAGACCTCTGATTTTCATTTACACCTGAGAAGTACCCAAACTCAATTTTAGATCTACTTGTGGCCCTAAGAGATCCTCTACTTTAGTGTTCTGCTGCTCTTATGCTTGTCATGCCTCTTGATTTTTTTGTTTTGATGCATGATTGTAGATCAACATCGTGATCGTGAGGGGATCAAATTTGGTAATTTTTGGTTTCAGCGTGTCCTTTTTGTTGTGCACCCTGTTCCTTTGCCACTTTGATACTTGAACTTGCACTGAAATTTGGATATCACCATGCACTGGAAAGGAAGTTATGCAATCTTGTCTTGCATCTCTCTACTGATCTCTCATCTTTTTATTTTGGAGATCTCTCCCTATTGGTAATATTGTGTTTGGAACATGTGTATTATGTTCATATATTCTATCATTTATGGATTATCTTTAGACCGTTAGCCCTTGTGTAAACCGAACACTTTTTTTTCACAAGACATTGCCATTTGAACAGTCAATTCATTGAATCTTGAACAGATGAAGTAAAAACCATGTCTCATATTTTATGTAACAAGTCATGTACACTCTTTATGTTATTTATATCAACGCAACTGGTTTTGTATTACCAGAGATGGTTGATGATTTTTGGTTATTTGCAAAATTTGGTAAGTCTGGATTTGTCAATGCAGTTGTATCAGTAAGTTTTCTGATTTTACTATGTAGATGTGGAGTATGAGCTGATCTGTGAGTTGCAAAAAAGAACGTTTGCAGAATGCTTGGCCTCCTGTTTTGAGGAAGTTAGACCTGAAGGATGAGCTTATGGCGCAGGGGATCTCTTTTTGGGTTTGGCAATTTTGTTTTGTAGTTTTAATTTGCCGTAAATTCTCACTTTTGTTGGTTTTTCGAGGCATCCAAGGACTGGTTAGGCTATGCCAATCTCTTTCAGGTTCCACCCGAGGTAATGATGGTAAAGGTATAGACCATGCAGTTTCCATTGTTGGATATCAATAATCTTTGTAATGGTGTAAACCTCATCTTTGGTACCTACAGCAGATCATCTTTCCTTTTATCGTCTCCTTAAGAACACTATTCAGTAAAAGTCATTTCCTATTATATGTTGCTCTCTATGTGAGATTAACGAGTTTCTAAGAAACTATCAGTTATGGTCTTATATAATGGTTAAGACTCCTGTTTTTTAAAGAGTTAGTTGTATTTTCTCATTTGGATCTCTTATCTATAAGATGTGTGTATACTATTTTTTGAAGTTGAGGAAGGTATTATCATTTTGATGTAGCTAGGATTGTTTGTCTTCCGTTGGTTGTGGTTTTTCTTTTTGCTAAATATGACCACTAAATGGGGTATTTCTGGTTTGTGAGTTCCAGCTCAAATTCGTGAGATTATATGAGTGGGGTATTTGTCTTTTTTAAGCTCCACTAGTTAAATTTCCAGAAAACTCTGAATAGGGTACTACTGTTCTTTGAAGCTCCAGTTGTCTAAATTTGCCAACTAAGAGCTATCAGCCTCAAGATGTTGTGTTGGAGTAACTGTTGGTCCAGCTTTGTTCCTCTTTTATCTCAAGTGCTTGTAGCTACTTTGATAGCATTAGAATTAAAAGGAAATTTTTTTCCAGCTAAAATACACAAATTCAGTTCAGTATAAGTGGAATTGATCTCCAAAAGTGGTGAGAAATCGGGAGGATCGTAAATCGGTTGTTGTGGAGCATGTTAAATAGAAAAAGACCTTGTATGATGTGGAGCATGTTAAACAGATAAATGTCCTGGTATAATCACTTGGATTCCTTTTTTACATTGACCTATTCTAGTCATTTTTGCATGTTGGAAAGTATTTGAATATTTGTTTTTGGATTGACATTACAAGTTCCTCTTTTTATTTTGTGGGGGTGGGTGTTCAATTGCACTTGAGTGTTCTGGTGCTTAGTACTATCTAATGTGCTTTATCCTATAATGTTTAGTAATTATTAATCTATGTGCACCTTGCAGGACGAGTGTTTTATTAGATTGGCAGTGTCGGTGATAGAGTTTGAACTATGAGTAAGAATTTGATGTTCTCAGAATAATTGTCTCCTCTCACTGTCTCACATGTATGAAATGCAGTTACTGAATATAAGTGGTATATAGGTACTATTCAAAAAAGTGTAGGTGTGAAGTAGCTTTCTGTTATGGGTTGTTATGATGAGTCACATGCTTATTTGGTCGCTTTTGATTTGGAATTAGTATCTTGGATTTAGTAAAGCTTGAGTTTAGGGAAAACAAGGAGATACTTTTTCTCAAAACATGGAATAATGAAAGTTTTAACTCTGGAAGAAGTACATGATGAAGCATCCTGAAATTTTGATGAAGCACTTGATTCCATGTGTCTAGTGATGGAGCTGGTGCAAAAATTGATTTCAGGGTACATATTGTTCTGTCTTTGTGCAGATACTTTGTAGCTCCAGAACTGGAGAATCTGCTTTCTGGATATTATATATATTTTGTCATTGAAGGTGCTATGAAATTGTGGATGTCCCAAATGCAACTTCTTCATTGTATGAGATGTATGTTGAGTTGTAAGATAGAAGTGATTTTGACGTAGTGGTCCAGTGTTTCTTCCATTTCACAATTACCTCTTGGACAATCTCATGAAAGTACTAGGACCTATTGGATCCATGACATTTTTATTTTTTATCTGCTATGCATCTATGGAGTAATATCTTGTCATTCGAAGTCATGGTTGACCTCATAGTTTTGTTTTGACATTTTTACTTTTTTAGTTGTGATGCATCTCTCAAGTGGTATCTTGGCATTTGAAGTCATGTTTTGCTATTCAGGTCCCAAAAGTTGTCTATCATGTGAAATCATATGTGGAATGATCCATGTATTTTATCACAGACTTTTCTTCAATGAGGTTTGCAACAATATACCAGTACTATTAATATGTTCGGTTCATCAATTTTAAGTTTTGAGAATTTAACAAGATAATAGAGTACAATACTTTTCTAGCATCACGACTTAAGAGTTTCTATTTTAACTTGTAATTTTCTCGCTTACTTATTTCCTGGAAGGGCAGTGCTAAGTCTACTTAACTGCCGAGTCTTCTAACAACAACAGACCCATTGCGATTCCAAAAGTTATGGCATAAGTGGGGTATCGGAGGGAAGAACGTAAGAAGACCTTACCTCTTAACTTTGAGGGACATATTAGTAGACCTTGGAGGTCACTTCCCAGTCAGTTCCCCCCTGTCTTCATTTCCAAGTTGTTCCTCGAATCTGTTCTTTGTGTTTATGTTGAATACATTTATTTGAAGATTATTTGTTATTTCTATATGATCTCACTTTTTTTATGACAAGGGAAACCCGCAGCCGCTACCCTTTGGGGTGGTCCAGTGGTTTTAGCTTGGGACTTCCATGTTGGAGGTCTCAAGTTCAAAACCCCTTGCCAGCGAAAGCAAGGGGTTTGCCTTCTGGGTCGAGCTCGTCGCACTAGGCTTGCATAGTGCGGGTTACCTCTCCTATGTGGTTTGTGAGCTATTGCATAGGAGCGGGGAATTTTACTCTGTGCGCACCCAAATGATCTCACACTGTTTCCTGTTAAGCCTGACATATGCCCTTCAATAGATGGATGTGTGTGTTCAAGAATCATCAATGTGCTTTTTCTTTCTTAATTTTGCTAGTTGTTTGAGTATGTTGCTTATAATGTCGTTTTAGAGCTTATTTAGGTTAAGGTGAATTTGAGTAAATTTTTGTGATAATTTGTTGAGATGAATTTACCATTAAACAACTTTGTATATGGATGGAAGTGCTAAAGCTGAAAATAAACATGCGATAAAGAAGCGTTTAAAAATTTTCTTCTGCTAAATTGATTGAAGCATCCTTAAATTGGAGACTAAGTAAATGCCACATACATGTAAGTTATTACAAACATATACTTAGGGTTGGGCGTAATGGTTTAACCGAAAAAACTGATCGAACTGAAATTTTTTAATTTCTATTTCAAATTTTAAAATTTAGTTTTTGACTTTAGGTTTATAGCTAGTTTATATTGGTTAATCCAAAACCAAAATTATATATATACTCTTTACACCCTACAATATACAAGCCTTAATTATAGGAGAACTTTCATATATAGCCACTAAAAAATAGCCTAATTACTCTCAATAGTTATGGTTTGTATAATTATAATTCGTAGCTACATATTATATGGAGGAGAGAGGCGAGCGAGACAGGGAGAGAGACGAGAGAAAGGGAAATGAGTGGCAGAAAGTTGAATTGTATGTGTATATTGATTAGATAATTGTATATTATACATATGTATTTGTATTTGTATATGTATATGGAAAGAGAGATTGCGAGAGGCGAGCGAGAGAGGGCATAGAGTGGGAGAGATCGTGAATCGTATATGTATTTAATTGTATATCATACATATGCATTTGTATATATGACAACAGAGATTGGGAGAGGGAGGAGAGATGCGAGCAAGAGAGAGCAGAGAGTGGGAGAGAAGTGAAATGTTTATGTATATCGGTTAGATAATTGTATATCATAATATGTATATTCTGACGAATTATACATATACAAACATGAATAATTATACAAAATCGAAGTTAGCCCATGTAATTAATGTATAATGTTAGTCATGAGTGATAATTATTGCAAAATATAGATATGATGAGTAATTAGATAGTATAAGTTTGTTTAACCACGTGATTTTCATATAATAATTATATTAAATTAACCAAAATTCGACCCATAGATAATAATAATAGTTATAATACAAAAAATTTCTTGATAACTACACGAGAAAAAAATAGAAAGACCTTACTGGCCTCAACTGATAACCACAAAGAATTAGAATGAAAAAATACGGGCAAAAGACATAAATCACATACTTTAAGGTAAAATTATCATTTGTCCCTTATATGTTTATTATTACAGAAATCCCTCAAACTGATACAATAATATGGGTGTTGATATATTAATCTAATGTACGAGATACATTAATCTTTAAGTAAGATATATTACATTTTATGCATGATACACTAATTTGTTGTACATTTTATATATGACACACTAATATGATGCGCGAGATACACTAATTGATGTACGAGATACATTAATTTGATGCACTGATACATTAATCTGATGCGTGAAAATGAGGAATTTTCGAGATTCGTAAAACTAATAACAAATAATGGTAATAAGTGAAGTTAAAAGTGAAATTTCTTTTATTTTTCCCAAATATATTGATTGCTTAGGCCCGCATATTCATTTTTTCACATATATAATAGATATTGTTTTAAGTATGAACATTTTTGCCTTTTCAAATTCATATGCATGGACAATTTAGTAGAAGTTAAAATAGGTATTATTGAATTCATCAATTTAAGTAGAAGGACCATTAAGATACCTTTTCAATTCTCAATAATTTGGTCATCATGACTAAATAAAATTGATGATTGATGTCTATTCATTTAATAATTAAAAAAGGAATATCACAAATCTAATAAATATTATTATTAAACTATATGTTTTATTAATGGTATTATTGTAGTAATTCAACTTTATAGGGTCATTTTAGTATTTTAACTTTTAACTTTTTTTGTTCTCACTTAAATATATACTAGATTTAGAAACGTGCGTTTATTCCAAAATACTTAATATAAATTTTGTGTTGCAAATTACATATTTTATCCCCTTTCAATCTATGTAAGTTACTAAAAAAAAGTCATCCTTTTTAGATAGGATGACTGATTATATAACTGATTGAAGTTTAAAAGACAAAATATATAAATTCTGTAATAGAAAAAGTTTGATACATTAGTTAGTGGTTATTTTAAATATGATTAGGGATATTTTTGTAATTCAATTTTCAACTATGGAGCTTCATACTTTTAGTATAATATGATACACTTAGTTCTTAGCACTTAATATAAAATATGATGAAAAGATTGTGAATTAGGGGTGTGCACTATTCGGATGAAACCAAATCAAATCAAATTTGAATTTTTATTTGGATTGGTTTTTTGATTTTTTGGATTAATAAGTTCCTATGTTTGATTTTTTGGTTTGGTTTCAGGTTTTAAAAAAAAACTGAATTATATATGTATATATATGTGTGTGTGTGTGTGTGTGTGTATATATATATATATGTGTGTGTGTGTGTGTGTGTGTGTGTGTGTGTGTATGTATGTATATATATATATATGTGTGTGTGTGTGTGTGTGTGTGTGTGTGTGTGTGTGTGTGTATACACACACACACACACACACACACATACACACACACACACACACACACATATATATATATGTGTATGTATGTATATGTATGTATATATAATGTTTTAGTTTAGAATTAAGTTGTAGTTGATCACTTTTGTCCCTTTTTGGTTATTAGCTTTCATGATGATTATGTTTATATTTTATGTTTGAATTACATCTATAATAGGTATACTTATAAATATTGTGATTTAAGTTTTACTTATTATTTATATTAGAAAGTATATTTAGGCGATTAAATAATTTTTACTTTGCTGATGTGATAAATTATTAATATAATCGAATAACCAAATCGAAAAAAGACCAACCGAATAGACGAAAATCAAACCAAATCAAATTTATTTTGGATCGGATTGGGTTACTCTTTTACAAAACCGAAAACCGAAAAATCCAAGCCGAATAGTGTAAAACAAACCGAAAAAATGAATGCACACCTGTAATGTGAATGAAAAAAAAATTCTTTTGTATGTGCCAAGCATATGACTTTCCCCAAAATTTCTTATACGGTACGATTGATTTCCTTACAGATCCTGTTCGATTGACTTCTATATTCTTTTGTAAAAAAATTTAACATTAATTATCGGGAGACAGTGAAGCTGCATACGACTGAGAATGAGTGTTGGTGTTTGATTCTCCTGTCTAATTATGCTCTGCTTAAGAAACAGAGTTCTCACTTGCAATGCTTATTGGTTTCTAATTACAACAACTAACTCATGCTGGATGGGAGCTTCCTGCACTGACTTAATTTCACATATGGAACTCAGTACGAGACTTACGTTTTGCTGCTCTGTACTATATAAAACGTGTCGCCTAATATCCCGCCTTTTACTAATTTACCTCTTTATCTTCTCCTAATAGTAATAGAAATCGTTTACAAGTTCTTTAGGAAGAGTTTTAGACCTATAAAAAAAGGCTTTCAACTATCATTAACACATAAGAAGATGAATTCAACCGTTTACGTGGAAACCTCCTTGCTCAAGGGAGTAAAATCATGACCTGTCACACAGGATTTTCAACCGGTTTCACTAATCTTCACAAGCAAAAGTGAAACCCGATTACAACAATGTGAGAAGAAGCTATTAATCTCACAACCAAGCAATAACTCTATTGTTTGAAGAGCCTAAGTAGAAGTCACTCTGCCCACTAAGCTATCATCACCAGACAACTTAGGATTCAACTAAGCAACACACATGTTGACCACTAAATCACCATGCTCCGGATGACGTAGAATTTGACTAAGCAACACACAATGTTGCCCACTAAATCAGTTGGACTCAACTAACTTAGACTTTTCAACAAACCAAAATATCTGAGTCCTTTATATATTTAGGAACAAATTTACAATATACGTTCAGAAGAAATACTCATAAGACAACTAAGCTTCCAGCTCTTTCGAATTTGAGTTGGTTTTTGAAATGCTTCTTCACTTCTTTGTTCAGCCTTTGAAAGAGATCTTGAGATGCTTTTCAAGTTGCAAAAACTGAGATTGTGACTATTGGACCTCATGTTTAAGTAAAATAGTCACAATCTTTAAGGCCATGCCACTGGCCGAGGTTTATGCCACTTCTGCCACTGGTGGAGACTGTGCACCAACTTTTTGTACTTTTTCCAGCCTTACAGTTAGCGTGTATATTTCCACCTGAATTTGTTATATCATTGAAACTACAAATAACATTTCCACATTGCATTGCCTGTTGATTCATGTTCCAAGAGTTATGAACAATCTCCAAAAATCTAATTGTTAAGTCCATAAGTTTAAGAATCTGAAGTATCTGATGAATTCATTTTGATTGGAAAGGGTTTGCATGATAAGAGACCTATGATTGGAGCCCGTCCAGCTAAATGCTTGATGGTATTGATATGATAACTTTGAGCCCATAGATCATTAACAAAAGCTCTATCAAGCCTTTTCCAAATTCTTTTACTAGGTAATCTATTATTGCACCATGTATATTTAGGTCCAACAAAACCCAAATCAGATAGACCACAAGCTTCTATAGTGCTAATAAAGTTAAAACATATGTTAGCCCTATGAGGTTTGCTTCCTAACTTTTCATTAGGATCCATGATATCATTGAAGTCCCAAACTACACACCATGGATCCTTAATAGAGCTACATATATTGTCCATGCTGTCTCATAAGTCTCTTCTCTCTCCATCAGTGCATTTGGCATATATAACAGATACATACCTACTGTTAGCGTCATTTCTATCTTTGAATAATTTGATGGTTATGTGTTATTCTTCATTGGCTATGACTTCAGCTTGATCTAGGTGATTCCAAAAACACCAAATCTTGCCATTGGAATCCAAAAAATTTCCCGTATCCCTCAATCTTAGTCTTATTAATCAGAAGTTCTAGGATAGCCAAATAAACCACCTTGTTAATGTGGACCAAGTATTTGATTCTGTGATTCGCTTTTTTGGACCTCATTCCCCTAATATTCCAAAATATTGTACTAATCATGGAATACTACAGGAGGGTTTCGTTTTGTTCCCTTCTTTATGAAGTTGAACTAGCTCTTTCTTAAAATATTTTTTCTTTTTTCCTTTGTGAAGTTCTGCCTCCTAAAGCTTTGACACTAATATTTTGTTTATAGATTTTATTTTTTTTGAATCTGTGCGAATTTTTCCTTTCTATTAAGAGAAGTTCCAGAGTCTAGCAAGTCAACATCTTCACTGAGAATAGCATGGGGGGGGGGGTTCTGTTGTTTCATAAATGATCTGGGGAGACCTCTTTTGTGCTTGTTCTATTCTTTAACTAGGAGAGTTAGTCACATCTTTGTTTTTTATTTGCCTTTTTCCTTTTTTTCTTTCCTTGCTTCTGCCTCTAGTTTCAGTGATGTTCTCGTTTTTTGTTTGACCTCCATCCTTTTGCATCTCTGTACCTTCCCCTTCCCCGTTACTGGATTCATCATAGTCTGCCTCCTCTATGTGAGTGTTGTTGTCCTCTAGGTTAGTAATAGGTGGCTTTGCTATCTGATTACCGACATGCTCACAGTTCAATTCAACAGGTTCATGAGTTACCAACTCACGATGAAGGTTTTTTGAAATAATTTTCTCATTTTCATCAGATTTTTCTTTCTGATGAGTGTTTGCACTCTTTTCTAAGTATTTTCAACTATAGTATTGTCATTTTTCCTTGTGCCATTGCCCTCACTAGTGTTGGTACTATTTTCTACAACTGCAATTTTCTGTGATTGCCCAACCTCCACAAGTTCCACAGACTCACTAGGTTCAACATGTTAAACAGTTTCAGTTCTCAGCTGTCAATCATTGTTCTTCTTTCTTCTGCCTCTATTTATGCTAGATATAGCCGGTTTGAACATAACCTTGCTCCTCTTTTTTCGAACCTTCTTCTCCTTCTTCTTACTTCTGAAATTTCTCATGATCTCACAAAGTTTCTCTGGCAAAGTTTGCTCCTCATCAGAAATTATTTTGCTCTTCTTGTATAATCTCAACCTTGTTAGTATCCTCCTCCTCAAAATTTTTTTGCCCTTCTTGTATAATATCAACCTTGATAGTATCCTCCTCATCAGATTTTTTTTGCTCTTCTTGTACAATCTCAACCTTGCTAATATCCTCCTCATCAAATTTTTTTTTTGCTCTTCTTGTACAATCTCAACCTTGCTAGTATCCTCCTCACTGTTCTCCAGATTCACATCAGCCTGATTCTCTTTCAAAACACTTCCCTTTTTGTCATTACTCCTGATTTTCTCTAGAATCCAACAATTCATCACATTACGTCCCATTTTTTTACAGTGCTTACAATATTTAGGGATATTCTCGTATTCTAGTTTATCATCTTCCAAACCAACCCAAACAGTGTTGGGCTGAGGCAACTTCAACTCTAACTTTAGCCATGCTCCGCCTAGTTCTACAATTAGTGGCCTCATCCATACTTAAAGGAGTTTCAACCAAGCTAACAATTTGTTTAATATAATGCCATCTATGCATATGGAAAGGCAAACCTGGTAGAAGAACCCACATTGGTGCTACAGGGATGTCTTCTTCCGGTTTGAAGTCTTGGGCCCATATCTGCAACCACATTTGGAGTCCTTCCATTTCAATAACCCTTCTGTACCAAACCATATTTAAGTCGTCTTCATTTTGTAAAATCCAAAAACATATTGTGGTTGTCGTACACGCCGATCTTAACAGAACCCCTAATTGCGAAAAGCTCCTTGAAGTTTGACCTAATCCGATCAATTTGGGGTCTTGTCTTTAAATATCTGCCAACTATAATAAATTACACTAGTCCGCCATTATCTCATAGTAGTCTGCTGCCTTGAAAATAACTGCTGGAATTCCATTGTCGGTGCTGATTTTTGCGATTACTGATTTACGAGGATGTCTGACAGTTTTTTCGAAGTTTGATTTGCCATAGTGACAGCAGTTGCGAAGGTCTCTTTTCCAGTGGTAACACCAATAGAAGAGGACACTCAATTGTGCAGAGTCGCCTGCCGCTGAATTCCCACCTGAGAAGCCCCATCCGGCGGCTCCATAAAGTGAAAAAATAGCCATTACCTTCCTAGATATTACTGTTGAGAGCCAAGACTTTTAGACTTGTACGGAGAGAAAAAAGAAGAGAGAGAGGTTTTAGAAAAATAACAGCATTTCATCTCAGGCGTTCAACTATCATTAACTGTTATATAAATAAGAGATTCCATTTATTAGTTAGTGATAAAAGTAGTTAAAGTTAGTTAGTTGGGCACATGAAATCAAAATAACTGAATTAGTTAGAATGAATTGAATCCATTTCAGTTGTAATTTCAATTCTATATAAAGTGTAATACAATTCTATACATGATATAAAAGTACACAGAATATTCTTTCTCTTTCTAATCTCTCTTCCTCTTCTTCTTCTTCTTTCACTATTAGTTGTTTTCTCGAGATATCCTGAAACTGTTTTTCAATCCTCGAATTCATTGCGAATTCCTGCAATCGAGTAACATTGGTATCAGAGCTACTCTATCCTTGGATTTTTAATGGCGAAAGGAACAAGATCTTCTGATAATTCTCCAGCAGAAATGGGGGAATTGAAGGAAATGATGCAGAATTTGGCAGAAAAAATGGGAACATTGGCAGGGGAAGTTACAAACCTGAAGAGGTTGGATCAAGTGGTCAAGGAATTGAAGGAACAATTGATCACTAATCGAGAATCTGGGAGGGAGAGAACACATGTAGAAGGTGGTCCTTCAACTGCAAGACATCTTGATGAAAGAATTCACCATTCTGAGGAGAGAAGTCACAGACCCAGGAGTCCTACCAGTTACAACACCCATCATTCAAACTTCTCAAGATGGTCTCGAATGGAATTCCTTAGGTTTGCAGGGGAAGATCTGAGATCGTGGTTGTTCAAGATTGAGCAATTTTTTCCATGGAAAATGTAGCTGCAAAGGAAAAGGTAACAGTGGCTGCAATGCAACTGGAAGGAGAATCCATCCAATGGCATCTTTCTTTCATGAGATACAAACAGTACTTATATGTGATGGCTATGGTTGAAAGGTTTGGGACTGATTTTGATGATCCCATGGAGGAGATCAAGAAGGTTAAACATATAGGTTGTGTCAAGGAATACCAAGCTGTATTTGAAAGGAATTTGACAAGGGTGAATTTATCACAGGAAAATGCTATTAGTTGTTTCATTGGAGGACTAAAGCATGAACTGAATCTTGCTGTGAAAGTGACTAATCCCACTACATTGGCTCAAGTTTACAGAAGTGCAAGGCTACAAGAGGCTTATATAGCAGCAGTTAGACAACCTGCACAAATAAATTCTCAAGTAAATTCAAGAAGATTCACAGAACAAAGAAATTACAACAACAAACCTATTCTTCCTACACCTGGATTTGGGGGTTCTAATGGGCCTAGAGGAATGAACAGGAGAAAACTGAGCGCAGAGGATATGAATGAGAAATGATCAAAAGGATTATGCTATTTCTGCAATGAGAAGTACATTCCTAGACACAAGTGTAAGACTTCCAAACAGTTGTATCTGTTAGAAATAGATGAAACAGAGGAATTCCAAGAAAGAGAATGTCTGATGGAGTAACAGGAAAGGCAAATACATGAGGAGGTATCTAATACAAGGGAACTGGTCCAACCTGCAGAACATCTGGAGATATCTATGCATGCACGAAATGGATCATTAGGATATAGAACTTTGAAAGTGACTGGTTATCATACAAAGAAGAGCTTAAACATTTTGATAGATACTGGCAGTCCTCACAATTTTATTGAACCTGAGTTGGTTGGTCAACTAGGTTGTGAGATCAGGTCTACTTCACCTCAGTTTGTTGCTGCAGCAAATGGCAACATAAGGGTGGACAAGATAACCACTATTACTTGGTTACTCCAAGGAGCTGAATTTACAGCTGATTTCTTACTATTGCCACTTGGATGTTGTGGAGTAGTTTTTGGGGTCCAGTGGTTGCTCACTTTAGGAGATATAAAGATGAACTTCAGGAATCTGACCATGGAATTTTGATACAAAGGAAGGAAGCATTTACTCAGGGGAGCTGGCAACCAGATGTTAACTGTTGGTGCGGGGAAGTTAGCAAAACAGTCAGGTAATCAATCTCAACTTTGTATGATTCAAGTAATGCCAAAGGGAAGTGAAAAAGTGAAAGCTCATGAGACAGACAATGTGCAGGACATGAAAGGTGATCCTAGTCTTTTAGCCTTATTATCTGAATTTAAAAAATTGTTTGAAGAACCTGCTTGTTTACCACCTTCAAGAGGTGTTTTTGATCATAGAATTGTGTTGAAAGCTGGGACGGAACCTATGAACAAGAGGCCTTATAGATATCCTTTAGTTAAAAAGGATGTTACTGAGGGGTTAGTTCAACAGATGTTAGATCAGGGGATTATTCAGCCTAGTTGTAGTCCATTTGCATCTCCTGTTGTATTGGTTGGAAAAAAAAGATGGGTCATGGAGACTGTGTGTTGACTACAGGGATTTGAATAAATTCACTGTAAAAAACAAGTTTCCCATACCTATTGTTGAGGATCTCTTAGATGAGTTGGGAGGATCCAAGATATTTTCGAAAATAGACCTGAGGTCTGGATATCACCAATTGAGAATGGCATCAAACGATGTACCTAAGACTGCTTTCAGAACTCATTCAGGACACTATGAATACTTAGTGATGCCTTTTGGCCTCTCAAATGCACCAGCTACTTTTCAAGGTCTAATGAATTTTGTCTTTCAGAAATATCTCAGGAAACATGTGCTTGTTTTCTTTGATGATATCCTGATTTACAGTTTAACTATGGAAGATCATGTTAGACACTTGAGATCTGTTTTTGTAGAGATGATGAAGCATCAACTTATAGCTAAGGAAAGCAAGTGTTTCTTTGGGGTGCAACGAATTGAATACCTTGGCCATTTTATTACATCTGAGGGAGTGTCTACAGATCCACAAAAAGTTGTAGCCGTAAGGAATTGGCCTATACCAAACACTCTTAAACAACTAAGGGGTTTCTTAGGGTTGGCTGGGTATTACCGGAGATTTATCCAGGGTTTTGGCATGATAAGCAAACCATTGACTGACTTAACTAAGAAGAATAATTTTAGATGGTCAAATACAGCGCAGACAACATTTACCATACCTAAGACTGCATTAACACAGGCCCCTGTATTAGCATTATCTGATGTCAACAAGACTTTGTGGTGGAGACAGATGCTAGTGGATATGGAATAGGAGCTGTTCTTATGCAGGAAGGACATCCTATAGCTTTCATCAGTAAAGCTTTATCTCCCCGACATGCTGCCCTATCTGTGTATGATAGACAACTATTAGCCATAGTCCAGGCTGTAACTAAGTGGTCTCAGTACCTGTTAGGACAAAAATTCATCATAAGGACTGATCAGAAGGCTCTAAAGTTCCTTATGGAGCAGAAACTACACACAAATTCTCAATTATTATGGTTAACCAAGTTGATGCCATTTGACTATGCGATTGAATACAAAAAAGGAGTTGATAATAAGGTCGCTGATGCACTTTCTAGAGTTTCTGGTGCAGAATTATTAGCTTTAGTGGTGTCTCCTGCTGGTACTGATTTATTCCAAGCTATAGTAGATAGTTGGTCTTCAGATGCTGAACTTCAACAACTCATTACAGACTTACAGACCGATCCCACTACTCATAATCAGTTTACTTGGTCCCAAGGTCACCTAAGAAGAAAAGGGAAGCTTGTAATTGGCAAGGATCAAAGTCTTAGGACTGAGATTATGACATTATGGCATGCAGGTTCTCAAGGAGATCATTCAGGTGTGGAGGCTACACTAAAAAGGCTTCTCACTTTGTTCTAATGGAAGCATATGAGGACTGACGTAAAATAGTTTATTCAAAGGTGTGATGTTTGTCAAAAAGTTAAGTCTGATCTTGCTGCATATTCAGGCTTACTACAACCTCTTCCTATTCCTGATGTGGTTTGGTCACAAATTAGCATGGATTTTATTGATGGGTTACCTAAATCCAATGGCTATGAAGTGATATTAGTAGTGGTGGACACGCTTAGTAAGTATGGACATTTCAGTCCTCTTAAACATCCTTATACTGCTCAGTCGGTTGCTCATGTGTTCTTTGATAATGTTGTTAAGCTACATGGCTTACCTGAGACCATTACTAGTGATAGAGATGTTGTTTTCTTGAGTTCATTCTGGCAAGGATTATTCACCATCCAAGGAGTACAACTTAATACTTCTACTGCCTATCATCCTCAATCTGATGGACAAACTGAGGTGTTAAATAGGTGTTTGGAGACATATTTGCGATGCTACTGTCATGACGAATGCCTCGAATTGGGTTAATTGTTTGTCAATGGCTGAGTATTGGTACAATACTTCATACCACTCAGCCATTCAGACCACTCCTTATGAGGCCTTGTATGGTCGACCACCACCTCTCCATTTACCGTATCTGCCAGGGGAATCATCTTTAGCAGAGATTGATAGTACATTAGTTAGTAGAGAACTAAAATTACAGCTTCTTAAACATCATCTGAGTAGAGCTCAACTGAGGATGAAACAACAAGTTGATTCTCATTGGAGTGACCGAAATTTTAATGTAGGGGATTGGGTTTACTTCAAAATCCAACCTTACAAACCGGCCACTATTTCCAACCATACTTCTCATAAGTTGGCTGCAAAGTTCTATGGTCCATTTCTGATTTTACGGAGAGTTGGTCCAGTTGCTTACACTCTCTTATTACCCAGTTCTGTCAAAATACACCCTACTGTGCATGTTTCTCTCTTAAAGAAGTGTTATGAAGTGCCTACACATATTTCATATCCTCCTACTATTGATTTGGCTAGTCCCCATTGTCCTGAACCTGAGTTAGTGTTGCAGCGAAGGATGGTCAAGCGGGGTAACAAGGCTGTTGCTCAAGTGCTTGTCAAGTGGTGTGGTTTTCCTGCTGATAATGCCACTTGGGAATTTTCTACTGTTTTGAAGACTAGGTTTCCGTTGTTTGATCCTTGAGGACAAGGATCTTCTATTGGGGGAAAGTACTGTTATATAAATAAGAGATTCCATTTATTAGTTAGTGATAAAAGTAGTTAAAGTTAGTTAGTTGGGCACATGAAATCAAAATAACTGAATTAGTTAGAATGAATTGAATCCATTTCAGTTGTAATTTCAATTCTATATAAAGTGCAATACAATTATATACATGATATAAAAATACACAGAATATTCTTTCTCTTTCTAATCTCTCTTCCTCTTCTTCTTCTTCTTTCACTATTAGCTGTTTTCTCGAGATATCCTGAAACAGTTTTTCGATCCTCGAATTCATTGCGAATTCTGCAATCGAGTAACATTAACACATAAGAAGATGAATTCATCAATTCCCAAAGAAATAATGTGTTTCGATTTCCTTTCCAAATTTTGTTAGTGTATTGTATCCTAATCATATCATAAATGTTGTTCTTGCAGTTGAGCAAAAAAAGATGGAAAATTGGTTTCAGTAATTCCCAGTCCAAAACCATTCAAAGTTTAACTGGTAGGCATTTAGAGTACTGTTTTATTGTCAAATGAAAAAGACTCCGCTCACTTTTTGCAAATTGCAAGATATAGTTACCACTACCTTCCTGGCCTTGCATATTATTCTCAGTTGAATTGAGGCATAGACGAATCATGGAGAGAGGCTAAAAACATTTCCTTTGCTATTCTGTATTATAAGCCTAGTGTATGCATTAGTGAAGTTATCTCTGAGTTTATTAATGGTGCTATAGCCAGGGGCGGAGCTACCTTGTACGAAGCGAAAAATTAAATTATTTATACATGATTAAAACAATTTTATATGTATATATAATAGATGTCGAACCGCCTTCGACTACTTCGTGGGACTATTTCTACAGATTTTGAACCCCCTTACTGAAAATTATGGCTCCGCCTCTGGCTATAGCTGCAGTTGATGGTAACGCCAACGTATCATTACGGGTTGATCGAGGTAAAATGTAAACTAGAGGTCATAGATTCCAGTAAATGGGTAAGGGGGTACCTTGACTTATGGATTTTAGACCAGACTCCACAAAGAAAATGGGAGAGACATAGCATTGGCGTCCCCTCAATATGGAATGCTATAAAGCCTAGATTTTTATCATCCTTAAGGCTCGTGACGGGGATATTGATTTCGTCTTCATCTTAAAGTCTGGTGCTTGTTTGTGTTATGATTTCACAAGAAAGAGTTGGAGGAAAATTAAAAATCACGAGGCTTTCTAAGGAAACTATATCAGAGGCATTTATCGTTATGTTGATTGTCTGGTTTCCTTAGGGTAATTTTATTCAAACTGGAACCATCATGAGTGCGCTTGAATGTGGCCTACTTGTTTGTTCTTTTTTTCCTGAAAACACCACCTGCACTTTCAAGCTTTAACATAGTCCTTGAGCTCTCTTTGCTTGCATTTAGGCCTTCAACCAGTAACAACACAACTTTGTCACCAGTGGCGGAGCCACATGTAGTGAAGGGGTGTCGATCGACACCTCTTCGTCGGAAAATTACATTATATAGCTAGAATAAAAATATTTTTTATGTTATATATATTGCATATTGACACTCCTTCGCTTTTACACGATTTTATTTCTTTAGATTTTGACACCCCCAAGACAAAATTCTAGCTCTGCCACTGTTTGTCATCGTGAACTTTGTTGTCAAGATCAAGAGGCAATCTTATTACCAGTCAAGAATCGACTGAAAGGACGTTCCAGTAGATACTGCTGCCAGGTCGGAAGTGTTGGATACTAGATTTTCTGAGTTATGGATAAGAAGATTCTAACTTGGGATATCCTAATCTCTTTTTCATGATATGTTACTTATAGTGGTATTATGTCTTTCATTCAACTATACCAGCAAAAATTTCTGGATGAATCAAACTACGGATTAGAAATGAGAGACTGAAAGATTCAAGCACCCTATCAGACGCAGATTGGGCCTCTTGCCTCTGTTCAGCTTCTTGCTTTTGGTAACGCAGATTTGGCGTCTTTCCTAGAGACTTGCGTTTGGTCAGTGGTTTCTTCATAAGTTTAGGTGGCAGTCCAGTCTCCTTGAAATCAAGTAAGGTAAAAGAAATAGCCATTGATTATTTTTTGGCTTTTGCAATACGGCAGTACTTTTGTTATTTCTCAAACTAAACATCTTTTTTACTCTAAAAGATTTTCTGCAAGTTTTGATCCCATTTTTTAGTTGAAATACCAGATTTTTTTGCTGGTTTGAAGTGTCAAAATGCCTAAGGTGGAAACAATAAGAAAACGACTATATCCTCAAATTCTGCATCAATTTCCTCTCCAAACTGCATCTTCAAAAGGTCTCCAGAATCTTCAAGGAGTGCACTTCTTCTGAATCGTCGAAGGCTTAGCTGGTAAAACTAGATTGATATGTTCTTCACAAAGAATGTGATTGTAATATTTGTCTGCTCCTAACTGTGCAATCATTTTTGCTTCATTATCAACCATCCATTAGGCCGTGAATCCAAATATTCACACCCATTATGTTATGATACCGTTCCCACGGAAGTATTGGCTTGCAGCATCGTACTTGTACTCCATCCACTAGGGCGCAGGTAATTTTACTATGATATAAAACACTTGTACTCCATCCACTAGGGCGCAGGTAATTTTACTATGATATAAAATAAAATATGATGATATAATGCTATGATAGTTGCTCTAAAACAAACTCAAATGCAACGTGCAATTACAAAAAAAGATTTTGTTTAGGGTTTTAAAAAATAATAATTTAAATTCCGTTGCAATAATATTGTTTTTACCATTTTAAACAAAAAAAAAGGAAGTTCAATTTTAAGCAGTCCTAGTTGTAATGTACTACAAAGAAATTGAGTCTTACCAGGAAACAGAGAGCCAAACAGAACTTCAACAATAATAAGAGGCAAAAAGAAAATAAACCGTCAATCAGCCTTCTAACATTATGAATTCTTCCAGCAAAATACCTCAAGAAATAATGTTTGAAATATTCTCATGGCTTCCTTCTAATTCGTTAGTGCGTTTCAAGTGTGTTTCCACATTCTGTTAGTCAATGCTATCCGAATCAGCTTTTTCCGATATCCGTAAATGTCATTCTGGTGGGACAAAATTCCTTTTGCACGGAGATGAAGTTTATTACACTGCGGAGGAAAAGAAAGATGGAAAAGACTCTGTCTCCGTTCTTCAAATTGACCCATTTAATAATCTATACAACTGTGTCCTTCCATATTCTCGTTTGAATTGCGTTAATGGTTTATTTTGTGGTTCCGCATCATCATATATGCCACCTGCTACAATTTTCAATCCCAGCACAAAACAAGTAAGATTTCTGTCCAACCCAAATGAAGGTAAATGCTGGATTACATTTTCATTAGTTTTGACCCGGAAGAAAACAAATAAAAAGTTCTCCGCACAATATATCACCCCCAAGAAAGGCACACAAAGTACTCTGTTTTCACTTTAGGTATAGACAAATCAAGGAGAGACACTAAGAACATTTTCCCTTGTATTCCGTATTGGTTGCCCAGTGTTTGCGTTAGTGGAATCATCTATCTATTTGCTATGGCAGATTATATATTTATACTTGCATTTAATGTTGAATTTGAAAAAAATCAAAAATATTGCGTTGTGGAATGCAATTGAGTTCGTGTACTATTACCAATTGATAGAGGTGAATGGTAAATTAGGGGTCATAGATTATAGAAAATGGTTAAGTGGATACTTTGACTTATGGATTTTAGAGAAGACTCCAAAAAGAGAATGGGAGAGACATATAATTGGGGTTCCTTCGATATGGAACACTACAGAACCTAGATTTGCATCATTCTTCGATGGGGAGATCGTATTCGCTGTGAACTCAAGTCATTTATGTTGCTTGTGTTATGATTTCACAGGAAAGAGTTGGAGGGAATTAAAAATCAAGGGGCTTCCAAAGGAAAACAACGTCAAAGGCATATTTAGTTATGTTGAAAGTTTTGTTCCCTTTGGGTAATTTTATTCAAACTGAAAGGTATTGGTGAGTGCTTGTATGTCAAATATCTTGTTGATAACCTTTCAAGATTTTTTCTGTTTTACGATAAGATTTTGTTCATGCAATGTAGTAATGCTATGACAAGACAAAGTGCTGAATCACTAACCATTCTATTCCTAAATTGTGTGTTTATGTCAATTTGAACATAACCAACTGTGTTTGCTTATCTCCTTTTTCTTTCATGTCATATAGCATTAGTTTTTATATACCTATGCTTCCATTGAGAGTTTTGATTCTCTAACTTGATTGAAATGGCTCTGCTCACCTCAACACAGAAACTGAAGAATATAGAAGATTCCACAGTTGTCTATATATACGCCATCTGTACATTGTTGTTCTCAAGTTTTAAACAACTCCGCAGAAATTATCAACTAAAATGAAAATTACAAGAATAAATCTAAATTAATCACAGCAATAAGAATTACAACCTAAATTATAAACTTAATTAGAATAGAACAACTAAGCTGTCAAACTGAAATGAGTCTAACTATCACACAAGAAAACTACTTAAATCTAGTGAAGGATTTGAGTACTTGTTTGTTCTGTTAGTGCACAATGCTACGTACTGGTCACATCTCACTGCTAAAAAGTCTAATTTGGACTATCAACTACTTGGAGTAAGTACCATTGGCATGTTGAACAACATCATAACTTTGTGGTAAAACATAAGACACAAGTTTAACTTTAACTGCTAAAGACTAATCCCATCACACTACTCTATAAAACAGAAGAACCAATGAAACGACTCCGCTATTGTTTCCGATGTTAGCAAAGTCAACAGAGATACCTCTATTGCTTTTAAAGTTTTCCTCGTCTTCGTCATCACCATCGATGTGAGTCACCATCCTAACTGAAAAATGAACCAACATCACGTTCATGGATTGGAACCTCTCCCTTCAAAAATCTGTCTGAGTCAATGTAACGTTAAGTTTACTTTCATCATTGGAGTCACTGAAGCTGCATACGACTGAGAATGAGTGTTGGTGTTTGATTGTTGGGCGGATTCCATTTGCCTTATCCTGTTTACTTTTCTTGGATCAACAAATATTTAGTCGAACCAATAAGAGCAGTTGAGTGGAGCACTAATTGGTTGTATTAATAAATAGAAGCTAACAGATGGTATATTGAAGAGATTATCTCAATGGCCTCTGATGAAACAGATGGTATATTTGGATTATATGATAGGTGTGATATTTGCCAGAGAAGTAAAGATGAGAATGTGGCATATTCAGCCACTTCCATTCCAAATCAATCTTGGAGGGACATATCCAAAGGAAATGACACCATTTCAGTCCACTTCGTTGCCTTGTCCCACCCTTCCACTGCTATTCAAGCTGCAGACAAATTTTGCAAGAGAATCTACATTCAAATTAATAATAAATTTCAAATTATATTTTTCACCCCACCCTTGACCCGCCAAGCCAGCCCCACTATCCCCCCAAAAAAAATTATTTTTAAATAATATTTTTAATTTTGATTTTTGTATTTTTTTTACCCTACCTCAATCCTACCCCTCAATAAAAAAAATTAAGTTTGTTTTAAAAAAATTTGAACATAAAAATTTCTTTTTTTTACCCCTATCTTGACCCACCCCACACACCCCCACAAAAACCCCAAAAAATTTAAGATGTTAAAAAATATATTCAACTTCAAAATTTTCATTTTTTCACACCTACCCTCGATCCCTCTTGCCCCTACCATCCCCCTACCCTCCAAAAAAAATTTAAGTTTGTTTTTGAAAAATATTTTCAAATTAAGTTTGTTTACACAAAATATTTTCAATATCAAAAATATTTTCTACTTTATTAAAATAAGAAAAAGATATTTCTCAAAAATATTTTCAATCAAAACCAAATACTAAAAATCTTTTTTAGAAAATATTTTTCATTCACAAACCAAACACTAAAAAATAATTCAAAAATCTACTTGTTTTTCATAAAAATATAATCTAGGAAAATTTTTCTTCATACCAAACACACCCTAATTCTTGAGGAACTGACCCTTCTTTTTTCCAAAATTCATCTTGTATCTTGTTGTGAATGTTTTCTTTGAGGAATTGAGGTTGGCGGCTAAAGTTTGTTTAAAAACCCTAATAACAATGTTGCAATATTATGGCTACCTTTCTTATTTTAATCTTTTTATAACTATTTAATTCTATTCATTACTAATGAAAAAATAATATATTTTGACTGATATGCCCTCTCTAAGTCATGCTTTTTTAATTAATTACTGAACGATCATATATATTCCTATATGAATTTTTTTAGATTAAAAGTAAAAATAAAAAATTGAAAATTATTTTTTTCACTACATGTGGTTATTTGTATAATAGTAAGGTTATGTAGGAGTCACTTTCATAGCAAAGGTGTAACTTCAAAAGGTTATCTGAAAGGAGTTATTCCAATCTCTTAGTTGCTCCAAAAAAAAATGAGTTGCAAGGCCGTATTCCAAAGTCACTCCGATCCTACAAGTTCTTTTCCTTTCTCATAACCTTAGTGGACAAATTGCTTCCCCAGTTCACTGGAGTTTGTCTGAGAAATTAAAATAGAACAAGAGAAAAAAGTGGATGAACAGAAAACTACAATAAAAAATAACTTTTAGGGGTAATAAATAGACACAATAATTAAGAACGTTAAAGTCTTTATCGGTATTAGTTAAGTGTCATTAAATCCAATTTCACTAAAGACTTTAGCAATATATACAAAAAGTGCTAATTGCCTTAGCGGCAATTGCTAATTGATTGCCGCTAAAGCTCATTTTTAAGGTAGTGGAAATAGTATATTGTATACCAAATAATTACAAAAAACACATGATTTCTCATAAATACAGCACTGCCCAAGTATAATTTATTAAAAAATCACATGATTAGCAGGATCATAAAACATATATCCCTTTTGAGTTTCAGAATACCCTATGTCAATGGCAGCTTAGTTCTAGGCATGAGCTTGTCTGTTTCTTGAATCTGTTTAGCATGACAATAGAAACCTAAGACTTTGATCAGTCCTCATACCCCTTTCTCTATTTTACAGAAGGAGAATTTGGCAATATCAAGAATAAATCACAGCAATATGAATTACAACCTAAATTATAGAACTGAATTAGAATGGAACAACTAACCTGTCAAACTCAAATGAGTCAACTATTACACAAGAAAACCATGTAAAAATCTAACGAAGGATTTGAGTACTGTTTGTTCTGTTCGTGCACAATGCTATTAACTTATTTTAGCATGATTGTTTGGCGGATTCCATTTGCCCTATCCTGTCTACTTTTCTGGGATCAATGAATATGTAGTTGAACCAATAAGAGCAGTTGAGTGGAGCACTAATTGGTCGTATTAATCAATAGAAGCCAACAGTTCTTGAGGAAGGTACACATAGTCCCCTTTATCTTCGGCAGCATTATTGGTCAAGAAAAAGGATGGCACGTGGAGGTTTTGTGTAGATTACTGGGGCCTCAATGACATCACTATTAAAGATGAGTTGAGTATACTGTCATTTTTTCCAACGTGGACTTGAGGGCATGGTACCATCAAATAAGGATGAAGGTGGAAGATTTATACGAAACAGCTTTAGGATTCACATGAATTCAGGGTTATGCCCTTTGGACTGACCAATGCTCCTGCACCCTTTCAGGCTCTTATGAACCAGGTATTTCATCCTTATCTTAGGAGATCTGTTTTGGTCTTTTTTGATGACACCCTAGCTTATAGACATTCTCTTTTTTACTAAGAGATCCAAGTGTGAGTACTTGGGACATGACATGTAAGCTCTGTATAGTCCATGCTAATGTTTCCATCCATAATGCTTCAAACAGCACAGCATACTTCTCCACAGGGAAAACTATCGATTCCGGACAATTTCTAATGCTCGGACTCTTAAAAGATGTACGTGTCGATCCTTCAAAAGTACTGCAATGTGGAGAATCCAACACGGATGCGACAAGAAATCCTTGACTTCCCAAAACTGGGTATTACCCAAACTCACATATCTGACCGTAGTAGCTACCTACCCCTGTCTCTTCACAGAATCAAAAAGGATCTGGATTAGTTGCTTATCGTTTTACCCAATGACATGAATAGTCTGTGCTCCTTGTAAGCCAGTAAGACAAAATGAAATCCTGGGAGTCTCTACCTCAACAACTGACCTCAAGTGAAAATTTAACTACTCCTTCTGTAGCATCAAATAGTTATTTTGAATGATTACATTTGTGCCCACGAGCATACTTCTCAGAAAAAATAGAAAATAGTCTTTGAGCTCTGTTTGCTGCATCCATGATGCCTGAGATTGGGGCAAGAAGAAGCCATAGAAAAAAAGTTTCAGCTGATGCTGCTGCAGGATCGGGCATGTTGGATATTAGATTTTCTGAGTTATGGATAGGAAGATCCTCATTTCAGATACCATAGTCTCTTCCTCATGATGCCTCAGTTGCACTTCAGTAAAAAGAGTTTGAGATCATAGCAGATTACTGCAACTTTGGTCCATGGTTTCCTCATGTTTCTTCCATCTTTTGATGAAAGACCATTGTCAGTCTCTACAAAAATATTTTCAAACTCGGTAACTACCAAAAAAACATCCTTTTGTATGTGCCAAGCATATGACTTTCCCCCGACCGTCTTCTATATTCAATAGAGCTTTTGGCTTCAGAAAACACAACTTGCTGTTTTTTCTCAACTTTAGGAACCAGACAAGTTGTTTTCCAACAGAAGAACTGAAGCTAGGCTTTTTGTATCTCTTCCTCCCTTGCCTCACAAACCAGACCTTCCGCAAGTTTTGATCCCATTTTTTATTTGAATTACCAGTTATTTTGCTGGTTTGAAGTGCTAAAATGCTCAAAGAGGAAACAAGATGAAAAATTAAATTCTTTTAGGCAACTCAGAGTACTTCTTATTGCACTTGACAAACATACAAGATACGTTCATATAAAAAATTCAAAGCGACACTAATACAACATAAAACAACTACTTTTACTATATCCTCAAATTCTGCATCATATCATTTTCCTCTCCAAACTGCATCTTCAAGAGGTCTCCAGAATTGTCGAAGGCTTAGCAGAGATGTTCTTCGCAGAGACCTCAACTGTAGAAAGTTTTCTCGATTTCTTAAGAAAACGTTCATTGCTATAAACGATATTAATGTTTATTGCTAACACTGTTTCAAGATGTTTGGAATCAATGTCTGAAGTTGAGTAACACCTGAACTGTAGAAGATGTGTGTACCTTCTTGAAGGAAGTAACAGCCCAAAGATTGTCAAGTTGGTTTTGCTGACCGGTATGACCAGGCGACCAGGTGATCAGATTGAACCTGTACCTATGTTTACAAGAAATAAGGGCATTAGAGCTTTGAGATGGTGTAAAAAGATGAAATCAAATTGAATGCGCCTGATGGAAACAAAAGGTAAGAGAAACACAAATTGAAACAATTATTCAACCAATCTCTTGTGGTCTTATGATGCTAAATCATTAACTTTGCGGAAAATTTTTACTAGTAAAACTAAGATGACTCACTAAAATAGTAAAATACAAGTTTGTAAAAGCTAGCAGATTATTTAAGTCACCATCATGAAGTTACAATAGTGCAAATATAAAAAAAAAAAATATAAACACCAGATTTTTTGGAGATGCATATCTTTTTATAAAGGTTGCAAGGTTGTTTTGTCCTTTTATTGCTAAAACTGAAAACGTAACCGAAACCCAAACACCAATTGCAAAAATGAGAAACTCAATGATTCCAAGCATGAACACAAACACATCAAAAAGTCACGAGAGTTCACACAAGAAAACAAATTGAACCTACTTCACGGAAACAAGTAGAACGATTGGTATTATACCTCATCTCATAAAAGCCCAGGCACCAGTGCATAAACCTCAAATGAACCATTATGTTTGCATAAAATCATTACAAATCACATCAGAGAAATGGAAATGCATAATCTAGAGGTTCTTAATTCTTTTACATCTGAGAGGAACTTCCTATTGCACGAGCATTGACTTTCACCCAATCAGCGGGGGGTCCAACATCAACAACTTGGACGTCAAACCTGGCAGGTGAAAGCAATTTATCTTTACATCAGATATGGAAGAACCAAAAACAGAGAGATAGAGAGAAATACTATTGAAGTTCCTTGTACTCTTTTTCTTTTGGGTAATAAAAACTGCCGCTGTACAAGATATCTATTCAAATTTCTAACATTAGTAAGCTTTTTCTAGTTTCTATCCTGTAGTAAGCTTATTCACTATGAAGTTGGTTTTGAGAAGAATAATAATCCTAGAGAGATGTGAGTGATGTCCTCAGCCCGACAGTTCCTAATCCCAATGATTGTCGGATTCCACTTTAAGGAAGTTAATTTTCATTTCTTGTAGCATGTAAGTCAAAAAATAGATACACCGCTTGCTCCAACAAAAAAAACTATAAGTGCAATTGTATAAAAGTAGATAACCTACACAATAATTTTTCTACAACACCCACAAGGGTGACCGAGTTAGTTGAGCAAGTGATCTCCTAAATGGGGGTCTCAGGTTCGAAACTCCCTGCATACTTTCTCTGTCGAGCTCGTCATGGGGCTTGCTAGTGCGGTTTACATCTTATGAACGATTTTCTGGCTATTACACTAGAGAGAGGTCTACCCCATCCCTTTGCAACATCCATAATTTAATATTATAAAATTTTTAGTTTCTCTAGCACTAGAAGTTCTCTACATTTTCTATTAACATGTAAGTTTAACTAGACTAACATACTACTAGAGAGCATCAGAGCTAAGTAAAAACATGAGTAAAACTTAATCCCAACAACTGCTATTGCCTTCCATTGTACCCAATGGCGAGTTGAAGTTGATTTCAATTCAAAGACCAATCCGACAAGCATTTGTAATAATGTTACATGATAGAATTCATCAAAATGACTTAAAATTGACTTGAGAGATAAAAACATTTGCAGAAAGGATCAGGATAAAGTATGACTTACGGCTTAGATATTTCAGTTTCTGCAACTTTCATTGGGTGCTCCACTTCATTTTTGTAGGAAATATGGAAGGAGAATACTATCTTTAGATAATGTTCAAGTTTTATATAGGCTACTTAATGCCACTTGAGATGATTGCAATCATCAACTATATCTCTATTTATACTAGTAATAATGTAAATCAAAGGTCTTGCACAAATAACTAAATACGTGTATCACAATTTACTAGATACATGTACCATGAAATTCTGAAACACTTCTTGAAACTAAGAGACAATTTCGGAAGACCAAACATCGATACATTAATTCCAACACTCCCCCTTAATGCATTTGCTTGATAACCCCAACGCGTTCTCGATGATAGCGAAATTCTTCTCTAGAAAGTGTTTTGGTGAAGATGTCAGCTAGTTGTTCTCCATACAATAATGCAACTGAATTTCGCATTTCTCTTGTGCTTCTCATATAAAATGATACTTGATGAAAATATGCTTTGATCTTACATGGATGAAAGGATTCTTGGCAATTGCAATTGCTGATTTGTTATCACAATACAGAACAATCCCTCTTTTTTGTTTTTCACCAATGTCTTCAAATATTCTCCTAAGCCAAATTGCTTGAGAAGTAGCCTTAGCTACTGAAGTATATTCTGCTTCAGCAGTGGATTGAGCAACAACACTTGTTATTTTGATAACTAAGAACAAATAATTGACCCAAATAAGAAAGCATAACCAGAAGTACTCTTCATGTCATCTATACTTCTAGCCTAATCACTATCTAAATAACCAATTAAGTTCAAATCTCCACCAAATTTTTACATTATCTCATAATCCATTGTTCCTTGTAAGTAGCGTAGAACACGCTTTGCAGCTCCAAAATGCACCTGACTTGGTTCTTACATGAATCTGGATAATAATCTAGCAGCAAACATAATGTCTGGCTTTGTTGGCCTTGTTGAAGAAAGATAAAGCAAACTTCCAATCAAGCTCCAATAAAGTAATCTATTAGCTTTCTTCTCTCCATCATTTTTTCTGAACTTCTCATTTGCTGCTAATGGTATGATCACAGACCTGCAATCCATCATTTTGATTTTTTGAAGAAAACTTTTAGTATACTTCTTTTGAGAAATGAAAATACCTTTTTTCACTTGAGAAACTTCGATGCCTAGGATATAATTTAGCAACCCAAGATTCACTCATTTCATAGGCTTGCATCATGTCTTGCTTGAATTTTTGCATCATCTTCATATCATTTCCCGTAAAGAGCAGATCATCCACATAAAGACAAATAATGATGATGATGCCACGTTCTTTCTTCACATACAAAGTGGCTTCACTTTTACTTCTCTGAAAATTATTTTTCATAAAGTATGTATCGATTTCATTGTATCAGGCTCTTAGAGCTTGCCTCAGCCCGTAAAGAGTTTATTTTAGCCTGTACACCTTCTCTTCTCCACCTTGAACAAAAAATCCTTGAGGTTGCTCAACATAAATATCTTCATCAAGTTTTCCATTAAGAAATGCAGACTACACATCAAGTTGAAATATCTTCCATTTCTTTTGTGCAGCAAGAACAATTACGGTTCTAATTGTCTCAACACGAGCAATTGGAGATAAAGTTTCATAAAAATCAATACCTGGTTTTTGCTTGAAGTTTCTAGCAACCAACCTTGCTTTGTGCTTTTGAATATCTTCTTCCTTATTGAGTTTGATTTTGTAAATCCATTTTAGACTTACAACTTCTCTTTTCTCGAGGTATAACCACAAGCTCCCAAGTATTAATTTTTTCAATCATCCGAATTTCTTTGTCAAGACCTGAGTCTACACATTGGACATGGCTGACACTCAAGAACCATTGCTGGTTCCCAAGCGAACCCTCATCCTGGCTGACTACAAGCAAACGACTAACTTAAGCATGTAGAAACTTGAACCTGAAGAAAATCAATAACTCTAATACAAAGCTTTAACTTTACAGATTAACTCAGAATAAAATAATATATTAAATTCTCCATAAAATAGAAAACTTTAGTCATTAAAAAATTTAATAAAATAAATGCAAAATACAAACTCCTTAACTAAACTGACTATCTATGAAGCCTCTAACTGCCAAGGATGGAAGTCGGGATCAGACCCACGACCTCCTAAATAAGACAAAAAGTAAATGAAATCCTCTGGAAACAAGGAGGCTCACCATGGCTAACTCAAACTATGGAATGTATCAACGAAGCTCTTGTTGATGATCCTGAACATCTGTGTCTGTAGCATCAAAAGATGCAGGTCAAATGGCTCAGTACGTGGAATGTACGAGCATGTAAGGGGAATTCTAAAACATAACATAAGCTTGATACCTGAATAAAACGATGGAAACATACTTACCTCTTTTCAACTCAACTCAAATGAAGGATAATATTTACTCAACTCAAGGATTAGATACTAAACTTCAAGATATGATACTCGACTCAATAAAGTACAAATTAACTCAAGATACTCCACTCCTTATATTCAACCGAACTCATTCCAATACAGAGTAGTTTGAAACAATTTCAATATAAAGAAAAGTTGTTTAAAAACATGATGTTAACTCAAGATAATAATATCATAAAAACATATCATACTCTCTATCAAAGTCAACTTGTGGAATGCATGAACGAAGTCCCGTATCCCCATTCATACTAAGCAGAACCCCTTGAGGAACCATATGATTAATACTACGGTAGTTTCTCTAACCGACAACCACCACTATGAGCCTAAGTTGTGATACAGAGTCTCGCCCACGCTGCAAGAAATGCATGTACCTTTTCGTCGCATAGAACATCCTGAACCTAGTGGATCCACTAGATAAACTTACGTGATCATCTAAAAAGTATGACACGTTAATACCCATGATGACTACATGGTTACATTGGGACATGAGTTATCTGAACTCTCATTCCCACATTGGTTCTCAATACTACTCCCAAAACATGTTTTCGCTCATACTTTTAATACAACATATTTCCTTTGGGTTGAGATAATTTACTAAATCCTTTATCTGTAAAAATCCCCTTTTTGGAATCAATGTTCCCCGTTTAGTTCAAAACTCTTTTGGAACACTTAGTTTCTTTTTATCTTAAATGTGAAACATTTAAAACGTTTAGGGGATACTTAGTTCTCTTCTAATTTTTGAGAAATGAACTCAACTCTTGTTCTTTTCTTAACTTGAAACTTAACTCTTAGGGAATACTTAGTTTCCTTATATATTTTAAAATTTAACTCAACTCTTTACTCTGAACTTTAAGTCTTTATAACAAGTGAAAACATTTTTGAAAGACTTCATAAAAATTTATAAACATTACTTTGACTTGCTTATTAACTTCTAGACTTGACTCTTAACTTTCCTTGAATTGAAGTATGGATTCAAGGTTAATGATTTCATGATTTTCAACTTGGAGGGTTCATGCGGAATTATGAGCATGAACTACTCAACTCGAGAACACAAAGATACTTCTCAACTCAAGACTGTTGACTTATAGGGTTCATGCAGAATCATAAACATGAACAACTCGACTCGAATCAAAGGTCTAAGTAACCAGATAGAGCTCATGTATACAAATCTTCTCATTCGCTTACTTACTTCCTTAAAATTTATTTCAAATTGATGGTTTACCTTAAAGGATTCACAATTTAACTTAAAAGTTCTCTTAAACTCTACTCTTAACTCTCTCTCTTGAATGTGAATTATGAATTCAAGAGTATGGTTTCATGACATGAAGGGTCTCATGATGATAAAGTAGACTCATAAATAAATTATCTTTGTCCTCATACTTTCTTGAGTCTTGAAACAATTTACTAGAAGTTGTAAAAGGCCCCACAAAAGGACTCGAAGGGACTCTCTCGAAAGGTTTGGAAGAACTCTCAAAACTTAATTTTGACTTTACCTTGAATTTGAATTATTATTTCATGGTTATGATTGATGTTATGAAGTATTTATATGTTTTTATTAGTACTTTAAAGTGTTTAGGATCAAAAGGAGTGAAAATACACTTTAAATGAACTCAAACGGGACAATCGACGCAAAATGAGTCAGGGAAGGCGACCCTGGCGCATTCCGGGCGCTGGGATCCAGCCCCTATAATCAGAGAGTGACTTTGGGCGCACTGCAGGTGTGCCTCCCTAGCCCACTGGGCGCATCTGGGGTCCACCGCGCCAGCATCCCCCCATGCATGCTTTCGATGAATTTTGCTCTTGTTTTCTGAGCCTAAGTAGCTTTAAATCAATTTATTTTCTCAATTTTTCCTTTAGATTCAATTACCCAACCTAAGTAAACACTAATACACTTAAAAAACACTCCAAACAATTACTTTCATCTGAAGAAATTATTAAAACACCAACAAGACAAGATCTACAATGAACCTCAAAAACACCTCACAAGAACTTAAATCCTTCAACTTTTTGAGAATGACATTATGCTGAAAATAACATGTTTGGCGTGTGGATGAATAAACCCACTACTATGGAAGATTACATACCTCTTATGGATTAGACCCATGGCAAAATTCCGCAACAAGACACAAGAATCTCGATCAACGCTTGATCCTCTCCTCTTTTCTCCTCTTTTCTCTTCTTGCCTCTTCTTGCCTCTTCTTGAACTCTCAACTAAAACCCTAAGTGTATATTAGGATTATAAAACTGAACCCAAATGGATTATAACCCTAAAATATTACTAAAAACGAATTAAATCTGATTGGGTAATGGAAGGATCAAAATACCCCTCATTTTTTCGGCTAAAACTTTCCTTAACTGGACATCCTAACTTAAAAATGTCAAACCTCACTCATCCAAACTCGGAACTTAGCAAACTCGGTAACTATGGAAAGTATAATTCAAAGATCTTTCCTACGGTATCTTGTATCACACCTAACTCATTTTGTATTAGGAGTTATGGTCGTTTGAAGTTGAACAAAACTCATACTTAACTTAACTGTCAAAATTTCAGATTTTTGCTAATTTCAATTTAGTTCCTTTTGGAACTCTTGGTGCTAAGTCTAGTGTAATGACCTTAACACTTAAGAAATTTTGAATTACTTTGTAAAATCTCACTAACTACGATGAACGGTTCGAGTATTAGATCAAGAATTTTTCGGGGTGTTACATTATCTCCCCTTTGGGATCATTCGTCCTCGAATGAGGGCTGGACCGGCTATGTAATGGGTTTCTATTACTAAGGTCTGCGTCTAATTGTATGCTCTTACTATATTCAAACTCAATCCAAATCCTTAAGTTCGGATTCTATACTCCTCTGTAGGAAATCTTATCTCAAACCATTACTCTTTACCACCATATTCAATCATAGTAATCTAACAACTCCATGGACTAAAAGGAACTCTAAAGATATACCCCCGACTCTTTAGCAAATATTAATATCTTACTCTCAAACGTTTGACTTGCTTTCTCATCTTATTATCTCCCCTTTAGGGTCTCTACTATTCACATTCATTGCAACAACCATCTCAATATCTCACCCATTCTATGTCAAGTGTTCTAGCTCAAACATCTACACTAACACCATCACCCTCATGTTGCCATTCTTGTTATCACGACACTCATTTCAAATTCAAGCTTAATGTTCATTACTAAACCTGAATATCAATATAATTGCTCGCTTACTATACTATACCTCAATACTAATGTGGCAATTTAGGAACACTTTTCCACTAGGACATCATGATAATTAGTCAATCCTTAACTCTCAGTCTGCATACTAGAATTACCATCACGTTCCACTTTACAACTTATGTACTACTTACTTACTGTGCATTATCCCTCAAATAACTCTATCATCCTCGGAATACTATGAAGTTCTCCTTTAAAAATTCATAAGCCTATATTAATCTATCACTTAATGGATACTTTTGTTCTTCTGTTCAACACTTACACTTGGTCATTATCTATCCAATGGTATATCATCATAACCCCTTTCTAGTTAAGGTATACTCTAACTCATATTGACTTGCAACACTTACTCTACCTCATATTCTGAACTCTTTACAACTCATCACTTCTTAGTCTACCACAAGAGAAACTCTTCATTAATAATTTATTAGGTTCATGACTGTAGTAATATAGCCTTCAAAACACAATTTCCTTTTCTAGGATTACTAAACCTCTGCATACTTTTCTCTAACTCAGGGCTGTTTTACTACTGCTACTCATGATCTCGTAACTCATGCCACTCTTTTGGGTGAAAATAATACCCAAGCTTTAAACATATTTCTTAAAAAATCTCAGCTGAAAAAAGGCTTAAAAAAGAGATTACCACTCACTTTTTAGCTCAAACGCACATTTTACATGAATATGAGTGCATTACTCTGAAACTGAACTCTTAACTTACTCTTGGGCTCAAGCCCATCTGGAGTCTCATGGGTGTCTCAAGATTCTTGCAAGAACAACACATCCATAAGGATCTTTAAACTTTACTTTTCAACCACCTCTAGTATGATGGGTAGTCAAATGAATAGGATAACGCACGGGTATGAATAAATCCCTATGATATAGTTGTATTGCATGATTAAGAGTATGAAAGAAGGGAAACTTTTCTTAAATGTCTATAGTACCTCATTCTTAGAAGTGGGGCCATCACAACTATAAATAAGATCATATTGACAAGACTTAATAGACACCCTAAGAAACTTAAACTCTGTGCTCTGATACCAAGTTTTTCACGACCCGAGTCTACACCCTGGACGTGGCCGACAGTCAAGAACCATTGTTGTTTCCTAAGTGAACCCTCATCCTGGATGACTACAAGCAGAAGACTAACTTAAGCATGCAGAAGCCTAAAACAGAAGAAAATCAATTACCCTACTACAAAGCTTTAACTTTAAAGATTAACTCTGAAAAAAATAATATATTAAACTTGACATAAAATAGACAACTTTAGTCTTTAAAACATTTAATAAAATAAATGCAAAATACAAACTCCTTAACTAAACTGACTATCTATGAAGCCT
This sequence comes from Solanum pennellii, assembly GCF_001406875.1. Lineage (NCBI taxonomy): Eukaryota > Viridiplantae > Streptophyta > Magnoliopsida > Solanales > Solanaceae > Solanum > Solanum pennellii. The sequence goes on along the minus strand of NC_028637.1, from coordinate 31,597,085 downwards.
CTAACTGACAAGGATGGAAGTCGGTACAAGACCCACGACCTCCTAACTAAGCTGAAAAGTAAATAAAATTCCACTAAAAATAAGGAGGCTCACCATGGCTAACTCAAGCTCTGTAATGTATCAACGAAACTCTTGTGATGATCCTGAACACCTTTATTTGTAGCATCAAAAGATGCAGGTCAAATGGATCAGTACGTGAAATGTACGAGCATGTAAGGGGAATTCTAAAACATAACACAAGCTTGATACTTGAATAAAATGATGGAAACATACTTACCTCTTTTCAACTCAACTCAAATGAAGGATAGTATACTCAACTCAAGGATTAGATACTAAATATGATGCTCGACTCATTGAAGTACAAATTAACTCAAGATACTCAACTCCTGATACTCAACTGAACTCATTTCAATATAAAGAAGTTTAAAACAAGTCCAATATAAAGAAAAGTTGTTTAAAAACATGATGTTAACTCAAGATAATAATATCATAAAAACATATCATACTCCCTCTCAAAGTATACTTGTGCAACGCATGAATGAAGTTCCATAACCCTATTCATACTAAGCAGAACCCCTTGAGGAACCATGTAATTAATTCAGTAGGAGTTTCTCTAACCAACAGCCACCACTATGAGCTTAAGTGGTGATACATTGTCTCGCCCACGCATCCAGAACTGTCCTATACTTTGCCGTCACATAAAACATCCTCAATCTTGTGGATCCACTAAAACTTATGTGATCATCTAAAAAGTATGGCACGTTAATACCCATGATGGCTACACGTTTTACACGGGGACTTGAGTTATCTGAACTCTCATTCCAATATCGGTGCTTAATACTACTCCCAAAACATGTTTTAGCTCATACTTTTATCAAAACTTTGTTCCTTTGGGTTGAGATAATTTACTGAAGCGTTTAACTTTAAAAAGCCCCTTTTTGGAATCAATATTCCCCTTTTAGTTAAAAAATCTTTTGGAACTCTTAGTTTCCCTGTAACTTAAATTTGAAACATTCATAAACCTTTAGGGAATACTTAGTTCCCTTATAGCTTTTGAGAAATGAACTCAACTCTTGCTCTTTTCGTAATTCGAAACTTAACTTACAGGGATTCCCTTATAGCTTTTGAGAATTTAACTCAACTCTTTACGCTTTCTTGACTTGAAATTTAATTCTTTAAAACAAACTGAAAATATTTGTGAAAGACTTTAGAAAACTTTATAAACTTTATTTTGACTTTCCTATTAACTTCTAGACTTGACTCTTAACTTTCCTTGAATTGAAATATGGATTCAAGGTTTATGATCTCATGTGGATGATTTCATGATTTTCAACTTGGACGGTTCATGCGGAATTATGAACATGAACTACTCAACTCTAGAACTCAAAGATACTTCTCAACTCAAGACTATTGGACTTATAGGGTTCATGCGGAATTATGGTGATAAACAACCTGACTCGACTCGAAGGTCTAAGTAACTAGATGAAACTCATGTATAAAAATATTCTCATTCCCTTACTTACTTCCTCAAAATTTTGTTCAAATCAATGGTTTACCTTAAAGGATTCATAATTGAACTTGAAAGCTCTCTTGAACTCTACTCTTAACTCTCTCTCTTGAATGTGAATTATGAATTCAAGAGTTTGGGTTCATGACATGAAGGGTATCATAATTATAAAGTAGACTCATAAATAAATTATCTTTATCCTCATTCTTTCTTGAGTCTTGAAACAAGTTACTAGAAGCTGTAGAAGACTCCTCTAAAAGACTCGAAGGGACTCTCTCAAAAGGTCCTGAAGAACTCTCAAAACTTAATCTTGAATTAACCTTGAATTTGAATTATTGTTTCAAGGTTATGGTTAATTTTATGAAGGATTTATAAGTGTTCAGGAGTGCTTTAAAGTTTTTAGAAATAAAATGAGTGAAGATACACTTTAAATGAGCTCAAACGGGACAACTGACGCAAAAGGAGTGGTGGCAGGCGACCCTGGAGCGTTCCAGGAACGGGACGCCAGCCCCTATCATCAGAGAGTGACTTTTGGCGAACTGCGGGCGCGCTGCGCCAGCATCCTCCAGGCATGCTTTCGACGAATTTTGCTCTTGTTTTCTGACCCTAAATTGCTTTTAATCGATTTATTTTCTCATGTTTTCCTCAGATTCAATTACCAACCTAAGTAAACACTAATAAACTCAGAAAAACACTCCAAACAATCACTTTCATTTCAAGAAATCATCAAAATGCCAATAACACAAGATCTACAATGAACCTCAAGAAACACCTCACAAGAACTTAAATCCTTCAACTTTTTGAGAATGAAACTACGCTGAAAATAACATGTTTGGCGTGTGGGTGAAAAAAACCAACACTATTAAATCTTACATACCTCTGAGGGATTAGACCGATGGAGAAATTCTGCAACAAGACACAATAATCTCGAGGAACGCTTGATCCTCTCCTCTTTTCTCCTCTTTTCTCTTCTTTTCACTTCTTGCCTCTTCTTGAACTTTCAACTAAAACCCTAAGCGTATATTAGGATATAAAAATGAAACCAAAAGGATTATAACCCTAAAATATTACTAAAAACGAACTAAATTTGATTGGGTAAGGAAAGGACCAAAATACCCCTCATATTTTCAGCTAACTTTCCTTAACTTGACAGACAAACTTCAAAAGGTCATATCTCACTCATCCAAACTCAAAACTTAGCACACTTGGCGACTTTAGAAATATAATTCAAATATCTTTCCTATGGTATCTTGTATCACACCTAACACATTATGTTCTAGGAGTTATGGTCGTTTGAAGTTGACCCAAAACTCATACTTAACTTAACTCTCAAAATTTAAGATTTTTGCTGATTCCAATTTAGTTCTTTTTGGAACTCTTGGTGCTAAGTCTAGTATAGTGACCTTAATATTTAAGAAATTTTAAATTCCCTGGTAAAAACTCACTTACTACGATGAACAATTCGAGTCTAGCTCAATAATTTTCTGGCGTGTTACATTCTTCTTCCATGGCCTTCTTTCAAACATCATGCTTTATTGATTCTTCATAATTTTATGGCTCAACACCGTCAAAGTTACATCTCTGATAAATGTCACTCAACATTTTTGTTCCTCTTGGAGGTGGTTCTTTTTCATCTTAATCCGAGATTTCTCCCCCTTGAGGGATATCTTCCGCCATCCTCTTCCTGATTTGAAGATGTGATAACAGTATTCTCTATCTTTTTATCATTCCAATTCCATGTTGTTTTTCATCAAAAATGACATCTCTACTAACAACAAGTTTTTTAGTTTTGACATCGAGAAGCCTATATCCTTTCGTCACATATTTTTGACTTTTTTCATCTAATTTTGTTCTTTTCTCAGCAGGTACATGAGCATAACAAATACACCCAAAAATATTAAAATGACTTACAAAAGGTTTTATTCCACTCCAAAATTCAACTGGTGTCTTCTCCTTTAGTGCCTTTGTCGGGAACCTATTAAGGATGTAACTGTTGTATGTACTGCTTCTGCCCAAAAATATTTTGGCAGCCCTTTCTCATACGTCATAGTTCTAGCCATTTCAACAATTGTTCTATTTCTTCTTCCAGATATAACATTTTGTTGAGGAGTGTATCTGTTGTAAGTTGCTTCTGAATGCCTTCATTTTGTAATATTCTTTAAATTCTCAACTTGTGTATTGACCTCCTCTATCAATGTGAATGATTTTGATCTTGCAACCTTTTTGCTTCTCAACAAGGGCTTTAAAATTCTTGAATGTAGCAAATGCTTCTGACCTTTATTTCAACAAAATAAATCCAAATCATTCTTGGGAAATCATCAATAAATATTAGAAAATACCTTTGACTTTCAAGTGATGGAGTCTTCATTAGTCGGCAAATGTTGGTATGGATTAGTTCAAAAAATACACTTGCTCTCCCAGACACCCCTTTTGGAAAAGACTTTCTATGTTGCTTTACCATTAAACAACTTTCACATGGATCCACCTCAGTATGTATCTCTGGAAGGTCTTTCACAACGTATTTTTGCTTGAGAAATTTCAAACCATGAAAATTCAAGTTCCAAAATCTTTCGTGCCAAAGCCATCAATCATCTACAATTTCATTTTCAATGCATTGTAATAAAATTGCAATGGAAAGTTTGTTTTTATCATCTTTACTTTAACAATGACTTGATTTGACTCAATTTTATCATAAATCTTGCAATAATTATCTCTAAACACAAGAGAATAATCATTTTCCATGAGTTTACCAACACTAAGCAAATTTTCTTCCAATTTAGGAAGATAAAGAGCATCGCGATTTTGCTTACCGCTCCCTTTCATGTTGATTGAAATGGTACCCTTACCTTTTGCATCAACTAAGGCTCCATTCCCCATTATCATTTTAGTAGTGATGCTATTATCATTGAGAGGAAAGCCTTTTCATCTCCTGTCATGTGATTACTACAACCACTATAAACATACCATTCATTGCTTTTTATTGAAGCATCATATCTAGAAGCAAAGAAAATATTTTCTTCCTTTTCTTCCTCCCGTTTTTTATAAATTTTGCTTGCTACGTTTATTTTACCAACAATCCTTCATAATGTGGCCAAACTTTTTACAAAAGTTACATTGGGGCTTGCCTTTGTGTCAATATTTTTCTGTAGTGTGATTAGTAGTTTTGCAAACTTTAGAAAAAAGATTAGGGTTTTCTCACCTTTTTCTTCAACCTTCTTGGAAGCACCATCATGATCCTGCTTTTTTTTGGATTATAATTCTTCTTTTGTTGATCTTTTGAGAATTTTTGAGAATTCTCATTTGTTCTGGACTAGAAAGTTGTCGCTTTGGATTGATCTTCATGATTGTTTTTGTTTTTCGTGTGCACGAAAAGATCAAACTAGATCTTTGATCGAAAGCTTTGAAAGATCTTTCGTCTCCTCAGTGATAGCAACAATGTCCTAAAATTTTTCTGTAACACTAATTAAAGTCTTTTCCACAACTTGTTGGTCAGAAATTGTATCACTATGATTTCTCATTTCATTAACAATATTCATCACTCATGTGCAATATTCATCTATTTTTTTAGATTCTATCATCTTCAAATTTTGAAACTCTTTTCTAAGAGTTTGAAGATTTAAAGTGCATACCTTTTTGTCACCAAACACCTCAGTTTCCACAGAATCCCAAGCTTCCTTTCCAATCTCACAAGTAGCAACTTTTGCAAAATATACTCTTGAGAATCCCATTTGGATCTTGCTCAAGCCTTTTGCATCTTGACGATACTTAGCCTAAAGATTTTTCATCTTTGTTGTAAGTTCACCATCGTTTTTTGGATCTTCAGTGCATTTGCAACAATAGTCCACAAATCTTTAGCTTTCAAATGTGTTATCATTCTTATCTTCAAGTATTCAAGATTAGTTCCATCAAAAAACGGAGTAGGGAAAATTGAAGAATCAACACCTTCATTTGTTTTGGATGTCGTATTTTTTCTTCATCTAACCCAAGATTAAGCACGAAACCTACTCTTGATACCACTTTTTAGGAAATGTGGAAGGAGAATACTATCTTTAGACAATGCTCAACTTTTATATAGTATATCTAAGACCACTTGATATGATTACAATCATCAACTACATATCTATTTATACTAGTAATAATGTAAATCGAAGGTCTTGCACAAATAACTAAATACATGTATCATAATTTACTAGATACATGCATTATAAAATTCTTAAAAGACTCTCTTGAAACTAAGAGACAATTTCCGAAGAATAAACATTGATGCATTAATTCCAATAATTTTGTCCCGGGTTCTTAAGAGAACCGAATACAACAAAAAGTTCTACTGAGGTCGCTATTCCTTTTTGATAGAGTATAAGTTAAAGCAAAAACTAAAGTTCTTGGATGATGATCCTAATATAGTTACAGTGTTTACTAACAGCAACTAATGGCCAAAGTTTTGGAGAGTGCCAGACTTCATGTATGGAAATGGTGAGGAGAAAACAGCTCAATGATAGAGATATATGAAGAAGTCATGTTGGAAAAGAATTGACGAAAAATCTTACCACTAGTTTTTAGGCTCTTCGCATGCTTTGGTGTATTGTGGGCACTCCTGTCCTGTAATAGAAGAAAAACACCAAAATTACTTGTACATGACAATAGACAAGATCAAACTTAAGAAAATCAATGCCCAAAGACCTCTACAAGGATTCAGCAGCAAACCTTTACAATTGGCTTAGCAACCTCACCATAACCAAGAAGGTGTTGCTCCTGCCAGCCTAGCCTACAACGAGCAGCTTTATCACTTACTGCCCCTTCCTGATGCAGAAATTTGGTAACCAGTTCCTTGCTGAATTACTTTAAATAATTAATTTTTGTATATATATATATATATACATATACTACAAGGCTACATTAGTTGATTCGAAAATTAGATGAAGTAAAGACCAACTCCATGACCTAATTCTTTTCCTAGTGTCCCTTATCCCAAAGTAAGGACATACTGATTTCCGTCGAAGTCAACTAAAGAAGGATCTCCATGATCAACTTTGAGAATTTGATCAAAGCCAAATGTGTTGATGATTCAACTACTTAGGGTTATAGGATTCCCCATATATTAATTAAGAGGAGTACAACATACAGTAGATGTGAAGACACATCACATAACAACAATGTAACACACTGTTACCTCATTGTCAACACCCGAAGAATCAGGAGGAGGAGGAGCATAGGAAATTGAAGCTCTCCAGTTTGTCATATGCCATTCGTATTGGAGTCGTTACTAACATACAGAGAAATCATGAGATAATAGAATGTACAGAGACAAAAAGTAAGATACAAACTTTTTAGAAAAAATTCTATTCAAAATCACCATATAAGCATGGATGCATGGAGATGAAGTTCTTTATGCAAGTGACTTTATAGGCCTCAAAAGAGTGTCTGTTAGTAAAAGTTTTCTAAGTTGATACTTCAAGAACTCACCAATTTTTTTGATAAGGGTAAATAATTAGTTAATGATTAAGGAAAATACCGTATACAAGCAGTATACCAATCAATTTCTATCCCTTTAAACACTCTCCCCCTCTCCTTCCATACTACCCACATGAGTGATAACATAGCAAACCACCTACCCATCAACAAGGCAACATAACTCAGGTCCCAAAAACTCACCATATACCAAATATTAGCAGCATGGCGGACAGTAGTCAAAATATGCTAATAACCATCAATGGAAGAAAACTTCAGCATCTTCTCATAGAAGCTGCTGAATGTCCATGAAACAATAGTGCAAGTCCCGAGATAGAAGATTATCGAAGCCCCCAAAAAGGTATTCATATAAAGTCATATTGAGTAGGTAGAAGGCATTGATATTGTCATATATGTTCAGTTGATTATTGTTCCAATAAATTCTTTTTATTTAGTTGATTATTGTTCTAGTAAATTCTTATCTTATTTCATCATCAAAAGATATCTTGCTCATTACAACCCATTCTTTATTCTAACTTACTCGTCTAATTAGAGACATCAACCATCGACACTCATTTTACATTGAGCAAATCTAGCATAAGAAAACATCTCATCAGTATCTCATAAAGTCTAGACTCCCTATTCAGAAGCATCTGAAAATATTTGAGGCTTCAAATCCCAGCGTGCTTAACTCCAGAACCAATTGCAACCACTCACAATGTGTATAAAATTCCTTATCCTCTATATTTGACCAAGACCTAACTAAAAGATGCAACATTCCTTGGGTGTGTTATTGCTTTTTGTTAATGCGGTGTATGTTTATTAGCACCTAAATCCTAAGTTGCTTGGACTAGCTGTGGGTGTTAGATACGGGTGCGGATCTAGATGTTGGGTCCTTGACAATAAGATTCAGGTATATGGATCTATATAGGGATACGGGTGTGGAGATTTGCCTAAAAATAATTAAAATATCAAAAAGAAGAGTTAGAAAACAAAAACCATGAGATATTATGGGAAAACTTTAGGAGAATACGGAAGGATATTAACGAAAAATGAGTAACATAGAAATTTCTAGATAAAAGGTATTTCATTTTCTTTGATTTCACAGTAGTTTCTTTATTTATTACATAAAATCATTAAAATTGTCCACACTTACCCCATCTATTTTGGTCAAAGCACCCTAAATCGATTGACCAAATTGGACATAGATCCCACACCCATGTCATTGTTGGGTTCCAAAGGTGTGAATAGGAAATTAAGGCTTGCAACTCTCTTGAAGGGTTATGAATTTATCGAAAGGTTGTGACCTTTATGAGAAGTTGTGTCTTTTCTAAAGGGTTGTGACCATTTGAATGGTTGTACCTTTTCCAAAGGGTTGTGACCTTTATGATTGGTTGTATTATTTCCAAAGAGTTGTGACCTTTACACTTTTTTGGCTAGAAATAGAGATGTTTTGTCTCATTTTTCTGCATCAAATTCTTCCCTTATTTTGCATACATTTCCTACAAAACAAAATTGACCAATTGTGTCTCTGTGTGTGATTTGTTGCTGTCATTTTGAGTTCATTTAAATTATTGAAGTTTGATGTACCGCTACTTCTTTAATGGTTAATCCGTTTTATCTTGGGAGGAATTAATCTTTAACCTCGGGTACTTGAGGTGATTAAATTTCTTAAGGACACACAATTGGTTCGGTGGACTCAGATAGTATTTTGTGTTTTTCTTTCATCTTTTATTTTTTCTAGTTTGCTAATTTAAATATAGGAGATAACAAGCTTAAGAAATTTAATATCGATGTTATTTTCTGTGGTAAGGAAATTACTTCTATTTTTTGTGTTCTTTTTGTTTGAAAGAAGTAAAAGAAAATTATTTATCATATGATAAAAGAGATTTAAGATAAATTAGTACTACTTAATATGTTTGAGTATATTTTCTGTAGTAAATTTTTCTTAGATGGATAAGATTAATCTTATTTTCTTCCCAAGTGCATCCAAGCATTTCATCCCTTTAGTTTTCTTTCCAATGAGAAAATTATTTTGTGCATAAAAGCTAAGATGAGAACTTTAATAAACATATATTTTCTCCTAACAATATTTGAACATGAGTTTCGTTTCCCCTTGAAATCCAATATCTTTTGAGGAAAATTGGAATATGATGAAAATTGGGAAAGAAAGAAATAATTTGTTTGAAAAATGAATTGCATGAAATCATTGCTCACAGATAGAATATGATTCACTGAGTGGAAAAATCAGGTTCAATTTTTGTTTCCTTGATTATTTTTTTTCTATCCTTTATAAGTTGTGAGATTTATTTCATAAATGTTAGATAGATTGTCATTATGTGATGATCTCAGAGTATATCTTTATTATTAGTAATATATTCTGTTTAGAGAAGAGAAAAAACTTTTGTAGTTTTCTATTCCGTGTGAAATTTGATTGTATCTTACTTCTCGATACTAAAATCTTCTATTTATTTTTTTACTTCGTTGGTATGAAAAATATAAGAACTTCATGAACAAGTCAAATTATTCATTGGTTCGAAAAATATATAAACTTCACCAATTTGTTAAATACATTGTTCGAATTAATATTCTGACTTGAAGAGTACAAAATCTTCGTCAGGATATTAAGGCTAAAGGGTCCGGAAAAGAAAAATCTTCTTAGTTAGCTAGAAACAATGTTATATTTGAGGTTTTTGGAGATTTAAACCTTTTTGGTTTACTACTCTATCTGCATGTGAAACTGATTAGAAGAATATAAAAACTTCATCAAAATTTGAGGTTCATCCGGTTAACGATTACAAGAAGAAAAAAACTTCATCATTAAACTAGAAACAAGTTGTATAAAGATTGAATCTTTATTGTAGTATTATAAATACTAAGTGGTCTGTCTAATTGTGATAGAAAGGGGGAAAAGAACACTACTGACATAAAATTAGTGATTTTTGTGTGTGTAATGGGTGTTTCTATGGATTAAATCTCCAAAGAAGGTTTCATATTGCCAATGTATATTTTACGGTATACAATTTGAAAGCATGAAAAATAATATGTGGAAAATAATTTCAAATACTTTAAAAATATTTTGAGAACATATTTAAAATGTGGGGGTTTACTTGTGATAAAGACAACTAGACTTACTATCTAATTTCAACATGAAAGCACAAAATTCTTGGAGTATATTTGATATTGAGGTCATTGAGTCTCTCTTTACTAGTATATGATATGACTAGCATAAAACTACAAAAGTATATTACTCTTTCAAAATTATTGTATTATTTGATGAAAAAGCGTCAGTTAAAATATTGTGATTTTTTATTAAAAGAAATGTCTATTTGTATAGATATGAATATTGGTGAAAAGTGATATGTTATTTTTGTGTTGTAAAACAAAAATTTGGGTCATATTGCCCTTATTGGACCTATAAGAGTATGATCATGGATAATTTTTTTAACAAACTAAATGTTGTGGAAAAGTCCTTTTGAAAAAGACGTTTGGCAAGATGTTGATTTTGAAACAATGTGTGTATATCACATAGTTTTAAAAAGTAAAGAACAAAATATTTGTAAGAAAGAAGTTACCTCACGGAAGGTATTTTGAAACTCAGTATTTCTGTCTGTTCTTACTTGCTTGAATCAAACTGTTTGTGACTTGAACTCTTGAGACATGTCAATTACAAACCTTGCAAAAACTAATTAACTTAGAAGTTTTGCCTAACTTCTAGTGCAATAAATCAAAATGTCAAGTATGGGTTGTTGAAAAGAACTCTAATCCCTTAGAATTGATTTACACTTACATTTGTGATATGAAGTTAACACCATCTCCTAGTAAAAAAATGATTGATAGATTTTATTGACAATTGCACTATATATTGTTATGTCTATTTGTTGAATGATAAAGATGAAGCAATAGAAACATATCGGCAATATAAAACTAAAGTTGAAAATCAGTTGGATAAAAAGATTGTCATGATATAAGTGGTAGATGTGGAGAATATGAATATTTCTTTTGTGAAATATATTTGGTAAATAGAATCATCCATTAATTACTGCACATACTCACCTCAATCTAATGAAATTATTGACAAGGAAAAAACTGAACTTTGAAGGAAATGTTGAATGCCATACTTATAATTCTGGTTTACCATAAAATTTGTGAGGGGTGATATTATTATAGCAAGAGAGAACAATAAAAAAAATTGTATGTTCATAAAAAGAGAAACAAAAGGTTTTATTTGTTAATAAAGGGAGCAATAAATAGAAAACTTTTGTTTGTTAAGAAGGGAGCAACAAAAAAATATATTTGTTCAGACTTTGTTGTATCCTGATAGAAAATTGCTTGTCGTTCTTTAAAATATATACAAGCAATAACTCTTGAAAGATAGTGATCTAACAATTTCCAATAGTCTAATCCATTTAAGTAATGGAAATGAGGGAGTTATGCCCAAACGGGTCAAAATAGGACCTAAGACTGGTGAATATATGTTCACTAGATATGCTACAAATACTAAAGCATCTAATTTATGGTTCATAAGTCCAACGTCAGATCGTCAAGTAAAGGGTCTAACGACCTTTGAAAGAACCAAAGTAGAATGTACTTAATAAAGATATTCAGAGGCATAGTAATTGCCAATGGACAAATTACATCCCCCGAGATTTATTTTGTAATATTTCTTCTTGAAAATGAGTCCATATATTTGAACAAGATATGTCTTTTATGGACTCATCCTTTTTGGAAAGAGTCTGCAATAGTAAGATAGATTCAATCTTGAGTAACCATACTTGAGAGTATGTTGATCTTCCTCTGGGAAATAAACTTTTGGGTTCAAAGTGGGTCTACACAAGGAAAAGAAAGTTGATGAAACCGTTGATAAATAAAAAGCAAAACTTGTTATCATAAGCTTTAGACAATAACAAAACCTTGATTATTTTAACATAGACTGACTAGGATTACATCAAAAATTGCGAATTTATCAAAATGGATGTGCAAACTTTATTTGGAGGCAAAATTTACATGAAACATGGTTAAAAAAAGTGTAAACTTGTTAAATCACTTTATGGACTAAAAACAAGCGCCCAAATAATGACATGCGAAGTTTCACCAAACTATATTGGCAAATAAATCCTAGATTAATGAACATGATAAACGTTCTACATTAATTACATTCTAAATCACAAGGTCATTATTTGTATTTATATTGATGACATGTTGATAATCAAAAGAGATATATCTTGCATAAATGCTACTAAGCATATGCTAGAAAGTAACTTCGATATGAAAGAAATTGATGTTGATGATATGATTGAAAAGGTACTTGACAAGTTCAAGTAGTTGAATTTCAATATTGCCTAGACTCAAATAACTGTGAGTGTTGTACTTCAAAAGAATAAAGGAAAAAGTAACTCATACTGTGATTATGCTAGATTATTGAGAAGTATGATATATATAATGAAGTGTGCGCGCTCAGATATAACATGTGTTATTAGTAAAATGAGTCGGTTCACAAATAATCTCAATCAAACTCATTGGATGACAATGAAAAGAGTTTTGGAGTATTAAAATATACTTAAAATTATTGTCTTGCATTATAACTAATATTCAACAGTATTGGAAGAAAATATTGATGCAAATTGAATTGCCGGTAAAATGAAGTAAAATCCACGAATGAATATGTATTACTTTTGGTGGAGGAGCAGTCTGTTGGAAATCTTCCAAACTGAAATGTATCGCTCGCTCTACTATGAAATCTGAGTTTTTCACTCTAGATAAGGCCGGTGAAATTATCATAATTGACTATGCTAAGTCAAAGGATAATGTGTCGGATCTACTTATAAAGGCCTAACTAGAGAGGGAGTACATATATTGTCAAAGGGAATGAGACTATGGATGAGGACAAGTCACTCTGGCGGTAACTCTACCTAGAAGACTGGATATCCCAAGATTTAGGTTCAAGGAGATCAATCAAAGTCACTATTGACGGTTCAACATTGTCAAAATATTTTTTATGGTCCATTCTCATGATAAGACAATGTTAAGTAACAAGGATAAAGGCATTAGGACTTTTAAATGGTTTCTAAGTTTGATACAGGGTATATCAAATGGTGTATCTACGGGATAACACATTTAGAAATCACTAATGTAAGTCTGAAGTGTAAGCCGATTCAAGGGAATCCAGTAAGGCCTCTTCTATACGCACTTATAAATGAAGATGTGTTCATGGTTGGAACGAACAACACAATTAATGAGAACCAAAAACATTCTAGACTTGATTGTGTGACTTATGTTGTCTACGTATACACTAAAGCTTGACGGTTCAAAGATATCAAATCTATCAATTGATCGAGTATATCGGATATATGTTCATAATAGAAAGTTCAACAGCAAACCCGCTTATCCAGATGCGATTGATATTTATTGACGAATCACACAGTTTCATGCATATATTTTAAAAATTGACATTCCCTATTCATGTGGGGGATTGTTGGGTTCTAAAGGTGTGAATAGGAAATGAAGGGTTGCGACTTTCTTGAAGGGTTGTGACTTTATAAAAAGGTTGTGACCTTTATGAAAAGTGTGTCTTTTCTAAAGGATTGTGACTGTTTGAAAGGTTGTACTTTATCCAAAGGATTGTGACCTTTTTGAAAAATTGTCTTATATCCAAAGAGTTGCGACCTTTACCCTTTATTTGTTGGCTATAAATAGAGAGGTTTTGTCTCATTTTTCAGCATCGTATTCTTCCCTCCTCTTGCATACATTTCTTATAAAATAAAATCAATCGATCATGTTTGTGTGTGATTTGTTTATGTCATTTTGAGTTCATTTAAATTATTGAAGTTTGAGGCACCGCTACATCTGTAATGGTTAATCCATTTTATCTTGGGAGTAATTAATCTGTAACCTCGGGTACTTAAGGGGATTAAATTTCTTAAGGACACACACTGCGTTTTGTGAACTTGGATAGTTCTTTGTGTTTTTCTTTTCATCTTTTATTCTTTTGGTTTGCTAATCTGAATACAGGAGATAATAGTCGTGTCGACACGGGTGTGGCACTAAAAGAGAAGAGTCCGAGCAACTTAGCTTGTAGCTTGGTGTTGGAATCTAGGTTGTTATTTTCACAAAAACACTTCATGTTTTCTTCATATTTTAAATTTTAGTAGTTTTAATACTCTCTCATCTATAAAAAGAACGCCTCTTTCCAAAGATACCAATTTCAAAGAAAAGAATGCATCTTCCCTTGTTTGGCAGTTCTTAATTTAAACGTGTCACAAATAGAGCCTGAACAACTACGTTGACAACTTGATGTTTGAATCTATGCTGTTATTTGTGCAAAAGGAATTCATTTTTTGTTCGTATTTTCAATTTTAATTGTTTGAATACTCTATCCGCTACAAAAAATGCCTCCTTCCAAAGTTACCATGTTCAAAGAAAAGAATGCCTCTTCCCTTTTTGGAAATTCTTAATTCCAACATGTCACAAGTCATGTGACATGTTCAAGACAGCGAGATTAAGGACATTTTGGTACATTCAATGCATCTTTGATTTATCTGAACTCAAATCTAAAATGAACCTTCAACCTAGAATTCTTATTTGAAATTTTTATTGTCATTCATCTATTTTAGTCATTACTAAACTAAAATAGTTTGCTCAATCTCAACAATTGTTTATTCATATGCTATTATGAGTTCAAGACAGACCTCTATTGTGAAATAGGTAGACACACTGCTTTTAGGAAGAAGTGCTAATTCATCTCGGCTCGAGTCCGAGTGGCAGCATATTATCTTCTAAAAAGCATAAAAAGATCTTATAATGAATTCAATTCCCGATTTCTATTTAAAATTATGTAAGTAAGGGATTATTCTTTTAAAAATTTTGTAAATGATATTTTCAACCTTGAGCATACATTAAGTCGCATTTCCTTTTCGATCATTTCAAATGTAATTGTTAAAAAGTCCTACATCGGAAGAGGAATCGAAAATTAAACTCCATATATGGACTTGGATAAATCTCCCTTCAGGAGCTAGTTATTTAGGATGAGGAAGACTCAGGTGTCATATATTTATATAGTATTAGATTTAGACTCATCCAGTTTGTTATTTACCTTTGTTGTTTCCCCATTTATAATGGTTCACGCTCTTGTTGAGGTCTGGCATACGGGAGAATGTTAAGAAACCCTACATCAGAAGAGGGATGAGAAATTGGACTCTTTATATGGAAATAGACAAACCCTCGCTCATGAGATGAGGTTGAATTTCTTCCAGGTATCATATGTTTATAGTAATTACCATTCATTTGATAACCTTTTTAGTCGATGAAATCGTAAAACTATATGATTCATCAGAAAAAGGAAATAGTTGCTTTTTTCTATATAACAAGATTATGTTACTCAGTGGATTGCTCTAGGATATTTCCTACTAAGCTATTTATTTATATGAATCATTAATTTTCCTTTCATGGAGTTTCTCCCTATTTCATATAATTCTATATTTTGAAAAAGTTGTTATAAGTTTAAGGAAACTAGACCAAGTATTATTTTTATCCAAGGCTTCAAGATTGAAAAAAATTATTTACTTTCTTAAAGTCTATGTCAATTTAAAAGCAAACAAACATTTGAAACAACGGGAGTAGTTATTAAGGTTTTATACAATTCATGAACAATTGTTCTTCTACCACCTTTTGATATACTGTTCTAGTAACCAAGCAGCTTATTCCTGTTAGATGTACCCAAAATATATCGTAACATTTCACATCCAAAACAACAGAAATAAACTTCAAAATCTTGGCACATCAGTAAAACAATGAAAGACAACATCTCCCTTGCATAGTATATATTGGGAAGTTGATGTTTGACGAGTGAAGGAGAAATATTCATATCAAATTGCCTAAAAAACGTAAATAACCCACTAATTGCTCGCTTATGGGGATTAAAGCAGTCACCCACTTGCCGCCACAATTTTAATCTAGTTACCGTCAAAGATGAAGTAGCTAATTGTACACCATCAAAAGTACGTGGGAATAAAATAAAATTCATCACACAGACTTATAGCATATTGCATCATTAATTAATCTAGTAACGGAAGAAAATACACAATCACCGCCTTGATTTTTTTAATTTTACTATAAACTACGAATCTACATTTCTTATTTCTTAAAAATAAATTAATAATACCCTCTATAAAAACTCGAAGTTCACGTTGCGATATTTGGAAAGAGAAACATAGCCCTCCAGGGATGCTCTTCACACGGCTATGTGAACAAGCAGCAAAAAGCCTTTCACAAAAATGACCACATAAAATCATGGAATCCAGAAATAATTCCTTGACTTATTGCACTTGTTTGCTGACCCACTTCTTCTAATTAGCTGAGGACATTTTGGTGAAGTGACTAATATCCTCCACATTTCTTGATTCAATTTAAAAAAAGTAAAATACAAGTGCAGAATAAAAGGCTTACCCGATCATAGCCACCTAATATGATCACAGATCTCCATAACCTAGCACGAAGAACATGACAAGATATAATTTATACCAAGAAAAGATGAAAATAAAAAGGCTAAATGATAAAATTGTGATACACTTACTTTAGGCAATTAAGTTGATGACCATAAAACCTAGGTGGTTTGAATTCCATTGCCTTCTCCCGGTAAAAGGTGTGTAATTTCCTATAAATGCATCTTGATCCTCAGGGTAGCCTTCATCATCCTCACCTATAAATGTCGAAGAATCCGTAACTTCGATTGTCACTTTCAGAAACTCGTTCAACCTAACATAACCATCAATGGTAAAAGTTGTAGCATTTTTCTTCATCGGAGGATCAACTAACATATTATTCCATTCTGATTGGCCTAGTAAACCATTTTCTCACTCTAATCAGCTTCATTCCCTTCTCCTTCATCAATATTCTGCACTTCATCATCATTTAACATCACAAAACCACTTACCATATCATCCATTCAAGCATCAATAGTAGGTGTTTTGTTCTCTACCACCACATTGTTGTGTGTATGTGGCTGATTCTTAAAGTTGAGTTGTCTCGCTTCTAGCATTCTTTATGTCCTCTCCCTTCATATCACTCTGATCATGTGTCTTGTCCTCAACATTGCTTTTTCTAGTCTTAACATCGTTTTAGTACTTGACGGATAACTCATTGGACACAAGGACATCAGTAGCAGGGACATTCTTTTCCACATCGAGCATTTCTACTTCACCCTTATCCATTCTAACAACTAGTCGCAGGCAACATATCATATGTATCAAATTTTGGCATTCTAATACTCTTCTCCTCAAGAAAAATTACCCAAAAGATCAAAAAGGAAAGGGAAGAAATAACTTCCAAAAAAGAAACTGATATGCATTACTCATTCCACTAGTTATATGATCTTCATCAAATTTCATTCCTCTATTTCAAATTCAATTTTTAACAAGTAAAGAGACTTTTTATCTATAATTTATTCTATAACATCATTTCAAAGGTTGTGAATATAATTGTTTTTGAGTTTTTGCGAGTGATTTGGAGTGAAAAAGTACTTTTTCAAATTCTCTCAATTTTCATTGCCAAACTCCCTTACACATAAAATCTATTAGCAAGAGCATGCATTGCTCCACACAAACACACCCAAAAAAAGCCCTAACCCTAGTTTCATCAAAACAGAGATCATGATACAAAAACAAACAGAAAAAAGATCATGTTTTTCATCCCCGTATGTTAACTCTAAACAAAATAAAAACTAAAAACAAATGTCCTCCCGCCGATAATAAAACTTCATCCACATCTCAAGTGTGTTTAGTTTTTTCATTTTTTTTTTCAAAAACAGAGCAACGTTCAAAAGATAAAAAAGTAATGTCAGAGAGTAAAAAATCTTACCGCAATCCATTAAATTTTGCAACTCATAGAAATCTGCAATTAAAATCGGAGGTTGATAAAGCAAAGTAGCTTAACAAAGAAGGAAATGATCCTGAGCTTAACCCTCCAATAGCGGCTTTTGCTTCTTCAAATATATTTGGCACTAAGTAACTGAAGAGTGTGAGTAGGATATGAGTTAATTCTTTTGCCTTTTGTGAGACTATTTGAGAAAATTACTAAATGGTACTTAATTTACTAGTAACTTTTTCTTTTGGTCTTGTTAATATATTTTTGGATTAACTTCAATTACATATAATAAACTAGTAAATTTACCCGCGCCTCGTGCGGGAATTCAATATTGTAGAATTATAAGATAATATTGAACCTATTAGTTATTAAATTTAAACATTATATTATTTTACATACAAAATTACGTAGTGACGAACGATAATAATGTAAAGGAGAATGATAATTATATCATCTTATCATTTATACTTCAATCAATCATCTTTAACTTGAAATTATAAAATATCCTTTTGATTCCAGGAAGTGTTACTCTTTCATATTCTTGGGGAATCAAATGAACATCAACCCGGGATATTAAATTTTCTAACAAATAAATAATTGTTGGTGAAGGGATAAATAAATTGTAAAAGGCTGAAAAAAGTGAACAAATTTCTAATTCTAATATGTACAAAGTTCAGCCCTATCTTTTGCTTTACATATATCATTTAAAAGTTCCCCATTTAAATATATCATAAATATTTTTTAATGGAAAATTAAAGGAAAATATATCATATTGGACAACAGTTGAACTTATTAGTTATATGCTTGAAAGGAAAAAATCAACATACTAGAGTGATCGAGTTCAATTTGAAACTATACATTTATTCCAATCGCAGTGTCGAGAAACACACCTTTTACTTCAAGAAAAGTATTTACAACTTGCATTAAACTTGAGAATTTATCCATACTACATATTGAATATGAACAATTAATTTTAGTGTGTAGTTATCTATGTCTTAGTGCAGAAGAAGAAGAGGAAGAAGATCAGAATATTCGCTGTTTGAAAATGAGAGGAAATCCATTAATTTATAGACAACAAAGGGTAGAGTGAAAAAAATGTTTATAGTGTCTTATCGAAAAGTTCACAACTCTTTAAAAAAGTTACAACCCTACGGAAAGTCACTATGTTTCATAAAAGTCGCAACTTCTCTTGAAACTCACAACTTTTCATAAAAGTCGCAACTCTTCATAAAAGTCACAACTATTAATAAAAGTTGCAAATCTTCATAAAAGTCATTACTTGTAATGACCCGGAAGGTCATTTTTGGAAATTTGAATATTAGTGTAACGTGAGTTAATTAATCGATAGATAATGGGTTAAAGTGATAATTTATTTAAAACCCTATATTACTTAACCCATTTATATTAAAATAAGTAGTAGGTCTTCTCACTTTTAACATATAATTAATTTTAGAAGAAAAAAAAAAGGATCATAAGAGAGAGGCGAATGGCATAGTTCGAGGCCACAATACAAGCGACCCATGCTGCAGGTAAATCCCAAAGTTTATTTTGTTTATGTATTATTTGTTTTTCTAGGAAAAGAACATCATATTAATGGTTGGTGATGAGTTGTATTATTATATTAATATGTAAAATTACAAATTTGAAGGATTATAGCGGTCTTGGTGGAATGTTTTAGGGGCATTAATTAATGCTATGTTCTTTCAATGGTGAAAATTAAATTGAAATTGGAAAATGCTATTGTCCAGGTGGAGTATACAATTAGATTGGATAGGTTGTTAGTTAATGTGTGGGTATTAAGGGTTAATTAATGGTTGCCGCTGTTCATAATCGGTTGGCTTCCATTAAAGAATTTTATTTCATTATCATGTTATAAAGTAAGGTTTGATATAGTGAGATAGATAATTAAATATTAGGTAATATCATTAGATTTACGGTATTGGAGAATGAAAACTCAACCCTAGACTTGAAATTTGGAAATATGAGGGTTGACATAATAATTGACATCAAAATTTAGGAACTTGATTTCAGGTTGATGTAGACTTTTCGGTCTAGGCCATATCTATAATAATATGGGTGTGGTTATTTTCGATATCTCATTGTGACTATGTACTTGAATAGATTGCATTGTTTTGGAAGATCAACATAATGAGAAGACTCAAGTCCCGGAGTAATCATTCGATTGTTTGAGGCAAGTGGAT